>NC_081135.1:11503720-12103720 GCF_958295425.1 Solea solea
AACTTTGTGGACAAAATAGTATTAGGATTATTATTCCTCCATTTTCTTCCAATGATCCCTTTCTTCTTCACTCTACGTCTCTTTCTCATCCAGGGACAACAGATGTATAATAGTCTTTTGGATAATTCTGACATATTTACATTGATGTGTTCATCAAAATGCATTGTCCCTTTTAAATTTCACATTGTTACCATATCTCTACCTCCTTCTTGCCTAATATCCTTGTCAACCATTTCTTTTAATGCCCCCATTGATTGGTCCACTTCACCACCTCTGACGCTGCTTTCTCGCCATCCATCGTTTATCATCCTGTCTCACTCTTTCCAGTCAGATCAAACACAGTAAAGTAGGCCAAGGGTTGTGGTGGGCGTTTAGGGGCTTAAAGGTGTGTGTGAATGTGCATCTTTATTTTTTGCTCATTAGGGAATTTATGCTGGTTATCATTGACTGTGTGTGGGTGGACCATGTGAGTGTACACAGGGGCTAAAGAGTTCTATTAATAAACACTAATAGATTTCCAGGGTTTTTAATTCAGTTGGTTCAGATTGTTATGAAACTGAATAAGTGATTTGACTCCCTAAAAGGGCTATGAATTAATAATGAAGAAAGTTTCCAGGATATTTCTTTTAATAAGAACAGTATCTTTAGAAAAAAAACCCACTTCTTTAGGATGAAGTAGCAAGAAATCCACAGGATTGGGTAAACAGAGAAGCACAGTGGAAATATGTAGCTTCTAACAGATGGTCCTTTCAGCGATACTGCCATTGTAAATTCACATGTGGAAGTTTATTTTGAAAGTTAAACTCAGAGTTCCTTTAGCATACAAACACTGGAGGCATGTGTTAGCAGTTAGGTTTCAGGTCAGGTTTCCACATCATTACGTAGTAGGTATTAGAAATAAGTGTTTTTTTCTGCATAGCTTGGGATTCACAACACTTTCAAATCCTTCCACATTCATAGAAGCTAACTTCTTACAGAGTCAGCGACTGCAGGATGAGACAAACATTTCTCAAAATGTGTTTATGAATAAAATGGGGGATACATCTTTAAATAAAGAGACTGACGGTATTGTTGTTTTTGGCTAAGTCAATTAACAAAATATCAAATTTGTCTGACCATCTCTGATTGCTATTTCTGTTCAAATTATTTCAGATGTGTAGCTGACTAAGTACTGGTGCATTAGATTTGTAGTCAGACCTCAGAAGTACCCCGATTTAGGATTCCGAGGTGACCCATACAAACACCGCTTCTGTCGTATTTGTTTCCCAATAAATCAGTCATCCTGTACATAGTACTGTTTCATTGTAGACATTGTTATCAACTGGTATTGCCAACTTTGGCTAGTCCGGAATGTATGCGTGTCCCCATGTTTTTGTCCAACTTCTCAACTGTAACACGGAAAACTTGGAGGTGGAGGTCACCGATTGAAATGGAAATGAAACAGCATATTATGTTAAGTTCTTTTCTCTACGATCAACATATTTGTAGAGTTCATGCTTATTTAAACCGTCTTGATTAAAAAGCAAAAGAAACGATGATTAGTGAAAAGACGCTCACTGACTCACCATTTTCCTGAAAGTCAATTCGGACTTTGTTGGATTCGGCACTTGTAGCTCTGGTCCAAGTTTGTCCTGGCTGCTGTTTTGTCCATGCAGTGATGTCACACCAGTAGAAACCTCTGTCGGACAGCTGGACACCCGCCAGGCGGAACCGAAACTCTGCCGGACCGGACTTTACCAGAACCAAACTGTCTCTGAGCAGAGAGAGAAGATTATACATTTAGTAGTTAAAATACAGAAACTGCGCAATGTTAAGTCACTACATGCTAATGTATTTAGATTTTTGGGTCTGTACCTCCTGTTGGGGTCCGTAGCTCCACCATGCTGCAGGACATTGTCCGGGCTGAGAGTCATGATGGTTCTCACGTTGCTCTCCAGGCTCTCCTGTGATTGGATGAGCACCGAGTAGCCTGCCTCGCCAAGGTTCTCAGGGCTCACGATGCAGCTCATCTCAAAGGTGGCCCCGCCCACAGAGGCTTCGCGGATACGTTTGGCCATGACATTTAGAGTTGGACCTGAAAGCAGTACACTGATGAGTCCATGAAATGACTTTAAGAATGAGATCATTCAAAAACACCATAGTGTCAGGGGGGATCCCCATATGAAGTGATGAACAATTACACCATGACATTAGACATCTGATTCAATGCAGGCTCACAAACACACACACACAGAGCATATGAGTTACAAAATGGCCCAATTAACTAAAGAAAGGGCACAGAGTTCAGGATGTGGGACTGAAATAGAGAGAAGTTTGTTGTGAATGGAACAGAGGACAAACGGTCTGTTGTTATGTTGAAGTATTTCTCCTGTGAAGTCTGGAAATGATCTCCACACATTAGATCTCATTCATAAACCTCAGCAGTGGGGTTACTCTGGCTGGTTAAGAGTTTTCTAAATCATAAATGTGATTTAATGGATTTTCGTTTCCCCCCAAATGTGAATCATTAAATCCCAGAAGACAACTTTGAGTATCAGGATAAATGTTCCATGCTGAGATGAGAGGAAATTTTGAAACAAAACTAAATGTTTATTTCCCTAGAAAAAAAGAAAAGTCCTGTGAAATGCAGAAAACCAAAGCCGCCTTACGTTTAGTATCCCATCGCACAGTCACTGCAGAGCTCTTGTACTCAGTGGTCTTCACCAGGTCACCGTGGCTGCTGGCGCTCCATGCAGACACAGTACAAGAATACTGGCCCATATCGATCTCCTACCAACAAAAAAGAAAATGAGAGATCAACTCAAAAACATCAGTTGCAGCGGTGTGGGAAATCCAAACCACAAAACCAAAACCAGAGCTTAGATACATATATAATATATTCTGTGTCAAAGACTCAAAGACATCCTGTCCTGAAAAGACCAAACCGAAATACCTTGAGGGCCTCTTATTTCTGTGCATACTCTGGTAATATCTGGGAATAGGTGAACCACAAATGTTTCATTATGCCATTACTTTAGCGGTTTTTGTTTTTTCTACCTGTGTGCGGAGAATACGCAGTTTGAACGTGTTGGGCTGGACTCTTGTCAGAGACAACGCGCCACTCTTCAGACGGTCAGAGTACGTCGACCCTGGCAACAAGTTGCCATTTCCGTCCAGAGAGCCAATGTGATGCGAGGTCTGAGGACCACCTCCTGCACCTGCCGGTGATTGGACAGACATAAAATAACAAATCAGCCAACGAAACGTTACACAGCAAATCCCAGTCTTTAAATGTTTCTGTGGAAAGTACCAGGAAGTGTTGTGTACTCCCATGTGACACCAAGGCGACCTCCCAGGGGTAGATGGGCAATGCTGCTCACCAGGCAAGCCAGCTCTGTGGGTTCAGCTGTCATGAGTGGGTTGAGGGTGGGTTCAAGGGTCAGCGTAAAGTTTGGCTCTAAGGAGAAAAATTGAAAAAAAATTCAAATATTTTTGTTTAGGTACAAAGGCAAAAAACACACAAATAAGGGTAAAATAAACCCAGTACTGTATTGTACCGTTTTATCACTTTGCTCTCTTGGTACTTAATATTGCACCATTAAAAGCTTTACACCAATAAATCAATGCAAAATCTGAAACAACCTTCTGTCTTCTTAGCACTTCTTCTCACCTCATACTGCTTTGCATCATACATGACCAGAGACACCATGGAACATCTGTGCAACAACAAATCTGTGTTTGAAAGCCCTAAAGCCATACTTCAATATGCAGTTTACATACAAGCAGCTATGTTAGAGCTTCCTTGTGGTAAAAAAATGTGGTTTTGACTTGACCCCACAAGAACAACAGGCCAATCCTCATCATACTAACTTCCTATCACAGAGTCGGCTCAAATTACACAGTCTGCTACAGGTTTAAACCTAAAGACCTGTCATCTAATACTACAGTTATGAAATTACTAATGGCATAAAATCAATTTCCTGTGCTGCCACTTAAGAAAAGATTACCCTTTTTTTCATCAGTCATTGCCAGGTTTCTTCCTTGGAAAGCAAAAAAGTCTGGACCAGCAAGTCTCCAGATTTGTTGCTAGTCACTTTTTTTGAGAAAGAAAAAAAAGTTGCTAAATATAACAACAAAGTCACAAATGTTTGCAACATTGGAAAATAGACACCATGGAACATATGTGAATCAACAAATCAAATAGTTTGAAAGCCCTAAATCCATACTTCAACATACAGTTTACCTAGCTTTGTTAGACCTTCCATGTGAAAAAAAGGGACTGTGACCCCACATGAACAACAGGCCGATCCTCATCACACTAACTTACAATGTCTATCACAGAGTCAGCTCTGAAGGAAGAGCAGCCAGTCATCTAATCCTACAGACATGAGTTTCAGGGAGAGATGTGTGTTCTTAAGACAACAACTGAAACCAACTAATGGCATAAAATCAATTTCCTGTGCTGCCTCCAAAGAAAAGATTTTCCCTTAATTTCATCAGTCATTGCCAGGTTGTCACTTCACTACAGAAATGTACCAGACAAATAAAATCAAACAAAGCCAGACAGCAAACGACCGGATATAATGCTGTTAATCATGTAGGAGGAGAACTGGATCAGTGTTAACAGTGTTTGTTAGAGTGTGTGACACAGAGAGGGAGGGAGGGAGGGATGGAGGGTGAGAGAGAGAGAGAGAGAGAGAGAGAGAGATCACAGATATAAAAGTGGTCATCTTTCTGTTTGTTTCCTGGTCATTGATGTGTAAAGGTGCAATCTGCTCTGACTGAGAACTTGCTTCACCACCTACCACACACACACACACACACACACACACACACACACACACACACACACACACACACACACACACACACACACACACACACACACACACACACACACACACACACACACACACACACACACACACACACACACACACACACACACACACACACACACACACACACACACACACACACACACACACACACATTGTGCAGCCATCCTTTTAAGGACTCCCATTCTTTTACACAGACTACACAAACTGTTATCCATAATCTTAACCATAACCAGTTTATACCTAAGCCTAACCTTAACTTAACCACAATTAAAATCATAGCACAAAACTTGTGCTATGGACCAGGTTTTGGTCTCCATGAGGACTACTGATCCTACAAGGTCAGTGTTAATGCCAGAAAATGTCCTACAGGAGGTAACAAATAACTCAGACACAGACACACACACACACACACACACAGCAACACTAAGACATACGCAGAAGGAACTATAAATTCAAGTGCAAATATAAATGTGAGTGTGTGTGTTTGGTAAAGGAGGGAGGTTTTCATGATGTCAGCTGGACGTGGCTGACACACACGCACAGTGACTCATACCACAGTCACCATCTGCTGTGAAACGCACACTTTGATCAATGGGAACGTGCTGTTTAACCACGTGCTTCTCTCCAAGTGCCATATTTAGTAGAGCTGTCGATTCTCTAACAGGAGCCGATTCTGTCATCATCATTGTACAGTAAATGTCTGATACAGCTGACAAACACTGAGACAATAAGAGATACAATTTCAAGGACACATAATAGACATTTGATGAACTTGTTGGGTTTTTTTAACGAATGATTTATTTATAGGATATTTCATGTGGTCTTATTTTGAAGAAAGAGAAGTAAAATACATAAACAGCCATGCATTCAGATTTAACATTTTTTGTATTTCATAGAAACAGAAAATGTTTTAAGCAGGAAATTAAGATTAACATTTTTTTTTTTTCAATGAAACCACATTGTTTGGAATGAAAATTCCACACTCCACCCTGCCAGCAACTAAATTTTCTCAGATCGGATGTGCTTCACAATTTGAAAAGGGAGCGTGTTCAGTGTTCCCAAGGACACACTGGTATGTAGACTACAGTAGTGGAGCTGGAAATCATCTGAATTAGTCTTTAAGATCAATATTAACATTATATACTTCAGTAATTGTTAATTTACTGAAGTCATTGCAGTACTATCCTCAGATATTACTTATATACTCCTATGTAAGACATTCTGCCACACAAACAAGCTGCTCATGCATCCAATGAGGCCCAAGCCTTATTTAACTCTGCTTAAATTGTTGCTGCTTGTATCGAGTTTGTGTTGTCTTTGTTGTCGTCAGCCGTTACTGTCAACAAAGACGGTGTGCAATGTAAGACAGAAATACGCAAGCACCTGCAGTTCCTGAACACATGGGTTTTAAGAGTCAGTGATGCAGCCCACCTACTGTCAAATCCCCACACACAAGTCGAACTCTTTTTTTTTTTCATTTCAAAGCATAGTTTGTGTGAAAAAAAAGAAAACAAAGAAGCTTTAAAAGATGGAAAATGATCCGTAAGTGTGAAGAAAATGGGTCAATGTCAACAACATAACAGACCGCTTTCATCTGCGTTGCACTACATATCTTCATTTTAAAGAGCTCCTCCGAGTCACAAGCTCTGCATTTGCAGTGAATCTGGTGGTTTGTGTAAATGCTTCAGAAGAAATCACAAATTATTAAATTAGAATATAAAAACACAAGTAGTAATTATTTACAAGGAGTGATCTACTGGTTAGTTAATCGTTTGGTTGATAAAATGTCATGGTTTGCCCACTTAAGAGAAGATTAGGATTTAGGATTTTTTGTTCATTTTGCAGCTTCTCCATTTCCACTTTCTCCAACGATATTATTTAAATACTATAGTTAATCATCAAATTGTAGTCAGCTTGTTGCAGTAGCTTGAAGGCTGAATTACCCTGATCAAGTTTACAGTACCCAAGCAATTTCCACATGTATTTTTTACTATTTTTTACTACTATTTTACATTTACCAACAGAAATTTGTATCCTATGTTCCTCAAATGTGAGATGTTTATGGTACCTTTTATTGAGCACAATATTACAGTGATCGTTGGAGGCTAGCCCGGATTGAGAGGCACAAATTCTTTGTATTTTTAACCAAACAACACACCACATTAGGAATGTAGATACAATCATGTGCGCCTTGCAGCCTCAGACACGGGTGGCCACTGGGATGTAATTTCCATTGAAGCGAGTTTATTCAAGCACCAAAACCTTTCACAAAGCAATTCACAAATGATGTTTCCACCCTCTCTCTGCTACCAATCATTCCTTTACTTTTTGCAACGGAGTCACAACAACAACAACACATATTTAGAAGAATAAACTTGTCTTCTCTCACATACCGTCAAACCTACTGCTGTCTCAAACTGTTAAGACAGATAAAATCAACACTGAAGCTAAAAACAGGTATTGTACTATCTGAACATACAGAAACAACATTGAAAAACGTGTATCAACGTGTATTTATGAATAACACCGTAAATTAAAAATAAACTAAATGCATTGTGGAGTCCTCTATTTTCCAATGGAAGCAGAAGTTTGTAACCCACTGACTCCACTACACCTTCTCAAATTGTCAGGTTTTGGTGACTACACAGATGAATATACAGACCAATCTGGGCCCAGAATTCTCTACAGTACACTGGGCGGATCGAAACAAAAATGTCTCTGTCTCAGGCTATTCCTTGGCAACTGTGGCAATGGCGGCACAATGAACCACCTGAACCACCACTTTAATATGGCTCCTGAAAGTATGTCAATAGTAAGGTTATATGCTTTATGTATATATATATATATATATATATATATATATTTATAGCCATAAATATTATGTTTAAATCAAATTACTATGGACTATATTACAACCACAAAGACCCATGCACACAAAGGAGTACAGAGGCAAAACATCCAAATTATGTGAAGTCTGCTTCATTTGGACTAGCAAAACTGCTATTCAAATATTCATTATTTGATGACTATTTTTAATATTCTAAACTCTGGCACTAGAGCTAGTGAAATTAATGCAGATTTCACTGTGTGTTGAGTAGCTAAGAAGATGCATTCAAAAACCCTCGTAAATGTTATGACTTCTGAGGGATCTACAGCGTGTTGAACCTAGCTCCTCTAGGAGCCTTAAAGATGCATTAAAAAAAACTTGTAAAATTAATCACTTCTGTATGGAGCCCCCCTCGGGTCAGGCTGGGAAATGTTTTAGTTATAATTTTTGCATTCCTCACGATACTTTTGCATTCCCTAGTAATAACTTTTGTGTTTCCCCTCCCTGTGTCTCAGGCAGCCCTGCCCAGCCGTGCATGGCACTTGCTCCCCGCTCTGCATGCCTGAGTCAACCTTTTCTCCCTCTCACACAGTCCAGCTACAGATAAACGGCTACAACATATGGAGCCCAAGCTTTGTATTACGAGGGAACTTTGCTCTATATATTTGTAGCTCTATTTATTGGCGCCATGGAGTTCTGGCGGGAGTATGAGTCCTGGCCTGGGGCAGGGGGGCACAGAGCATCAGGGATCACGAGGCGACATAAAAGTTATTGTGAGGGAATGCAAAAAGTGCTTTAAGGGAATGCAAAAGTTCGGTCTAAAATATTTCCCCCCATGACCCTTCACGGGCTCCATATTTCTGCGAACACACATGCAATCCACTAACTAAAGCCATGTTTCCATCAAATGGAACGGTCCAGTTCAGTTCAGTACAGTACCTTTCCATTAGGAAATGTACCAAAACAACCAGCATTTTTGGCACACTTCCTTTGGGGTACCAGAGTAAAATGGCAAAGTAAGATCAGGGTGAAGCTAGGTCGTCTCCATCCACGACAGTCAGCTGATTTGGTTGACAGAAAAATGTACCTCCTAAGTTTCTTAAATGTCCACACTCATAAAAAATATTGATGTCTTGTTGAGACAAACAGCCACAAACTGACCAGGTAAAAAAAAAAAAGCTACTGGATGTCCTGCATAGTTGTGTGTAGCACCGGTACAATGTCAAGCTCCATGACTCGCTGATGTGGGTACAGCCCAAAAGCTGCCAACCAAGTAAATGTACAGTTTTCAGTGAAAACATAAGCCTCACCCAGGGCTTTACCATTCTAAACCATACCGACTGTACCAAACCGAACCGTACATGGAAACGGAGCAAAAATGCTTGCTGCTGTTGCCACCTTGTGATAACCACAGCAACACAAATTATGTTGTCCCTGGAGTAGAAAGATTAGCTTTTATCAATGCAATCATTAATGATTTTTTTTTTTATAATCAAGCAAATAATCAAATACTAGTCCCTATTCCTAATTAGAACCAAGTTTTGGTCTCCAAAATACAAGAACACACACACAAACCAGCATTTGTGTTTCTATGGGAGTTCAGAGGGTGTGACCAGGAACGTGTTTGGCAAGTGTTTTCCGCTTCGTCATTTGCAGGTGAACTGTGGTAACATTACGCATCTAACAGGAAGAAGAGAGTGACCGTGGCACTGAGACAGGCAGGAGTCTGCTGCTGTATTCTGCCAAAACAACCAATGGCATGTGTGACACTCTGGTTTCACAGGAGGGTGTGTGTGTGTGTGTGTGTGTGTGTGCGTTCGAGTGTGCAGAGTGTGTCAGATATGAATAAGCCACTCGAGCCGTTCCCTCTTCCTGTCAACACTCCGAGGGGAGGAATGAAGAGAGGAACGAGCTGACACACACTGAACAGATGCCCATTCAACATCACACATTACAGCTAAAACAACATGTAATCAGATTACCTCCTGAGCAGGCATATTACAGTCATCGGTTACGACAAATGTCAGGCTTTGTATTACCAAGAGACGGCAATCAATTTCTTCTTATGTAATATCAAAAAAATGGATATTTCAACATTTAAGGTGTGAGTGTGATATTCTAATGTGAAATCACTTTGGTTTTCAGATAAGTGTAGAATATACAGTATGTGTAGTATGAGCTTGATGTTTACAGTGTAAACAAGGAATGCACATGAAATATTGCACTTGTGAAATTATAATGGTTATATTGCACATAGGTTGACTTAAATGTTACCTGTTACATGTCATCTGCTCCACTGAGAGCAGGAGACCTGTGCTGTATAATGTTAAAGGTTAATAAATTAGGAGACAAGACAAGCTTTTCACAGCATGTGGTATGATATGTATGAAATATATATAAATATGAATTTCATTCAAAAGGTTCATCCTGAAAGAAGGGGCACAACTCCACAATTTTGGGGCTTAAGTATATTAAAGCAGAACTTTGCAAGTCTATTCCTCTACATTCGGAGGACATATTTTTCTAACCATCACTGTTAACATTCATCCATCCATTGCTACTATCTTGCTGTTGTAAAAACTCTCTGCCGACGCTCCCACATCCTTTCCCTTTTACTGGCAATGTGCATTTGTTTTTAACAGAGCCGGTGAACACAAGCCATGTGAACCTTTGCATCGTTCATGAGTAAAAAAAAGACATAAATGCTTTAAAGTCTTTCAAACTTAGGAGGTGAGAGGGAAACCACAAACTGAATCAAAAAAGAGGCCAATGATCAAGTGTCTGCATAAAGAAAGGAATGACTCTCAAAGAAATCTACAAAGACGTGATGAAGACTAGGGATGGCACGATACCACTTATTCATGTCCGATACCAATATCACCAACCCGAGTATCTACCGATACTGATATCAATCTGATAGAGTTATTTTCGACCTTTTAAATTATGTTGCTGTCAACAAAACATTTAAAGCTATTTCAAAGACATCATTCTCCAACTGTGTAACAAATATTCTATTCTATGATTTTTGTATTATATCAGATTTTACGGATCTGGTAATTTTGAGTATCGTACTGGCTCATCCCTAGTGAAGACTCGCCTTCAAACAGGTCTGAAGCCTGTAAAGTTTTGTCACTGCAACAGGAGAAGATGGGCCTTCCTCCCTGAAGTGTCTCTGTCACTCACAGCAGAAGGTATTGTTACTGTTTTTACTCATAAATGCAGAGAAATGATCAGAAAACTACCTCTAATGTCTTTGACTCACTGCTCTGCTCATTCTGTGCACTCCCCATCGAGGAGAGTAGGGGGTAGCAACACTAGCAGAGCTGATCCATCTCCATGCAGTATGATGACCGTGACAAACTCATTTACTGTATATCCTTTATATCCTTAAAATTAACTTATTCCAGTTCCGTCTGGCCCTCTCGGCTCAGCTGGGGGACTCAGTCCCTCCAGGGCGTCTGCACTGAGGTCGCAGAGTCTGCTTTCAGTCATGCTAGAGCATGTCCAGCCATGTGAGGCTGTGACCTCACTCAGGGCCTGAACCACCTCCACTCACTCCTCTCTGCGTGGAGGAGCAGCTGAACTACACAGGGATCCACTCGAGTCCCTGAATTCCTCACTGTGTTGCAGCTTGAGGTCAGACAGCCCTCAAGCTGCAACACCGTTTGCCTGTTCATCTGTCACTTCAGTGGCTCGGCGCTCTGGTTCCCATCAATATGGTCACAGAGGTGAGAATGTCCTCAGCAGAAGACATGACTTAAAGATATAATATGCAACATTTCTATGCAATTTACATGAACCAAAAGGTTTTCAACTCTTTTTAAATCAACAGAAATCCATATTTCATATTGTTGTATCGTCTGTGGCGAGGAGGCATATACTGTATATGCTCGACATTTTCATTAATATTCTGATATGCCAGGAGAGATAAGACATTTGAGTCAGCATGAAACACAAGACGTCCTTTTCAGAGTGAAGTGGCTCCACTGACAATTCCAGCTGACACAACACAAGCATGTGCACATGCACAGAGGAAGTGTGCAGCCAATGGTGAGTGGGATGTGTGTATCTTTGTGAGGAGCAAAAAACTAATAAACTGCTGGGAGTGAGGACATTTTGGGAAAGTGGGGACATTTTGTCTGGTCCTCAAATCTTTAAAGGGCATTTTGGGAGTTTCTTCCTGTTAGAAGGATTAGGTTAAGGGGTTAGGGTAAGGGGCAAGGGAATGTCTATGAATGCCCTCAGTAAGAATGCTGTGTGACGATGTGTGTGTGTGTGGTATGGGGGCTCCTAAACAAGTTCTCCAGCTTTTTGTGTTTCCTGGTAGGCTGGGCTTAAGCATAAACACCGTGGGAAGAGGGGGGAGGGGGGTAACCTCAAGGACGTGCTATTGACACAAACACACACACACACACCATCATAAAAGACTGAAGCTAATATTCATGAGTAAGGTTGAAATATGAGTTAGATTCAATTAAAAATGTTGCTCTCCTGGTGTGTGCAAATGTGTGTGCTTGTCAGCAGACGCTGCATGAAGGAATGTGTCCCCTCAGGGGTATAAGTGTAGAAGGTTCCACCAGTGAGAACAGCCACATACCCCCACAAGTATGTGGGGCACACACACACACAAAAGACAGTGTTTGAAGCATGAATTTATGAATCTATGAATGTGTTTGCAGTCATTACTCTCAAGAGAAAGCTTTCATCGAACTGGGTTTCTCCCTTTCACACACACACACAAACACACACTAGTAAGCAAATAAGTTATGCACTTCATCACTCCTGTAAACGTGCATAGCCATGCAGGAGATTGTCAAAATGTTCTCGACCACCTCAAGTCTTTGACAGGAAATGACAGGATGACACACACACACACACACACACACACGTTTGTCTACTGAGATCAGTTTGACTAGCATCTTTACATTAAATAATAGAAAACTGCAATGTCCGTCTGACGTTTCTCATGTTTCGTCAGAGAAGAACTTAATTTTCTTCTGAAACCACAAAGGTAACTGGTTAGCTCATGAGCTGCAGCTGCCACCAGTGCTAATTAAATAACTTTATATATTATAACGCACACTGTTTTATTTGTATATTGGCAGCTAAAGACCTGTAGGAGAACCCATCCATGCTATAAAACGTACTCAGCTTACTTGCACTTGTATGTTACTGTTTGTACTTCTGAATAGCAGCTGTAATCTATACTGAACTGCCATTTCATTCCAATAACCAGTGGGACACTTTTATTGTGAAGGAGCTGTGGGGAAAAACAAGGAATTTGTCACCAAAATAAAAGCTAATTTAAAGTAAATATCCCATTTATTTAAAGAATTTTTGGAAGTAGATATAAAGCTGAAGGCCACAGAGGAAACAAATAGGAAGTGACAGGGAAGTCACCATATTAGTCCAACTGAAACTGTACTAAACCAAATTTCTCAACAAAGCTAGACAATGGATGTCGAGCTATTACTACACATGTAAGTTCAGTCGAGCGGTCTTGGAGCTCTATGGATATGCCACAGTTATATGATACATATTAGACGATAGAATAATAAACAAAGCCTTAGACAGACAATAAAATGGGTATTTGGATGTTGATGATTACTTGATATGCCTACTTTAAGGGCAAAAGACAGAAAAACGATATTGACGTCAGATGTGAAATCTCAGATTTATGTTTGTGTTTCAACAATGCATTAAAACAGAACTTTGCACATCTGGTAGCATTTTCACCTTTTTTCTCTATGGAGCTCCCCCTTACAGTTTTTATTGCACATGTGTCATACTGCTAGTGAATAGAGTTAGACTGTGATAATTGTTATTCGAATGATGATACTTATGTTTGAGTTGCAGTATTGACAGGACCTGTTAGACGGGAGCTTTATGTAAAACTGTTGCTGAACTGCAGGGATTAACGCAAAAAGTAGCAGACCTTCTGTTCTCTAATACAGCACAGTATACTCAACACTAGCATTTTAAAATAAAATGAAATCAAACACAATTTTGATCAGATTTTATATTATCACTTTGTTCTTGTAATTCCGCTGTTTTCAATATTTTCAATAAAACTGATGCGAGGCGTGACATCCAAAGAATCCACCTGTTAATTACACAAGTGTTGCGGGCCAAGCCAGGTCCTTTAAGACAGGGTGTGGCCTTGTGGGTACTGTGTGTGTGTGTTGTAATATTGGAAATAGGGAAATGGCCCTTTAAGGCATTTGATACCTGCTTACAACAGTAGATGTCAATTGTAAGGTTGGAGTATAGTTTATGCTTAATAAACGGACGAGCATTGTGGAACCCCAGTACGCGTGTGGCTGAGTCTTTGATTTAAGCAGCGAGAAGATGGGAAGAAGATGGAGGAGAGACAGACAGACAGACAGACAGACAGACAGACAGACAGACCACCCACCATGTCTGCAATTGATTGCTGTGTCAACTGTGCTTGACACCGCTGCTCTTTAGAGCATCACACACACATACGCACATACATACAGCATACACACACAGGAGCAGCATATCCAGTGGTAGCAGAGAGCAGGACAGGCATGACTAATCTATCATCCCGACAACAGGAGTCGACAGGCTGACTAGAGTATTAAAAAACTTCCCCTCAAGACTCCAAATTCATCCGATTCACCGTAGCACTCTTACACATTCACACAGCTCAACAGAGTCACATAGAGAAACAATACTTACTTAACTTTTTTGTCATTTATATCATTATTCATTTGCTTATATGACTTCATGTGGAATTTCAGCCATTCCCAAACTTGAAAACATTTTTAAACTCAAAATTTTTGGTTTTACTCACTGATCTGAGACACTTTCACTGTCACAGCGCTGGACTTCTTCTCAGCTGCCATGTGCCACCTCCCACCTCCTCCCGCGCTCTTTCCTCCTTTGTCAATGAAGGCTCGGACTCGGCAGGTGTATTCTCCTCCGTCCTCCTCACCGACCCCCCTCACAGACAGCCTGTACTCCCCGGCTCCTGTTCTCTCCAGGCTCGCGTCACCTCGCTTTCCTTGCACCGTGCTTGAGGACGCGTTTGAGATCACAACCCCGCTGCGCTCCATGGTGACGATGTCACGGTCGCCGGCCAGCCAGGTCACTTCCAGGGCGAGGGCCTGCAGGTTGCTGGCACCGACGGAGCAGAGGAGGGTCAGTGTGTCGCCGGGGGAGAGGAGCGGAGACGGAGACGAGGACGTAGTTTTCACACTGAGGGACTGACCTTGAGAGGACAGAGACAGTGTCAGACCCTTCATCATTCTGTGTTCAGGCAATACATATAGATTGTTTTTGTTTACTCATAAAAATGCAGACATGGATTCAACATATGTTAATAGACAGATCAATCAGAAAATCCAACACATCTAAAGATAAAGTAATTGAGGAAATAATTGACAAATTAAGTCATAACTAAAACATGTGCATTTAAGATTGCGATTGCTGCGTTCCATTTAAATTGGAAGTTGGAACTGGGCATGACTATACTATTACAAAAAGAGAAAACCATGATGCTGGGCTAACCATTGTTAGCAACACTGGTCGATGACAACCTCTATGCAGTATTTAGCGCATGTCTACTAGGGGTGTCACAATTCTCCAAATCCTTGGCTTGATTTTGGATTCGATTCTCAACCGTTTTTTTTCTCTCATTTAGATTTTTTTGTCTACATCATATCATGAGTGATATAATGTCCATCATTTGTCTGCAATGCACCACATTAAGGCCTGATAGTAAAATTAAAATAATAATGAATGTAACAATAACTAGCCAATTGGAAACTAACCATAAATGAATATAAGTCATAGAGAGTCATGTAGCTCTAACTAAATTTGCACTGCTCAGACCTTACTTTTTCCTTGAGATTATCATAAATGTAAGGCAGTAAAATGTGACCATTTCATAGTGTGGTTCCAGTATGCTAATGAAATGCTTAAATCAAATATCTGATGCTACAAACACGCTGATAGTGCTATCACTTTAGCGTGAGGTATTTTAATAAAGGCAGTATATTGACTAGAGTAGACTAATCTACACCCGTGCTCAATCACACCGGTCTAAACTTAAGATTGGCTTAAAAAAAAAGTGTATTATAAGTTTTGAACACAATGTAACATGTCCAGGATGTGACCCTGTCTTTCGCACTTTTGCCATAGTTACATTGAAGCATTCAACAAGTGTATTTTCTTCATGTAATTATGACATTTAATAATATTTGAGATGTGTGAAAGACAAACATTTTTGACTAAACGTCCAAAAATGGTATGTGAATGTCTAAATGACAAAGCTAATGAGGACATTTGAAAGAAGACTACATTTGAGTAAATATTCATTCAGTAAGTAACATTCAGAGGAACGGATTTGTTCAGCAGTGATGCTAAAGATGTTTCACACGCACTCAAAGTAAAGAAGCCCAGCAAATGAAAAGTGGCCATTAGTCTTTTCTGTATATCTTCAAACAGAGTTGAATCAGGGCTTTGGATCTGGTCTCCACTAACAACGCAGAATGCAGTATGTGGGGAAGAGTCTCTGTATGGTGTCTGAGAAAGGACAAAAGAGACAAAGCCCACTCTGTTTGACATTTCTCATCCTCTTTACTCAAGCCGGTGAGTCAATAAGAACAGCCTGGACACAATGGACCTGAGAGTGACACCTCTGTGTGTGTGTGTCTCATCTCTAGTTTCATTATAAACCACAAGGTGTTTTCAAACACTTAAGAGGATATGGTTACCCAGAAGATGTAAGATATGGTGACCACAGCAACCAGAATAAATGAAAGAGAGATGGTGGGTGTGGGTGTGTGTGTGTGTAGATATATATATACACACACATATATATATAGATATACATCTTCACAACTTTAAAAGGCTTTTGGAGGGGTGTTAGTGGTTAAGCATTCAGTTGGTATGACTAAGGATTGCATTGTGTTAATAAGTGTCCTGAGTAGGTATGCTGTGTGAGAATGTGTGTGTTCATGTCTTTTAGGCTGTGAGGACACAATTTTGATTCAAACCCATCTTTTTAAAGGGCATATGGCCTGGTACTCACAAATATAATGGGCTTTTCGAGGTTAAAGCACTGGTTTTATGGTTCTAGAGTTAGAATTAGGTTTAGGTTAGACGTTAGGGTCAGGCATTTATCTGTGATGGTTAAGGTCAGGGTAAGGGATAGGGGTGGAAATATTTAGATAACCTTTGATTACAATTCTGACAGCAACCATTACGATACTAAAGTGATTCTAAATTCAGATTCTAAAGTGACTATGTAATTACATCTTAATGCATTATTTGTTTATTTATTTATTTTTTTATTGTATTTTCTTCCATTACCATTTATTAATACAAAATGGAACAACATACGGAAAACCAAGGAAATAAATCAAAATCAAAATACTTTTTTCAGAGTTTCTGATGAGCTTCCTGTTTTCTCAGTTTTGAGATTCGTCATTACTTGCTAACTTTTTTGCTGTAATGGGCTAGGGAACATGGTATGTCTATTACTGTGTTTCCATCATGGTACAGTTCAGTTTGGTACAGTATGGTACAGTTTACAATGGTAAAGCCCTTTGTGAGGCTTGCGTTCCAACTGCGAACAGCACCTTCATGTGGTAGGCAGGGTGTGGGCCATGTCCAATGGCCATGTCAGCGAGATATGTAGCACGACAATGAACTCGACAGACAACAATGAAGGATATCCGGCAGCTTTTTTTCTGCTTGGTTTGTGGCTGTTTGTCTCAACAAGATGTGAAGCTTTGTATGAGAAAAGACTGCAGGCGGAAGAGATATTTGTTGCCCAATTAGCTGACTGTTGTGGGTGGAGCTGATCTACCCAACATTACCATACCATCTTACTCTGGTACCTCAAGGGAAGGGGGCCAAAAAATGGAATGTTAGATGCTGATTATTTTGGTACTTTTTTTTTGTGTACCGTACTGTGCGAAATGGAATTGTTCCACTTACACTGCTTATCAGTGTCCTCACTAAGATTGTTGCACAAGAATGTGTGTGTCTTCTCTAAAGACAAGATGAGACAGAAATACAGGCAGTGAGGGTCAAGAGCCTCCAAAGGGAGGCCAAGTGTAGAAAAAGACAGAGTTTCACAGGGAACATAAATAAAAGACAGGGAGACAAAAAGAGAGAGAGACCTCTCCCACATCCCTCTCTTCATTTTCCCATCCTTCATTTCCTTCCTGAAACCCAACACAGTAGCTCAGAAAACTGCAAACACATGCAGAGAAGTAGCCTCATTTATCAAGAAGCGGGAGAAAAGATTTGAAGATTATCTCTGGCTCCCTACAGGAAAATTATCTACACATTCAAATCTCTATTATAACTGCACACATACGGTGTAATTACTGCTGAGTATGAAGGGAAACTCCTCATGCAGGGCCATATTTAACAATGTCACACAGATTCAGGGCCGATAGTGCTTTAGCTCTGAACTTTCCAAAATAAAGGCTGTTTTCTAATCATGTAAGAGAGCATCACATAAGTGTAATGAGTCTCATTATGAAGTAGGCCTAGGTAATATATTGATAATGAATAATTGTTTCTAACACACGTAAATATCCTTCATTTAAAATTTAAACAACAAACATCTATTACCACCATGTGGCAGCAGCAGAAAGCATTTAGTTAGCGGACATCATGTATTTTTGCAGAAGTGATGACATTCACGATATTTCTTGAATGCATCTTGAAGAAGCTCCTCCTAGTCAACACACTGTAGATCCCGCAGAAGTGATGGAAATTGCCGGGGTCTTTGAATGCATTTTGTTAGCTGCTCAACGCAGCGTGAACCCTTCCTTAATTTAAAATATTCAAATAATCAAGAAATAAGAAATGTTTTGTTAGAAATGCCCATATCTAATACCAATACTTATTATTGCATTGACTCATAATTATCAATATCTGGCCCCAAACATCCACATTGTTCTAGGTTTATTTTAAATGAAAGCATGAGTAACTAACAGTTCGAGCAGTGCACAACTGTTTTTCTTACCTGTTGGAATGACTTTAACAGTTCCCATCTCCTTTGTACTCTCCACGATCTTTATCCACTTTCCGCCGTCTTCGTTTTCATGCGTCCACTCTGTTCCGTTGCACTCATAAGTCCCATCGTTGGACGTCATCACCCTGGATATCACCAGCTCAAACACTCCATTCTTCCCAGGAACGAGTCGGATGCCTCCATCGGCGTAGCGCCGCGCAAACTTTGCCCCTGTGGTGACACCACCCTGTGGACCAAACGTCAGGATTTCCTCTGATGTTGTGGCGGTCTTCAGCAGCCAGGTGACCGACAGGTAGGTGGGGTGGGTGAGCACCCGGGTGACATTGCAAGAGAGTGTGATGTCACTTCCTTCTGGCACTTCTTGGGGCAGGGTCTGCGGGGAGACGCTGAGGGTGTTGGGAATGACTGGAAAGAGATGGAAATAAAAATTTCAAATAAATAAAAACACTCTTAAAGATGGAAACTGTTTAATACGAACATCAAAGAAACACACTTTGATAAAGTAAATTAAGCTTAGTCTTCCTTTATTACACTTCTGATTTTTTATACCATTAACTCCTATATAGGATATATTTAGCTATATAGGAATTTTATTCCCATAACACCTATTTCATTTTAACTGGTGCAGATGTTTTGTTTACAGTTTCAGTGACAAAAACTAAAGGCATTTTATTACTGAAACAAAATAATAACAAAAAAGAATTCTAAAAAGTAAATGCAATAAAACGAGCAACACACTTTCCCAGAAATTAGCATTTAGCTACATTTCAAAAGTAATCTGTGTCCATATTAATACACCTGCAAACATGTGTCACATGACCATTTGGGTACACCGAGAATGCCCATGCCAGTGTAAACAGTTTTTGCCCGTCACAGCCAGCATTGTTTTCTAACAAAAAAAAAAAAAACATTCTGGGGGCACAAAAACATCGGGGTAGTGTGGACGGTGGGTGAATTCGGAACAGAATTCATGGACCTAAGACAAAGAAACTCAACATATAACATTTTTCCAGTAACCCTGCCAACTGCGGCTTTACATTGTATTTGTGTTTCATGACAAAACAAATGCTTTTATTCAAAAATCCACAAAATTCAAGTCTTGTTGATAAGACACTGGGCTCAGGTCAAGCCAAACACATGCTCTGAGAGTGTCTCTGCTGCTGAAATCGCTGGCTGAAGGACAGCTACATGACAAAATAGCTCCAGACAAAGCTGTAAATCTGTGACTGATTATGTATATAAACAATGACCTTGTCAGGACCAGTGGAAACCGAAACCAGATCCTAATGAGGAAGAACACCATTTCTGAGGAACTGAGTTTATGGCTAATATTGGAATTTTGGTTAGGGTTAGGGTAAGGCATTAACTGTTTAAGGTTAATGTTAGTGATAAGGCTGTGTTTAGACCGTCCAAATGAATGGAAGTCATTGCAGTGTCCTAAGAAGAATAGCTGCACAAACGTGTGTACGTGTGTTGCGCCCATGGGAGTGTTCATAAAAGTTAATGACTTGTCTGCTCACACACAGCACCATAAACTCTTCCCCTCTCACACCGACACATTTACCTGCTTTCTGATAATGAAGAAGTCCCTGCTTTCAAAGCTCTATTTGGCTGCCAAGCATCATGTTTTAAGGATTTGAGCAGGTCATGACGGTGTGGCCTTTACCTCAGCTTTAATATTCTTGTTGTTTTAACACTGTCCTTCTGAGAGGAGGGAGCTAAAAAGAAAAATCACTGCTGGAATTCCTGAGCATAACTTTGCTTTATAGCACAATAGCATTGAAAAGAAGTTTTCCCTCTGTTTTTTTTTTTCACAACAGGGAAATCAAAGTAAAAGACATTAGATACATTGATGAATGGCGCATCTGTGGTGAAGACACAGGGGGTTAATAACGAAACTAAGTGGCAGACTCTGCGTTGTTGGATGGCTGCTGCTGCTGAAAACAAATTACAGTTTTATCATTATCAGACTTTTTTGATCCGTTCAATATGAAAACACTAAATGCCACCAAAAAAGAGCAAATTATGACTCGAGGGAAAATGTACTGCCTTCAGGTTTTAGATTAACCATCCAGGTTTTAGTCCAAAATATATAAATAGTCTGTAATCTTTTTTGGAAGGTAATTCTAGTCGTGTTACAAATGAAGTGGCAGATGGCTGGGGATGAGGAGTCGGAAGCTGTGCATTATGGGAATTACACTGATTATATTACATCAAATGGGACGAAGAAAAATGCTCATCTCAGCTTTAGGAAGTAAATGGATAACTAAGGCAAATTAAAACTAAGCACTATGGAGCAAATGGCTACTGCTTCACATCCTGTATGTCCTTCCACCAGAAATGAATGCCTAAACCAGAAAACCAAAATCCTTGACCAACTAGACCAACTTTCCAGAATTTTCCAGAACAGGTGCAAATTTTCACGATGACCAATCAGCGTTGAGATTCTTCGGATATGTCACGTACCAGACTCCGCTCATTTTTGTGTGTGGACACTCGGAGCTCTACGACGCTATACAGTATGCACTCTATCTGACCGGACACAACTTGGCGAGTTTCACTGTTTACTTTGGGAGCTAAACATTGAAACTTGCCAAGTTGGGTCCGGCTACGCATGGTGTCGTGAAACCACACGAGACAGCAGTTTCTTCTCTGCAGATGTATCCACAACAGAGAGTGCAACAATGCTTTAGTTGATGGTGAAAAGAAATGCCCGTTACTTCTGTTTAAAATATGGCAACGTGCGTCCAGAGATCCAATCGCTCCCATCGCGTCACAAAATGTACCCGCGGCTCGATAGACATGATGTATGCGAAGCGTCACATCAAAAATCGCGTCCGGTGTGAACACAGCATCAGATGTATACAACAGCTGCTACATGTTGCTTCTCTAGTCCGCCTCTATTTTACCAGGTAATTGGTTCCTCTTTTTCTGTGATTCTCTATTTTCTATTCTCCTTTTTTTTGGACCATCCCCAACATCCCCAGAAAGTTTCATTAAAATCTATCCTTTTCTCAGACAGACCAAAAATATTACCTAGCAGCTAAATGGAGGTAATAATAGGATGTTACAGCAGGACTGGAATGTGTGTGACACCTGGTCAGATTTCAGTCCACAACACATAAATTCTCCTTAATAACCTGGTCGACCTCACACTCCACAACCTCTCTGTAAGAATATTTAAGTAACATCAACAACAGAAAGTATTCATAAGAAGTCAAAACTGTGATTAAAATAGAAATGTCAACTTATTGTCAACTTTATTTTTAGCAGAGTATTCCACATTTCACCATAATGCTGCAATGATGAAGCACTGCATGCTTCTTCCAATATTATATTATATTTTTTAGTGCTGTCAGCGTTAACTTTGGCAATTCATTTAAATATTTTAACCCGTTCAAAAAATGAACGCCGTTAACATTGTTTGTTTACTTCCGGTGGCGACATGTGCAGGCAAACCGAGCCATCCTGGTTAAAGGACAGTCTACAGCGCAACGATGGGGATAAGGACGGACTTTTAGGCGGAGAGTTTCATTTTAAAAAGTTACCCGAACGCTTGTTGGACGAAACTCAAGTGCATGTGTGTGTCTGTGTGTGTGTGTGTGTGTTTGCGTGTGCTGTTTTTCTCTCCTTCTTCTGTCTTTCTCTCTTGTGTGTGTTTGTGCACTCTCTTTTAGTGTCCACCAGTGTTTTCTGTGTGTTGTCTTTCTCAAAATGAAAATCTTTGTCTAAATTTTGAATTTTAGACAAATTCCCTGTAAAAAAAAATTCCCTGTATCGATAGTCAACAAAATGGCTAATAATTGGTCAACTCTTAGTTTAATCCACTTTGTAAACACACTTTGTGTCTGCACGTAATTGATGTTTCGCCTCAGATTCATTAACTCTTTCTGTGTTTAACAAGTGTTTGTCTCAATTTCTGTCCATAACGAATTTTAAAACCACAGTTTAAAAACTTAATCACTGGATCAGACAGATAGAAAATGTAAAATCCTATACAATCATATAATCTTATTTATGATTGTACAGGAGTCATGTTGTGGCCTGTTTATTTCTTCTGGGAGTAGAATATTTGTTATGCAGATGGATAAGTCTGTCTATCAATTAGCTTGAGATGGCTAGCACAAATGTGCCTTTAACAGCTTTAAAGTTTAAAAGGTCTAAAATGACCAATTTCTGACTGATATCTGTCGATATTTAAGTTTGTGATCACACACAAAAAGTAGTATTGTGCCATCCCTAATTTGTAGACCTAATATTTAAAGTCTGGCTTTAAATAAGACAGTACTGGACACCATTAAGTCTTGCTGTGGAGGTCAGAGCCTTCAGTGCCACTGCAGTGATGTGAGAGTCTATGGCAGATAACAAAGGCAGGACAAATAATCTGCATTTTGCTCTATCAATTAAAATTTGCCTGGGAGGTGTTTTCAAACGTTCAGTACCCTCGAATTCACTTGTTTCTTACATAACCACGCAGCCTCAGTGAAAACTCACTGTGTGTGTGTGTGTGTGTGTGTGTGTGGTGTGTGCACAAGTCTCAACTGGTACAGACCCTGCAGCACCAATTCTATCTCATCAACTCTGTGAACTCTGACTGTCTTATATACACACACACACACACACACACACACACACACACATAAACACTCAATACAAAATACACTACCCATATACTGTACACACATACAGTGCACACACAACACAATCTCTTTCACACATACAGAGAGCTGCCTGGTTAATTCAGGTCTAAATTTAACAAGGTGTCTGGGGAGCCTTGCTTGGAAGCAGAGAGCAGTCCAGCATGATGGTGCATTATGGAGCTCACTAACCTGCTGCCTGACACTCCATCTTTGTGACATACACTGGATAGGCATTTCAAGCAAAAAAATATATATTCAAATGTTCAGGATAGTTAATATTCAAATATTACCCTTACCTCTCTCAGTGGCAGTTTATCACAAACAAACATTTTTCCAATACCTTTCAACATGGAAACAATCTTTTTCTTCGTCGTCTTGGAAAAGCTTGCCGTAAACATGGCATCGTTTCAGGAAATGTCTTCATCC
This sequence comes from Solea solea, assembly GCF_958295425.1. Taxonomy (NCBI): domain Eukaryota; kingdom Metazoa; phylum Chordata; class Actinopteri; order Pleuronectiformes; family Soleidae; genus Solea; species Solea solea. The sequence continues at coordinate 11,527,454 of NC_081135.1, forward strand.
ACATGAAACCCATTACTCTAAAAGCTGATTTACGTATGCCAGGGCTGTGTGTAGCGCTATAACACGGCTACACCAAAAAAAAAAAAGAAATAGATTTAGGGAGACTAATGAAAGAAACCACAAATTATCATAAAGTAAACAGACCAAACCATCTCCAAACACAAGAAGAGGAAGAGGAAAACGATTACGACAGAGGTGGGGCTGTGACATCATCATTTACCAAAGTAGCTTATTGGTTGTCTCAAAATGTGAGGGTATCCCCTGAATATACAAAAGTATAACATGGTACCTGACTGAAGTTTCAAATGAGCTATTCTTCACATTAATTCTTTCAGATCCCACTACACGCTTTCTTCAAACTAACCTCACTGCACTTGTATGAGGGTAGGAAAAACCTGAACTTACACAACATTCATTTGTGTCAGAGGGTGATTTTCCACTACAAGAAAACAAACAACCATAAACTCCAGCACATGTGAGCTACTGAAAGTAATGTTGGCCAGCTCCAAGATGCATTCAAAGACCCTCGTAATTCATATTACTGCTGCAAGGTCCACAGTGTGTTGAGCTTAGGAGCATTCGTGAGACCTTTTAAATGTCATTACTTCTGCAACACACATGCAATCCACAAACTAAATGTGACAACAGGTGCCCCACAAATTAGGTCAGCGGTGAGTTTTAATGACAGTTAGGATAAAGCGGTAGACACAAGGGGGTGCCCCGTAGAGAAAAAGGCAAAAAAACATATCTCAGGCTAAGCCACTGTTAGCAATACCAGCCAATAACAACACTAACGACACATAGGGCAGCTTAAAATGGAAGCAACAAGTGAATCAAGAGACAGCTGCTCTTCAGTGGTCACGATGTTGGACAAAAGCTGCTAGACGTTGCTTCTCTGTCATTATCAGGTTATGCCCACCTGTAGTGCACCAGGGAAAAAAATGGTAGTAGGAAGTGGTTTGCTTCCCGTTTCCACCTGTGACTTTTGTCGTAAGTGTACAATAAACAAGACATTGTCTGGACCTAGATCTTCAGACATTACTTGAGAGTTTATATCTAAAAACTGCTCATGTGTGAATTGATAAAAAAAAGAAGTCTGTGAGTATAAAAGCAAGGTTATACAACATAATATTTCCTTAAAAACATGTGTTTCACCTGCTCTCAAGGGTGGCAGTATTTTTAAAATAATAAGTAAGACAACACTGTAGTATTTAGAGATGTGCCTTGAGATGTGTTGCCTCGAAATAACTGAAGCATGATTCACGGTTTAACTGTTGTGTATACAGCATGTTGTTAAGGGAAGGGAAAGATAATGGTTGTGTTAATTATTAAAGAGGTCAACACCGCCCTGCAGCCCTTTGAATGAACAAAGTGTCAACTGAAAGAAAGAAACAATAAAAAAATCTTCTTAGTTTTCTTTTTGCTCAGGAGATTGATGAACAGTGGTGGAAACTTCTCTCTCAACTTGTCTGGACAGTTACATTCTAGTAAAACAGGTTGTGCTTTAATTCAACCATGTTTTATGTGCAAATAATTTAGTTAAAACTCCCTCCGTGCTGCTCCCTTTATAATGCTGAATAGATGACAGCAGAAAACGGTAGTGGGAAAATAATGAAATTTCTTGTATGGAATGAGATGCTTGACTTAAACAACATACATTTGTTGGTTGATTATCAAGTATGTTCAGGGGAACACTTTGGTCACATACTGTCATTTATTTAATAAACCAACATTGAAGATGAAAAGGTTTTCTGGTGGATCTGAATCCAAAGGTAAAGTATATACCATTGTAGTTGGTTTAGTGGCATTTATTACCCAGAACTAAGTCCATAATCACTTTAAAATAAAATTTGTATGAGTTTTGATGTGGATATTAGACAAGGGCCTTGCTTGACGGAAGCCGCAATGTTTGCTTAGCCATGTTTACTCAGCAACCTGCATTCTGAAGTTAGGGTTATTAAAGAAAGATTTGTCACTAGTAGCTAAAACAAAGTCACCAAATTGTCAACACTGTTGTTTGGTCTGTTTGCTTCATCATAACTTTTATTATCTGTCTTTATTTCTCTTTATTTCCCCTGGCTTGGTTCATTCTCCCTCAGTTTCTTTTATTACATCTAAAATGTGTATAGCGTCTGCGTTTTTGGTGTCGTGTTACAACGTCACTTACACGCCTGGCACATGTACTACAGCATTTTGAGTAGTTTTGTGTAGAAGGAGATATTTCCTGAAACAATGCCCTGTTCACTGGAAACTTTAAACGAAAAAGACTGTTTACGTGTGGCTGTGGATTAAGAAACAGATGTAATTAATACAGTTCTCCGCAAAGTTTGGTTTTTCCAACATAAATCAACTGTGTTTACGATGCTGATACACACAGCTCTCGACACAGAAACATTTAACTCAACATTTCACTGCTTTCGTTATCTGCCATATGATGCTATTTTTATCCTCAATTCTAGCCTTCACATTTGACGTTCACATTTTCACATTTGACACAAGCCAAGTTCTCCCACCTGACATCTGCTCCCCACCATGAGTGTGTGTGTGTGTGTGTGTGTGTGTGTATAGGACACATACAAGCTCTGTAGAGTATTGGTTCATTTAACAGCTATTATGATTTACTAACATAGCCAGCTGGCTTCATATACACAAACTCATACTCTTAAACCACATTAAAGACCAAAAAGCCCATAAATTTCATTCCAAACAATGGTAAATAGTCTGTATTTATATAGCGCTTCTCTAGTCTTGATGACCACTTTAAAACTGCTTTACACTGCCATTCACTCACACATTTATACAGCACATCTATGTGCATCGCATTTTCTATCACACATCTTTCATATCCATTCACACGCAGCCGGCACAGCCGTCAGGAGCAACGTGGGGTTAAGTGTCTTGCCCAAGGACACATCGGCATGTTGTAGACTAGCAGAGCTGGGAATACAATCGAACCCACAACCTTCTAGTTGAAAAACAACTCGCTCTACCACTGCGCTACAGTTGCTCCGGCTGAATGACAATGTGTTAATCAAGTTGTAAATTATGTTTTTGAGTGTAAAATTGTTCTAAAAAAACATTGAAAGATATTTGCACACAGAAACACACACACACACACTCTCTTACCAATGAGCTGGACCTGAGCCTCATAGTTTCCACTGATGACAGAGTCGGTACTTGGCGTTTGACACCAGTACAGCCCTGCGTCCAGCGACTTCACCTCTGCGATCTTCAGCTCCACCTTGTTGTCCTCAAGCCTCGCCACCGAGATGTCGCCCGATGCAACGCGCTTGCTGAGCGATGGGTGGGAGTAGCTGTTGTCAAAGGTGGAGATTATCTTCAGCCGCGCCGCACTTGTATCCCTGGACGTCATCCACTCAAAATCCTGCAGGTCAAACAGATATTTTTGCTATTAACCTAGATGTGTTTTGCATGTGTGCATCCACAGATGCAACAGAGAGTCGTTTCCTTCAAAGCTGTGGATATGTATGAGTAGATAGAGCTACCTGCTCACGAGGTCCCGAATACTCATAGACATCACATCGGATGGAGACTGGCTGACCCTCCACCCGGATTAATGGACCAGGAGACACTTTCACCACTCGGGCCGAGCAGCAACCTTGACAAACAGAAAGAATATGAATATGAGCGCTAAATAAATTATTATTGAAGACTGATGAATCTGATGACTTAATACCTCTTTCTTTGTGGCCAATACTGATATATGTATATATATATATACATATATACAGTATATATATATATATATATATATATATATATATATATATATATATATATATATATATATATATATATATATATATATATAGATGTTGTATACTAATATTACAACATCAGTCCAATACAGAAACTTTTTATTTGGTGAACCCAGACGGCACTCTATCGTGAGCCAAATCACAATATAAATCTCGACTAATTTACTAACTTACAGCCATATACGAAACCCCCCCTAATATCCTTTTAAATCAGTAAACAACCGGTAAATGATTCACAACTTAATTTTACTTCAAGTTATTTATAACATGTACTTATAAATCTTGAACTGTATGGAAGAATTTGGCAAATTTACTTGGGAAAATAAAAAAATATTCACAATCCCAATTTTTCAATGCTACATTACAATATAAGTGACTTTTTAATATAATTTATCGATTCCATGCCATTTTAATAAATATATATTATTTAATTTATAATATTTAGTGTATTACACAAATTTATTCCGCATAATAAATACAATTATTATTCATTCAACAGCCTTCAAACCAGGAAAATCATTACCGATACCTTATCACAATATGACAATATTGTTTTTTACATTTTGGCCTTAGTAAAGTAGTTTCTGCGATATGTATGTGTCTTGGAGCATGTCAAATTTCAAGATTTCCTTTGCCCCCCGACATCCAATCCAGTGATAGTATCTGACTGCAAATGATATTGAGAATTGTATCAGTTAACTCCTAATTCCCGCCTCCCTGAAGTTTAGTCTGGAGTCAAATCATATCTCTATGCCGAACAGTGTCTACAAGCTGAATGTACTGAATGAATAGGGCTTTCTGAGTCATATCAAATGATAGCTGACGCATTCGTTCTATTAAGAGAAGTCCTGATGACTAACTAATGGCCTTGATGCTACATTCTCCTCAGACACAAACTGGAGGTTAAAGGATGACAAATCTGACACGCATGGATCAACCATGTTGCAACATGCAAAACAACACGTACACACAGGGCTTGTCGTAACTTGAGTGAGTATCGATAATTGTGACGATTGTGCTGAAAAACCTGATTCTCTTAGCAAGGGAGCATATTCTTATGGTGAGATTCTTGACTCTGGCCCTTCCAAAAAGGCTGAAATTCACAGCGGCGAGTGTGCAAACACTAAGTAAGCGTGTTAGAACTCTCACTGACATTCCAGCTGAGTGAAGCGTGTCACAACAAAACACAGTCCGACTGAGCTGGTTGGCTCACTGACACCAACACTGTGCTTCCTGGTTCTGCAGGCCATCATCATCTCACATACACATCTCAGCTAAAGTTAAAGTGGGAGATGCTACATTAGTACATATCATTATCAGTATTGGCAAGTTATCCTCTGTATTGTTCAGTGAAGAGGAAAGTAAGGCTTATGGAGTGCAAGATGGGAGAAGTACAGGACTGCAGGACACTCCCACACATGTCGAGGCGTGGAGCAACCGCAATGCGTGGCACTTGAGAGAGGCCACCAATAAATTTGTTGTGATAGACTATAGCAAATGTAGACCACTATCTGAAAGCCTTCACTATCTGAAAAATAAAGCCATGTTTTTCAGTGAAGGCCTACTTCATGTTGCCAGTAGATGGCATCACGTGTTGTCATGTGGCTGTTAATATTTCAAAATTCCAGCCATGCATATTAAATGCTGGACATACAGTATTCTTAAATAGACACATGACAAGAAACACGCACACACATACAGAGAAAAAAACAGACAAAATCTAAGATTTAACAAGTTTTCAATGAATTCCACAAACTATAATCTAAGCAGGCAAAAATCTAATTATTGTAAACTAAATGAGAAATAAACAATGAACGCCCTGCTGAATTAACCAGAAATACAAAACCAGATTCATAGACGAGCTGTGGATGTTCAGTGCAGCGGTCTGTGTGTGGAACAATCACTGATCTGTTTTGTTTATTCAAGTAAAAATAGGTTGTTTTCTCCACTCTTTATTTTACGAGTCAATGTTTTTTCAGCCCTGTGTGAAATCTTACAGACAGGACGTGTTCTAGTGATATCTAGTGTATTTTCAGACTGACTTTAGTTACTTTTTATTGACAGTAGTTGGTAAAACTGTCAAACAATCTCCAAACACAAGAAAATGAATGACAGCGCAAGAGAGGGCTAGGAATATGACCGTTTTCCTAAAGTATCGTATTCTCTGTCTCCATGGAAACTCGAGGTCAGCATTTTGAGATTTCCCCACTCTGGGAAGTGCTTTTGACATACAGTTTCAGGTCCTAAAGAGTATTATCCTAAACCATTTCCATGTGGACGGCCCCTTAATCATTGATTTAATTATTTGGCATTTTTTCCAGTGAGAGTGAGTGGCCCTCATTTATCAAACGTGTGTACACCAAAAAGTTGGTGCACGCAATGATCCACATTTATCAATACAGATGTTGGTTTAGCGTACGATTAGATCTCACACCAGCTCAGGTGTACGCCAGTTTGAAACCACAGTGGACAATTATTAATTATTATTATATATACAGATCATACTAATACAATGTACACTCACACAGTGATGCCTAGACTTACAGTTAAATGATATACAACACGGAAATATGTTGAATTTTGTTATTGTTAAAAAGAATAATAATAAACAGCCATATATTCAGCACGTCCAAATATGTATCTTAAGGTGAAGGAGTCTTTTTCGTCGACAGACTACAGATGACATAAACTGTTTACTTTAATTCAGTACGCAATTACGCCTGTGGGTGACAGTGGAGCTGGTGAAGGGCAGAGGGCTGTGTCTGTGAGCAGGGAGGAGAATTCTAGAGCTGCAACTAACGATTCTATTCATAATCGATTTTCTCGATTAATCGTTTGGTCCATAAAATATCATAAAACCTTAAAAAATGTTGATCGGTGTTTGTCAAACCCGGAAATGAGGATATCAATGAAATTTATATATGAAATTATACTAAGAGGTAAATCAGTTTGGTTTTCTGTTTCGTCTGACTGTCACACAACTTCTCTACATCTTGGCACAATCCACCCCTCCCCTTCTCCTGTGCAGTGAACGACAACATGCAGAGCGGCTCAGACGGAGGTCAAACTTTCTTCTGATAAAGAAGAAAAAATAATGGCTCCGTTATTTGGAGATGGTTTGGATTCAAACTTGCAGATGAGCAGCAGAAGAATGTTTTCTGTAGAGTGCCAAAAACACGTTCCAACTAAAGGTTCAAGCTCGTCTAATCTCTGTCACCATCTAAAGCAGTGTAACTGTTGTAGATGGTGACAGAGATTAGACGAGCTCGAACTTGTGACTCATAAAGTGCAGTAGGAAGAGTGTGTGAAACTGCGTCCTGCAAACAAGACACACACCTCACACTAAGAGGAACAACTCAAAATAAGCAGGGTGACACCTGTCACCCTGACGCCATGTAGACGGAATGGGAAGTAAAAAATTAAATGAATTATCAAGACATAAAAGCAATCATCCTAGACAAGACTAAAAATGGAAGATCCATCTGCACTAAATGAGAAAAAAAAGATTGATCAAAAATCTAAATCAAGGATTTGGAGAATGATGACACCCCTACCAATATGTATGTATGATTTATGTGTGTACATATATATATATACATATATATACACACGTACATATATGTACACACATAAATCTTAACTGTACAAATTCTGTTTATTTGTTCAGGGACCCAAGAAAAAACTCCCTCGACCCATCTGTGGGTCCCAACCCAGTGATTGGGAAACACTGATCTACTACTCGACCAATGGTGACTCAAGTATAATGTGAAAAATATTTTTTCATCCAATTTAAATAGCAATTCTGTCTTTTAACACAGGATTTAACTTTGTTTCCAACATATATTTCCTCCTCAGGCCTCAAGGCAGAAAGCTGGAGTGGCTCCAGCTGTGGATAAAGTACTTCATAAATAAGGCCTGTGATTGTACGGTCTAGCGATACTCGAGCAAGTCCATCAATACTTGAGTTTTTGGCAGTTGGCCTGGTGCAATGTGGGAAAGCCTGCTGCTGACAGTGTGCTTTTTTTCCTGCTTTAGTAAGTCACTGTGAAAGGAACGCCACATAAAACCTGCTCTATGTTTCGGTGTCTATGTTTACCATCTCTGTCAGGACCTGTCGATGGTTTAATACATCTCCGACGTCACATCACATGAGCCATAAAGACGCTCTGCTGCTGCTGCTGCTGGTGACGGACTGCTGCTCTCGCTCTTAGAGCCTGACACATACTGTATAATGTGTAACACTCCCGAGCTGTTACACCAAAGGACTCAAGCTGATATTACAAAGTCCATCATTTGATTCAACTGCAACACTTTATAATAAGGGTACATTAATTAACAGTTAGTAAATGCTATAATAAGAATTACTAACTGTTAAATAATGTTAAACTAAACATGTAATAACTTCATTAAGGTTAATTAAGGTATTAATTCATATATTATTCAAAGATTTATAATACTACTAGTCAATTCAGTTAACACAGTGATAACTGGAAGTACTGAATAAGCACTACTTACTTACTTAACTATAATTAAGCATTTATTAACCATTGTTAACCGTTATCAATGCTGCTTGTTGTGACCCTTAAATATACTAAACATGTGTGGAACAAGTTTCCCACTTTACAAGAAGGGTCACAAGGAATATTAATAAAGGGGAACTACAAAATTTTGCATCAACATTTTGATCGTGCCTGGTTCTTGGTGCCAAAGTGGGAAATATGTTTAATTTAGTTAGACGGATATTGTGATGTATCGCTATATGAATAAATGTATTATGACATAATCGATGTATTGTTATATCATTGGCATTGTGGACCGTGCGTATTGTAAGTACCCCGTGATTCTCACCCTAAGGGATGTACAGGGCTCCAGACTGAGACCAAAATTTAAAAATTTAAACACGTCAGCGATGTTGTTAGCCCTGCGTCCTGCATCTCTGACACAAATAATTCAGAAAGGACGCATTTACCTGTGCTGCCCCATTGGAATAGAGCCTACACAGACCTGCCGATCTATCCCATTTTGCGTAGCAGATACGCATTTTGACATTAAACTACACTACTACGATGTGTCACTTCAAACTACGTGAAAAGGGAACAGCGGCTTTCAGTTCATCACACTTATTCTACACTCTCATTCATTTAAGAAATCATATTTATGAGTGGTATGTTTTACATTTTACAATAAATGTCACTAGGCGTATTGATAAAGGTAAAGTGTGCTTCGGTAATACTTAATTGAAGTAATGATTATTTAGTGCCACTTAAGGGAAACTTATATCCAAGTTTACACACACAGAAACCAGAGAAACTAAAGAAAATCACTTAAACTTTTCAACAGTTATTCCTGACAATAATAGTAGCTTGAAATATGATGTAATAACTTCATTAACCTGAATGTCATTAATAAACAATTAGTTAAAACATTACTTAACTGTTTATAAATGTTTATAACAGTATTAGGTAATAATAATTAGTGGGACTGCTGCAATCCCACTATGTTATTGTAAAGCCTTACCTATTCAACTCAAAAACATCCAACATGAAGAGTCTGAGGCTCTCAGATACAAGTGGGTGCAAGTTTCTTCAGTCCTATATTCAAAATTCAAAGTTAATTGGTATTAAGTAGATTATCCAACCTCAGCTAAGAAGAACTATTCTTTTTTTTCCGTCCTATCACAAATTGACTGTAACATACCAGTACAGTAAACCTGCAGTGTATATGTGTCAGCTAAAGAGTGATGGGGCCATTTGTCACTGCATATGAGAGAGTTGCTTGGCCAGCGGCTGAGGTATATGATGTCTTTAAAACTCAATTTACAGAGACAAATACTCCACAGCCAATACAGCCTTAGAGACACAGAGAGGGAGAGAGAGGGAGGGACTGTGATCACCAGACATTCTACATCCAAGATCCTTTACTGTATTTGTTGTTGTCATTGTTAGGGATGCAACAATATTCGGTATTTTACCAAACTGTTCGATACACCCTGTTCAGTTCAATACACAATGGCAAACAACGGTATTTCGGTACATTTCGGCCCATCACAAAACTTTGTACAGCCGCGCATGCTGTGTGACCACCTTCAGAGCCAATACGAAACGTCGCTGCCTGAATAGGGACGGGAATTGATAAGAATTTAATGATTCCGATTCCATTATCTATATTGCTTATCGAACCGATTCCAGCGCTTAGAGAAGTAATCCAGACTACGCTGGATACAGAGAGCCCCGCTAGGAGACGGAGAAGAAAAAAAGGCTTGTCTGGCTACACCAGATGAGCAGCATGCATCCTCGTTATATGTCCATGCATCCTCGTTATATGCATCCTCGCTACGATATGTTCGATGAGATCCTCCTAAATATTTTCAAAGTTTCTTGAGCATGAATATTAATCCATACAATTTCAATTCCTTGACTTTAGTGATCTAAGTACACATAGGCCCAGCCATAACAACAAAAGATGGAAAAAAAACAATGGTACAGTGTGTTTCCTGATTTTCAGTTTCAGTTTTTTCTTTCAGTGAATCCAAAAGTTTCACCCATTCACACCCCTTCACTCCACTGGCGGTTGATGGTCTTTGAACCAGGGGAAGCTTATTTCAGGCCCAGTTATTTATACATAAATTCTTCCACAAATTCTGCAAATGAACAACTAGAACAAGGAAATGCAATAATTGTGTAAAACTGAAATGCTAGTGTAATAGTGGTTTTATTTACAGTGTATATGTACAAATGAGTATGGGCAATATTGCCGAGCAAATAACACGCAACAACCGGATATTTGTCTACAAACTTCCCTCACAAAATCCACACAGGCAGAAAAGGATTTGCTGTGTATGTTTCTGCAACACTGTCAATCAAAAACTGGTTCCTTTCAGACAGTTCCTCCAATCATCATGCTCCATTGACTCAGAGAGAAGCTGAGCTTCCATGGAAGTGACATTTTTGCAACATTAGTCCAATCACTGTCAAGCATCCATAGAGAACAGATGAAGCTGAGCTTCAAGTGGTTTTAATACAGCAGTTGCTACAGGAATACGAAATTACGTAAAACAATCCACCATCTGCGATAAATAGCTGACAAACTAGACAAACTAGTGACAGGTTCCAAAATGTTGCACGTTTAGTATTAAAATGTAAATACAACACAGTACATTTGACGACATTTAAGAGGAAGCTGAGCTTCCCTTCCCCGTCTTAGAGCAATTGCCACTGCTTCACTCGCACATTCATACATTACGGAACGCAGTTTAGCCCAAAATAGCGGCCTCCGTAAAGCAAGAAACTTGCCTAAAGTTCATATGAAAGGCTTATTCTAAGGATATGAAAACCTAACTATTTTTAATTTAAAGCAATTAAACACTTGTACAAATATACTTATGGATTGCATGTTCAACTCCTGCCAGCAACACATTTCAATTTCACACACTTGAACTTTAAGAGGGCTAACATAGGGTTTATTTTCAGTCCTATAACTAAGAAATCTGACACATGTAGAGAGGTCATGTCTATGAACAGTAAGTAAGTATAAAATATAAAGTAAAGTAAGTACTATAAAGTAAATTATTATTTATGAAGATGTTGGACTGTGGTTGAAATGAAATAAATAAAGGTGAAATAAATAATCCCAAATAAAAAAAAAAACATGTTAATTTATAGTAAAGGTGCTTTTATATTCTTACCATCTGCTCTAATGTTCAAACTGATCAGGTTAGTGTTGGGTGTTGGATGACACGGAATATGAAAGCCAAGGTCAATGTATTATTAGTTCTCAATCTAAAAAACAGACGTGTACTGGCTTAATCATCTTTTAATTTATTGATATGGATTTAAAACTGAACTACCTGTTGGTATGTTCAGAGTAAATGGTCTTTTTATTTTAGTTTTCAGCTTTTCTTTGAATTAATGTAGAAACATTTGAAACTTTGTTTAGGTTTTCACAAGCAAAGGGTGTACATCAATGAGTGGGATTGAATTACTGTTAAAACACACCTTGACCTGCAGTATAGAGCTCCAAATGTCATGTAACTAAGTGTCGCAGCGCCATCATGGCAATCAAGGATGCTGCAAAAGTGAATGGGCCCGGAGCTGGATTTAACCCGTCAGAGTTCACTGCACACTTAAAATCGACAGAGTTGACCGACAGACCAAACATATATATCTGATCCTTATAATGCCCATGGTGCTTTTTTACTAGATTGTAAACAGAGAGAGAGGACATAAATTCAGTCCTGCACTATCTTTATATCTTCAACTTCTGGATTAACCTCCCTTCACCTTACTCACTTAGTCACTGAAAGTTTATTAGAACTGGAAGGTAAACAAATGGACACAATCTGGCTTTGTGAGTTTACCAGCTAAAGATAGTGCTGTTGTCACTGGAAGTGTCCCATTAGTATAGTGTTAGCATTAGCAACAGATAGAGTAATGTAAAAAAAAATTACTTTGCAGACGATCTCTAAATCTAAAATCTCTTTCTCTCTTAAATCTAAGAGTTACTCAGAACTAAAACATTAACACAGCAATTATTGACATTACACTGCTCGTTGCTAATGCTTATATTATGCTTACATGACACTTATCCTTCCAGTGACAACAACACTATCTTTAGCCATTTAAAAACATTTCTGTGAGCACGTTTCATAGTAGATCTGTGGGTATCTGGTAAAATGCTCTCCTGTTAGCCTGTCTCTGACTGTTTTGGCAGAACATGTATCCACCATCTTCACTTTTATGATTAAAGAACCGGCAAAGAGATATATTGCCTTATTTATGTTATGTCTAGTAGTATATACAGTGGAACAGTTCAGTTCAGCTTGGTACGGTACATATGGTACAGTTTGTCAAAATAATCAGCCACAACCATTCCATTGGTGGAGCTAGCTGGTTGGGTGACAGAAAAAAAACACTCCTTTGTGATTGGTGTAAATATCCTATGGAAGTCGAGGAGAATGCCCACAGTCTATTCTCAAAGCAACAAGACATCAATGTTGAGACAAACTGCCACAAACCGAGCAGGGAAAAAAATAAGAGCTACTGGATGTCCTCCCTTGTTGTGTCGTATTTTATGTCATCATCTGTTGTTGCTGCACTGGTGCAACACCACATTAAGCAGCCATTGGGCACAGCCCACACCCCGCTTAGAGGGTTTACCATTCCAAACCGTGCCGCACTGTACTAAACCGAACAGTACGATGATGATAGAAACACAGCATTTGTTGTATGAGGTAAGCTACTGGAGCTCCATATTAGATAAATGTGGAGAATATGATCTATAACAACCTGCCCTGATCAATTTGGACAGAACTTGAGGTACAGTATATTATAAAAATACCAAACCAGCTGTCATGGTATGAAACTCACAGTGCGGGTTGATAGAGGAAGTGAGAGTCTGGTGGTTTCACCTAATTAAACAACGAGTCTTGGTATGTGTCTGACAAGTGGAGTCCATGTTGACGAGGCAATTTGTACTGGGGCACTTTTGCTTCTACAGTGCCAGAACATACAACACCACAGGGGAGCTGGCGACATTTGATCATCTTACACTGCACTAATTTAAGCCTCTCTCTGTCTCTCACCCGGAAAAGAGAGAACCACTGATATGCTTCCAAACATAAGGCAACTTCAGCACTGGTAAACCATGTTTTACCTTGTTTGTCTCTGAAGTAGAATGCCATGTCTAATCACTGACTGAGCACTCGACCTTTAGTTCCATCAGTCTGCTATGACTATGGTATGGATACAATGCATATCATGACCATAATCATGATGGCCTGCCCGGGGTGGCTTTTTATGTGCCCCAGTCAAAACAGGTCACCTTATGATGGTTGACTGAATTTAAAAGAAGGCAGATGGTAGGCAACATAACAAACTCACTTTCTCTCTCTCACACACACACAGGCTGACCTCCATTCACTTGCACAGCCGTAATATAGCACTATCCCTAACCTTAACCATGACCAGTGCCTAATCCTAACCTTAACCTAACCACTAAATTTAACCAGTTCTTCAGAAATTAGGTTATGCCTCATTTGGACCCGATTTTCATCTACAGTACTACTAGGGCTGACAAGGTCAGTGTTTATGGCAGAAAAGGTCCTAAAGAGAAAACAAATACAATAACACACACACACTATAAAGTCTTCATTGTGAACTTATCTTGTACCGGTGCTTTAATTGCAGTTAATGAGACAAATAGCATACATGTCATCTATATGCAGCCAGTCGTGTATAAACATTGGCGGTTAATTTAAATGGAAAATAGGTTCGGCTCACTCCACAGGGGAGACTCCAGTGACGAACCCCTTCTAGATACATGGCACTTATATAGCCTTATCACACGACGTGATATTTTCACTTAAAATACACGTCTTTCTGTGGTTGCACTGGTGAACTACGTCCATGAAAATGCCCAAAGGAATATAGCAGAGCGAACCACGAGATAAAGTTTAAAATGAATTGGAATGAAATGCTGCTTCTTGGGTTTCATGTAAGCCGATCTGGCTAATGGATGTTAAGTGTGTAGACCGCCCTTTAACCGAGCTTCTACGACGACTGTGTGTCCGCCAATAAGCAAATGAGGGCTAAATTGACAAATTCCTTAACAGGGTTTGGTTTGTAGTTCTGCTGAGTGGTATACGGCGTCACGTACCGGAGTTCATTAGCGTTCAACAAGCACAACAAGCAAAAAAAACCTCTCTTACCCCACATTAAAATCCCAAAGACGACTGTGAGGTGAAAGTTATCCATTTTCATCCTTCTCTTCTTTGACACGTATCCTTTTCCCCTTAATTTCACCCCCTTGTTCCCTTTGTCCTACGTGCGGGGTGAAACCAGTCCTCTCTCGCCGCTGTCGGGCAGACCAATAAAACTCTAAGATGTGTGCACACAGCTCGAAGAGCACGCCACCGCACAGCACCGCAAAGCACCGCACACCGGGCGGAGCCGCACAACAAATCCGACACACGCCGGGGCGCTTAATCCAATCCGAAATCCCAAGGGGAAGCGTTTACATGGTCCACACGCTGGACAGGTTTAATATGTGTATGTCAGTGACAGAGAGAGAGAGAGAGGGAGAGAGAGAGAGAGAGAGAGGGAGGGAGGGAGGGAGAGAGAGAGAGAGAGGCTAGCCGGAAGTTAGGTGTCGGTCTTGTCCCAGGTGGAGAGCGAGAGAGAGAGAGAGAGAGAGAGAGAGAGAGAGAGAGATCAAATCTGCCTGTCCTATTAGGTATAATTTACTTCGTTTACATGAACACAAATAATCTGATTACTGAGTTTATTTAATCTGATTATTATGTTATGTACGCTCCAAAAATTGCAAATTTCCCCACTGCGGGACAAATAAAGGATTATCTTATCATATCGTATCTTATCTAAAAGGACAGACTTGGATTTG
This sequence comes from Solea solea, assembly GCF_958295425.1. Classification (NCBI taxonomy): domain Eukaryota; kingdom Metazoa; phylum Chordata; class Actinopteri; order Pleuronectiformes; family Soleidae; genus Solea; species Solea solea. Next base: position 11,542,630 of record NC_081135.1, read on the forward strand.
ATTTGATTTGATTTTTTTCTATATAGTTATAGCCCAAGGAATAAATACATTGATTTTGATTGTGATCGTTTTTACAGGTATTGATTTATTATTAACATTCTTTTTTTCTTTTAAATTTGTGAGATTGTATTGACATCCCAGGAGTGCACAGATATTTCAGGGGCCCAAGTGAACAAAAAGAACACCCCTTTAAAAAAAAAGATCACTCTACAGCCTCTGATGTCAGCACCGACCGAGGCCTACAGTGAGACTAACTGTAAAACAATGTCGACACAAGTGTGGTGACTGGTTTACGGCAAACACCAGCACGAGGGAGGGGGCAGGCGAGGGGACGGTCGTATTGCTGGTGCGATCTCACATAAAAAGCAAGTCAAGTGTAACATTCAGACATTTTTAAAGCAACAACACCATGCAATGGAAAGACACATTTATATGTTCATTTTGACATTTTTGGTATAAAAATTGTTCAGTCCACATGAGGAGTATGAAACTATATTTCAGTTCTGATCAGGTTTTTTTTTTGTTGCTGTTGTTTTTTAATTTTGCCTGCAGTCTGGCCTTTTAACACAGTTTGACACATTCCTGTTGTCAGCTACTGTCTCAGACAACATGCTGTGTATTTACACAGCCTGACTGGGCAGGTCAAAGTTCACCGCTCAGTTAGGGTCTGCATGCAGGAAGAGAAGAGCAGGAGGAGGTCGAGAGGAGGCAAGAAGTTTGGGTTTGTTAGCTAGGGGGTCAAGGGTCAAACCATGGGTCATTTGCTACAATGTGTATGCAGTATATAAACTAACACACACTATAACAGTCAACAGTGGTCATCAGAGTTACAGTATACATTTGACTCTGGTACAATCGCCAGTCAATAACATTGCTGTACATGATATCTTTCGCACACAAACAGCACAAGGTGATTCTGGTCACAATAACAATGGCTCTGCTCAGTTCAAGTAGTAAGAAACTGATGAGATCACTTTTTATTCCCATGCTTTTACGACTGTGACCTTTCAAAATTTCAAAACGGGCCATTATCTGTCCATTATCTTCACATGTTCATGTTGTGTCAGGTCACTTTAGCATCACTCAGTCTTATCGCTAGGTAGACTAGAGCACAATGCTGAACTTCATTTAATAACCTTAGGTCGAAACTCTTCCTCCAGGTTGTAGATTGAAGTTGAACTAATGTTATCGCCAAATATGCTTAAATAAGTTAGTGATGAACTGTCCTGTTTTGTCATGTTCATCTTTTTTCCTCTCTCTGTATTTCCATGCTCCAATGGATTATATAAAATTCTCCTCAGCTATATTCAATAATTAGCTGGATTGTTTATGAGTGTGCTCTTTTGACATGACTTTCTGAGCACATCAACTGCTAATGTTTTGTTTTTTACTTTATTAACCCCTGTAGGGGAATTCCTTCTCTGCATTTAACCCATCCTCTACTAGAAAACATCCTTGAATTAAGAGCAGTGGGCAGCCATGGAGCAAGGCCCAGGGAGCAATGGAGGTTGGGTACCTTGCTCAGGGGTACCCCAACCCTTTGACCTGGTGGGACACGGACCGGCAACTGTCCAGTTAAGTTCCAGTTCCCCTTGTCATGGGCTGCCCAATATTAGTTATAGGGCACCATCTAGTGGATGCAGCAAATAAATACAGAATACTGTGGTTTTTTTTCCTAGACACATCCTTCCCGGGAACTAGTTATCAGTTACCCTTCTATTTATGTATCATTGATTTATGTTAAATTCTACACATTTTAAGATGTTGCACATTTACAGCACATTATAAGACTTTAGATGACATATACTACCTTTCAAAACACCTGGACACAACTTCTCATACAATGGTTTTTCTTCATTTTTTTTATTTTCCACATTGTAAATTAATACTAAAAAAACCCATCAAGGAACATATATGGACTTATGTAAACACAAAATGTAAAAGAAACCAGGATACACAGCATAACATTCATGTGGACTCTAATCTTAAGTGCTTTGCGGTTTCTGAGGCTTGTAACTCTGCTGAACTCGTCGTCCTCTGCAGCAGAGGTCTTTCAGGGGCGGTCCTCTTGAGAGCCAGTTTCATCACAGCGTTTGATGGTCTTTGCGACTGCACATGAGGACATATTCAGAATTCTTGAAATTTTCCAGATTGACTGACCTTTTTTGACTCTATAGACCTTCATCTATACAGTCTTGGGGGCAGTGTCCCCACCAGCCATGTAACTAAACCGCCCTTGTGTTGAGTAAATCAATCGTGGACTAGTTTTGGACAATTACAAAGGTTCATTTGACTTATTATATTCTACATCCCCCTTCTCAGAAAACTGAAGTGGAATCTTCTACTTCCTTTAGCCAGTTTCGAACCATGACATGTAGTTGATATTTGCTTATAAAATACTTGTTCATGTTCATTTAATCTGAAATATCTACAAATGTCTGTTCTGAGCTGAGTCCCCAATGTTTCAAGTTCCTACTTTTTTGGGGGTTGTTTGTTTTGAAATATTAAAATTCAAGTACTTCAATGTCTTTGTGCAGAGTCTAAGTTTGCAGTTTTCCGTTGCCATAAAGCTGCAAGTGCAGTAACACCAGCAGTCGCTTGACTTGTGTGTGACTCAAAACCACAAGCACATTTTCAGCAAAAAGACACAGGATATGTGAGTGACACACACACACACACACTGCCTTCTGCTGAAAAACACACTGAAATTGCAGAAATGAAGGTGATGCTGATGTGAAGCTGAAACGACAGTTACAGCTTCAGGGGAAAAGTCACAGAGTACGTTGCTCAATTTATTTAAAATCTTGACTTGAACACACATATCCTTAAAATAAAAGTACAAAGAATGTAAATAAATTGCTGCAGATATAGACGTCTTCTTTAAATTATTGCATGTGTCATTTATTCACATTGATTTCAAAAGTACTGGAAATTATTCACTGGACATTAACATTTATGTTATACATAAAATAACATCATAAACAACTGCATAGATAAGTAAATACAATTTTGCACTTTTACATGTGCATTAAAGGCTGCAGTGAAAATACAAAAATGTGGTTTTTACAGTGAAAAAAAAATAAAATTGAGTTTAAGGCACAGTGAAATCCTGGCATCTTAATGTTAATTCACATGTTTCCAGGCAACAAGCAAAAAGTTTAGCTCGCTGATATACTTGCCTTGAAATGGTTTTTACATCATGTGAAATTTAAGTATCTTCTGTGAAAAAATGATCAGGCAACATCCATTGTCCAACACATTGTCTACTGCTTTATCCTCCACATGAGGGTCATGGCGGGCACTGTGCCAGTCTCAGCTGACATAGGGCGATAGGCCTGGACAGCCTGTCCATCACAGGGCCACATATAGAGACAAACAACCATCCACTCTCACACTCAATTTTAGCTAATCCCCATATTGCATGTTTTTGGACTGCAGGAGGAGAAAACCCTCCCGCACACAGGAATAACTATCAGGCAGCATGACTTTCAAATAAATACACTATTATAATGAATAAAAAAAATGGAAATATTGTACATGGTTCTACAGCTTTTTCTTCAATTGTTTTTGTGTATTTTTTAATGTCTTAATGACCAAAAAATCTGTAAATGCCTTTTTGGCATCATTTGTCAATTTCTTTGAGGCCAGGTTATGTGAAAGACTTGATAAAAAAAAATTTCACAGTAATTCAACACACATCATTATGTTTGACAACAAAACCAAAGTCTACTTTTTCTAGATGACTTTAAAAAAGGAGTTTGAAATTGGAAAAAAGGAAAGAAAAACTAAGAAAATTGGATGTGAAACCAGAAAAGGAAGGTTTTCCAAACTCTGACGCTCACGTCCTGTCACACTCTCTGTGTCCTGGGACCGGTCTTCCTGGGCTGAGGAAGAGGAGGAGGCTGCTCATCATTTCCATTTACAGGTGGTCTGGGGGCCTGAAGAGAAGGCAAAATAAAGGGGGTGAAAATAAAGAAAAAGAAAAAAAAGTGATGCTAACTCTTCACACTTCACACTCCTACCTGTGCAGGTCTTCTGGGGCTGGGCTGAGGGTGACCAGAGGCAGGGTTCTGGGCTCTGGGGTACTGAGGATCGAGATGCTGTTTGGAGCGATGCTGGCGAGGACCGGTGAAACCGGCAGGCTGCTGCTGATGATGATGATGGTGAGGATGGTTGGGAGGATGAGAATGCTGATGGTGACGTTGTTGCTGCTGCTGCTGCTGCTCCTGCTCCTGCAGAGGACTGCCCCACCTCAAACGCAGCTCCTCCTCATCTGAAGATTAGCACACATAATGAGTCAGTGCTGCTGAATTATCTTAACCTTCATTATTTGGCAACAACGTTACACCAAAAAAGAATGACCTCAAATTAAATCACATGTTTTTAGGGACAGGGGTGAACCCAGCCAAGCCTGCCAGTGATTTGATTTCATTCTGCAGGTTTGGGATTGGTTCTCTTCTTCAGAGTGAAATGAAATTGCTCGTCTAGGTGAACACCACTGTCCGCGAGCTCGGTTTGGGTAGCTAGTGTTTGAGCTGAAAACATTATGTGATTTCATTAGCAAGCATTCATAGTGTGATTTGATTGGCAGATGGGAGCACTGCTGCTAAAGTGAGCAAACAAAGCAACACATCCATAATGCAGGTTGAAAATGAAAGGAAAAGTGTCTGCCAAAAAAGCATTTGACACTTCCGCTGTGTGTGTGTGAGGGAGCAAAAAAAAGAGGACATCCTCCGCTCCTCCCTCTCTTTCCTACCTGTGTCAGGGAACTTTGGTGGCCCTTACAAGGATGTTAGTCATCTTTATTTTTAAGCTTCTGCTGTGTCCAAAATGGCAGCCCCTGTAAAGCAAGCCCCTTTCCCCAAGTTATTTTAAGCAAAGCTAGGCTAAGTGATTATACCTGGGTATGAAATTAGCAGAGACTCAGGGCAAAATGGTCTAAAAACATATGAACTTGCTCTTGACATACAGTAGATATTTCACTTTTGCAAACCGTGAGTAGAAAATGCCTAGCAAGGAATCCATAGCACATACAACTGCAACAACATAGCTAAAACAAACAGTGCCAAAATACAATAATCAATACACCATGCTATAATTCATTATAGATTCATTCATTCATTCATGGCATTCATTCATTCACTCCTACATGGACTAATCTGTAATTGGTATGGTTTTACACTGATTTATCTGTTCAATACGGAATATGATCTTTCAAATACGGAACAAATTGTTATTTTACTGAACGGTTGGCACAGACCATAGACTCAAATGACACAGATAATATTGATGAAACAATTATTGCCACTGGCCTAGATCCCTTGCCGTCTAACAGCGGTGTCAAATATGTTACTATTCGTGGTTGTAACATTTTTGACAGCTATCTATGGCAGCCCGCATTTTAAAGATGGCAAACTATTGTGAACAAATCACAATATAAATTATGACAGGAGCAAATAAATGTTTACACAATGTAACAACTGTTTTACAGTCGTATATGTAAGTTCTAATATCCCTTTGAATTGGTTACCAAAATCATTTCCAAGAGATCACATAAAAAAAATTGTTTGGGGACCTCAAAGATATCTCCGCCGACCCCTCTGTGGGTCCCGACCCACAGTAGTAGCGCAGCTGATAATAAAGTCAATTGTAAGTTGAATTCAACAGATCTTAAAATGTCTTAAATGTGATATGGAGCAACCTGGCAGTACTCTGATGAAGGCTATTTCACAACATGTGATCACATTGCCCTTGAAATGATCTAAAATGCCCTTGACATGTACTTCACAGTGGCTAATAAAAAGAAAAGTTAATTTGGATTATACACTTACACAAACATAGTGTATGTAATAAATTCTACTGAATGTTACACAAAATGATCATTATACGTGAATAGTTTTATATAAAACTCATTAGAACATGGCTCTGAAGATGGAGCTGAGTCTTAAAAAAAAAAAAAGGCCATCATAGAGAACATGAGTTAAGTTATGAAGGGGATGTTGTGGTCATGCATGGTTAATGTGTGGTTACTTGTGAGGTGTCAAAGTCTATCTACATGTTTGAAACTACAAAGCCCAAAAACGACTCTCAGTGCTGCAGTATGTGTTGAGCACGCACATACGGCATGTGCGCTGTGTACAAACTCACGGACGAAACAATCTCCAAACACAAGAAGAGGACAACGACAACGAGGATAAGCAACAGCGAATGCAAGTGCAAGAGAGCGGTGGGAAAAAATGTGAATGGGTAAATGGCAAAACTGTACAGTAGTGTAAAGCAGCTTTGAGTGGTCATCAAGTGCTATATCAATGCAGACCATTTATCATTTCAAAAGAAACAAAGGACAACACTCTGGCTAACTAGTAGTACCGAAATTTTTCTGAGAAAATTATAGCTGAGACGGTAGAGTGTTCTTACACTATTTCCTCAAATCTATCACAACAGTCTCGTACTTGTTTGATATTTTAATGCATAAATGTTACATTTTGTTTTTTTAATTGACCAAAAAACCTGGAGCCAGACAATAAACAGACAACATTTCACTTTCATTAGACATTTAAAGATTGTTGGTACTTCTTTTGATATTTAATTTAATTTTAATTATTATTATTATTTTTTTTTTAACATACTCATCTTCCAGACTTCCTAATTATTTTGATAAACACAATATTCCGCTGCTCAATCTTGACTTCAAGCCAGGGTCGAGGAAGTTAGGACAACCAGAGGGTTTCAAACAAACAAACCACAAGGTCAGCAAACAAACCAGCAGCATACCGATTGACCTATATAAAAATGTAGTTATTCATGTATCTATTGAATAACTACTATCTATTCTTATAAACAGAAAAATTCTTACCCTTAATTTGTAAGCTTTTTTTCCGTTTGGCCCAGACACAGCAGACAATCACAACCACTATTAGCACCAGAACAACACCTGATGATAACAGTAATAACACATGTAAACATTTCTTTCAGACTTTCCACTTAAAACACGTACAAAATGTAAAGGTAATAGTGTCAAGGAACACAATCTGATATAACAGATACTGACATGGAACCACACAAAACCTACCTCCTCCACCACCGACAAAAATCCAGATACTATATCCCAACACTTCTTTGGGGAAAACAAAAGCTGAAGCGGAGAAAATTGGAAGAAAAAAAAAATGCGTTGATGATTGACTCAATGTATTATAGATTTATGAATAAAAAAAACCATTTCAGTGTCAGGTATGTAACATCCTTTTGTTTACAATATTGTCATCATACTCACAGGATTTATAGCAGGGGTCAGGGACGGGATCACTGGTCAAAGAGCTGACCTGGTTAGAGACTTTGCATCTGAATGAATCTGTTGCCAAGTTCTTTGAGGGGAATATCAGTGCTGGACTCTTCTGGTCTTTCATCGTTTGGTTATTGAGGAGCCACTCGTACTTAATATCTGACGTCGGCTGGGTACAAACGTCATTAAAGGACAGATTTGAAGATATCATCATGAGAACATCCCTTAAGTCATTAACTGGTTCTAATGTTGTGGCCGTTGAAAGTAAAGACCTAAAAGTACACCACTGAAAACCAAAGTACATCTACTGCAAATATTGCATTTCTCTTTTTCAGTTTTAAACAAAATGGTTTTATGTATATTTTTCATAATAAATGTCTCCTGTTGTGTGAAGACCATTAGCAAGTGGAAACACACTGGTCATTGCTCCACCATGTAGCCTCTATTCCTAAATGAATTGAACGTCGGAGCAACCTCACCCACCAATGTCATATTTGTTTCACAGTAAATCAGTCATACACATAGTACTGTTCATTTCTTGTCGTAGACAGGTTCCTACACTGTTTGTGTGCTAAAGAAGTCGCACAGCTGTCACTGATCCACCATGTAGCCCCCCACCCCTAAGTGTATCATACAATTTCTAAGGTCATGGTTGGATTTCCAATTTAGAGCTACCTCACCAACCCTGACTCGAGATTCCGAGATGGCTGCCACCCTACAAACACCTCTCATTTCTGGGTCTAGATCGTGAAGGGTGGATTTGTCGTCCGCATGTTGTGAAAATACGTAAATATGTAATAATTCGTACATTTGTGTATCCTTCACAGTGGAGGCTATCCCAGAAAGATCAGTTTTTTGTCAAACTTTATTAACATGAGAACGTTGCAGCTATAATCATGATTTAATTCAATATCATTTCTCAGCGTTTTATCCAAGTAATTTTAGCTGATTCTTCATATTATTGAATTATTATTATTAATTTGTGGATTAAGAGAAGCGCTAGGAAGCTTAACCAGGTTTATGCATTTGTTCTAATATTTCATGTCCAAAATCATCTGCTGTGAATAATCAATAATTATAGAGTCGATTTACATATTGTTGTTAAACTATTGTTGTAGAAATAACGTTTTATTGCTAAACAAATGCTGTTGAAATCATAAATCATAAAGCATTTTCAAGGTTAATAACATTTGAGGAAAATAGTTTTGTCTCTTAGCATGAGATACATCACATTTACTCCAGTATTACATGAAATATTTACAAAAAGAATATTAACTTAACGACAAAACTAATACACTAAATACTAAATACTACCAGTATTACTACCATTAAATATATTATATTTAAAATATTTTACATCAAATATGTGTAAATATACCAGATTTTTGGGATGTTTTGGCTGATTAGAGCTTTAGTTAGACTTCGAGAGGCAGGAGAACTGTGATTCAGGATTTTGAACTGTAGAGGGCAGTGTTTAGCCCAGACTTGGGAATTTTACAGCCCTTTGGGTATCCCTGTCTGGAACAAGTATGACTAATATGACTAATGTGTTGCTTTTATTTTGAAAACCCTGACGTATGGACGCATGTATCTGCGTCTGTCTGCATAGCGACTGTGACTCGTCAAGCCTGGCAACGTACTGGAACCACGCTCATGCAGTGTTTTGAATTGGGATTGGCATTAACCTGTTCCTGAACGTTAAAGGTCGCTGTTGTGCATGTTTTGCATATATTGCCTTTAAACCCTCTGAATAAAAAAAAAGAAAGAAAAAGTGCACGTTTGTTCTCACCTTGACAGAGCAGGTAAACTTGGCTTTAGCCTGAGACAGACACTGAGTCTGTACTTTAGGTTCAGGGACACGATCTGAGGAGATTTGATTTCATACAAGAAACAAGAGACAAAAAAAATATACAAAATACAAAAACAGATGTGATGTGAACTAATGACATAGAATAGAAATGACAAGATGATGCATTGCATCTCAGTAAAAATTGATACTTACCCATTACACATAAATCTACGCTCTCCAAATTTTTAACTAATATTCCATCTGCTGACATAACCTCGGGGGTGTATTTCCCAGCTTGGTCTTTGTTAATTTTCCTCAGCTTCAGGGATCCATTTTGATCAATATCATCCTTGCTCCCTTTGCTAAACCTGATCTCGACTCCATTCTTCGCTGGCTTTCGATCCACGATTACCGTGTTATCTTTAAGCCATTTCAGTTTTTCGCTGTCGCTCAGGCGATGGTTTTTCAGTGTCACCGTGAAGTCCTCTCCTGCTGTGGCGTATTGGTCACATTTACCCTTAGCATCTGTACAACAGAAACAAAATACAAACTCATGTATGTTTGTGTGAACCTAAAACTGAATTGTAGTGTCTGCAGCAAAGTAAAAATGTGTAACAGGAAATGGCCATCAGACGAATACAATTTTAAAACATTCACTTTCATGATCCCCAGAGATAAGTAAATACAATAAAATAAAAGTTTTCATGACCCTCTGTGGGGGATTTTGAGTGTTTTTGGAAATTATTATTCTTGGAAGTTCAGCCTGATGGTGGCGCTGCAGAAAAGCATTAGGGTTCATCCTCTGGTAAAACTGCTCTCCAAATTTTCATTAGGAAAACCAATTATTTCCAAGTGATGTTTGGTAAATTCATTTCAACTTTTTAATACTCATTCTTAAACATTAAACTATTAATTATTGAAGCCTATTGAAAGCTCAGCACCGGGTTAGAGAAACCACAAACATTTACAGACGTGTCTGTAACACCTGATATCGATCAATCTTTTCTAAGAGATGTTTAGTTTCATTTCAATTTCATTTTATGCACGTTATTTAAAACATATACTCATAAATCTTAACTAAAATGTGGGGAACATTTGGACCCAAAATAAATCTGCCATGACCCATCTGTGGGTCCCGATCCAGTGTCTGGAACCACTGCAGTAAAGTAAAGTTTTTTTAAAGGTGCAAATTAACTAAATGTAGCAGTAGTAGTAGTAGTAGCAGTAGTAGTAGTGGTAGTATTATTATTGTTATTAGTAGTAGTAGTAATAGGAGTATTAGTAGTAGTAGTATTGGTAGTATTAGTAGTAGTGGTAGTAGTATTAGTAGTAGTAGTAGTAGTATTAGTTATGTGACATTGCTTGTACGATGCTTTGCGTAGTCTCTCTTTCAAAATACATTTTAACGTGACTTCATGGTAAAATAAAGGTTAAATAGAAACTTAAATTCTTGTGCATTGATGATTGAAGACGATTGAAACCACAGCACAGGCTCTAGACGTCCAGGAAGCGGCAGGCTACTGTGTGAAGCTTTACACATCACATCTTCACAACTTTATTTCCAGCCTCGTCACCATGATGATTCAAATGGTTCATCCGCAACAATGAAAACGGACATTTTCGATCTGATTACACTGGAAAATTGGTTTGGTTTCACCCACTTTAAAGTTATTTTTATTTATTTCTAATACATATGCAGTGACACAAATGACATTTTTGTAATTCACTGTTGACATATTTAATAGTAGTTTCTAACTAATTTTTAGTTTTAATCAGTTGCGATGATTAATCAGTTTCTTTCTATATTTTATATTTGATGCAAAAAGATTTAAATTAGGAGGCATACTGTATATGTTATTTCCACCTTATTTGTTATATATTGTGCTTAAATATGATATTGCTTAATGTGAGCATTGCTGTGTGAGTCGTCTTTACTGAAAACCCTTGTTTTCCTGTTCATTGTCTGTGACCTCATTTTCAACCAATGACACGACAACAGTGATGTGTTTGTGCTGCAGCTGAGATGTCCGGCTGACTTTTTATGTCTGAGTCTAGAAGGTTTCTGGTCTTATTTAATGACTTAATGATCATAAAATGTAATTTCTTATTACTCGATTTCAACTTTTTGCGGAATTATACAGCAGCATATATCTTAATTTCTATTTTCCTTACTATGGTACAGCACTTGGTCAACTGTTTTTGGTGTTGTCTTTCAAATGTGCTCCATAAATACATTGGATTGGATCTAGAAACAACTTTTACTTTATTTTAAGCCTTTTGAATAAGTTTGGGACGATTTATTTTTGAATCAGGAGGTTACACATAAAAACACGTAAACAGTAAAGCATACGTGATGTGAGATCAGAATACAGCCGCCCTGAAAAAAAAGAAAATGATTGACAAATAAAAAATAAAAAAAAGGAAAATTAGTAACACCTGGCACTAAATTAAGCAGGTTGTCTGCATTTAACTTGGTACATTTAGTTTGAATGAACTTCATTTGTCAGAAAGCTGTCCAAAACATGTTTAAAGATATACAATGTTATCCTAGAACATGTTTTGGACAGAAAAACAGATTAACAATAAAGATGTTAGAGTTACACAGAAAAAAGACATTTCAATAATAGTTTAATTAAGTTATAATTCAGTTGGCTGTTACTAATTGAAGCACCTTTTTGTCAACCATTTTCTTTTGTCACTGTAATCTCACACCAGACGTGTTTTATTGTAAAGGAGTTTTTCCTTCCAGGCTGAAAAATAAATTGTCCAAAACATTTTTCCAAGACATAAAATCTGACTTAAAATAAATCAAATCAAAAGTTGTTTCTTACTCCAATCAAATCCATTTAAAAAGACAGCAGTTGACCAACGTGCTGTACAGTAGTTAGCAATTGAAGTACTTATAAAAAATGAACAATTCAGTGTTCCTGGGTTTGAGTACACAAAATTTACCATGTTATCGTAAAATTTTGAAATAAAAACCCAAAAATAAAACCACAGGTGGAGTTTTTTCGTTGAAACATGATGTAAATTTCCTTCATAGTTTGTTCCCCTTTTTGCTGAGAAAAATCAGTGAAATTAAATAAAAATGACGGAGCATTTTGACTGATTTTTGGAGGGAAATATAGAATAAGTGGTCATTTGCAGCTGCAGAGCAACTAATTGGAGTTGACAGTACCTGTGGTGGAGATGATGAAGCAGCAGAGCAGCAGCAGAGTGATTTCAGAGGTTGCAGCCATCTTCATTGCCATCCTCCTCATATTCAGCTACAAAGAAACAACAGCCGATTTCCATTATCAGGGTTATTTCCTGTCACAGCAGCGTTAGATCACTTCCTTTAAGTGTGTAGGTGTCAATGTTCATGGTTTGTACAGGAAGTGATCCATGAGGCCCTCTTTGCTTTCAACAACCACAGATAAACAAGCTTTTGTGTGTATTTCTATAGATTTAGTATTTAGTCTGTAACTAAAATTATAACGTGTGGTCTGCTTTTGAAGGTCATCACAGCACAGTTTAATGCTAATTCTGATACAAATCCCTATATTGGCCACACATTCGTACACTGCACCATTCACATCACCTTTTTTTCACAAACCTTTTTCTTCTCACAGCCACAGAATGTCAAAGGAAACTTAAATAACAGATGAAATAATAAAGAAAAGCAAAGTTTTGCTAATTAAACCATTACTTGTGTGTTAAAACTATTCAAAAATCACTTATACACAGGTTTGAGCTTTTCTAAAGTTTCAAATGACTTTAATTCAGAATAAGGTCAACTAAAACTTTAATCTCATAAATTTCACATGTGCTTTGTTCGGCCTTATGCCTACAGAGGGCGCTGCTGCTCTGGAAACACAATGTTTAATTATCACACTTGTTGAACCAACAATTGAACTCAATCTCCAAAGTCAGATGTGTATTATAGTGTTGTAGTCAAGACCACCTAAACCGAGACCAGGACCACAGTGTACCGAGACCAAGACAAGACCAAGACTTTGAGGGGTCGAGACCGAGACAAGACCAAGACCAGACCAGCGTCCCACACTGCATGACACACGCTCCACGCTCACAACGAACGATAAACACGTGACGTGGACATTGAGAAAGACCACGTGGACTTTAAAGTAGAGTTTGGTTGCAGTTTAGTAATGTGATACTGTGGGAAAAACGATCAAATCAGTTTCACAAGTGACTCTTCTGTGCACCTCTTTTGCGTTTCACATCCCGCCACTTTATTCTTCTTTCAGTTTCCATTCCAGTATCTGAAACACTGTTCCCCTTTCGGGGATAGCAATAGCAATTGCTGTTGTACATAAAGTATATTACATCATCACGTTGAAGAAAGGCTCATTAGTTTATGTTTCATGCACATACGAAATACCGAGATAAAGTCTGTTATAACGTAGGGTAAAGAATCCAGAGGCATCTCTATGAAAGATGAAGAAAATATGAGCAGGGACCAACAATCCAATGTCAAGTTGAATATTCTTTCATTTCTACATGAGGTTGGAATTGTTTCACGTCAATTAGATGTATCAGGATGTCTACAGAATACTGGTTCTATTGGTTTTCACAAGGATACAGGGGATGGGACAGAGGACACAAAGGTGAGGGCAAGATTGAGTCAGATGATCCACTTTGACTAAGTCAAAAGAAGAAGACAAAGAAGAAGGTTTTGAAGGTGGAATGAGTTCTCAGGACAAGTGGACAGACGGTGTTCCTGTGAGGGACACAGATGACCCTCTTCTGTTAAATGGGCCTTTATATAAATAGAGCAGTTATTTTTCCACTGCTCTGCTCCAACTTGTGTGTGCATCACACTGGAGACACTGCACCAACCCCTTCAGATGAAGCGGCATCCAATCGCGATCCGTGTTAACGGCCAATCAGAGAGCGCTGGAGGTGATTTTCATTATCATATCAGAGCACTTAAAAGAAATGTTGTAATGGTGTGGACTGACCTCAGGGTGGAGGATTGCTCAGATTAAAAAACATGTCTGAATTGAAAATTTGTATTTTGGAAATTATGGAATTTGTATTTGTTACAACAGCAGGATTAGGGCCACATGTGAACTCTTAGATTAAAGTCACAATTCTGATAAGAAAAAGTCCGAATTTTGACTTTAATCTCAGAAAAGGTTAACCCCACGTTGATAGAACATGTTGGAATTAACAATAATATGAATGATACTGTATGTATTCAGGGTTATCAATCATTTTCCTTCTATCTACCTCTCCTGGAAAAGGCTTCCTGGGTAGTTCATTTCAGTTTCTGCCTATTGTACCTGTTTATAGATGCTATAACACAGAATGATAAGATAAGAACATGTACTTCTGCATTAATGGGCTGCACTATATGCAACACACTGACTGTAATCCCCTGTGACTCCACAGTCGGAGCAAGGTAATGCTTCACTGGGTTATTATTTACAAATTCTACAGTGTATTTTTGGGCTGTAAATGGAATAAATAGTAGATTTTATTTTTTTTTTTTAAGCTCATTTCAAGCTGGTGGATCAAGTGGAGTGAATCCTCAGACCCAAAAATACACCATGTGAGTATGATATCAAAATGTCAGAGCTGGATTATGTTTATGGATTATCTTTAACAGCCATCTATATTAGGAAAGGATAGAGTTACACATCCGTTCTTCCTGTAGAGTTACGGAGGACATGGAGGTTGTCACAGAGCACAGGCTCCAGGGGTTTTTCCCCACTTTTGGTGGTGCTGACGCTTCACTTTCGCCTGTTTGACAGAGAAATGTAATATGAAAAGATGAAGCTCTCCGTGTTTATCGAAGAATAAACACAGCAGAGATTCATGAGCACAATGAGAGGAAGTGACGTCGGAAAGCGGATGAGATGAGCTGGGAGTGACGTCACCTCCGAGTTCACGGCATTCCAGAGAAAAGTAGGGAAAAAAAAGAAACTAGTCATTATTAGCCATAGCAATCGATAGCAACCTCTACTCAGAAGTTGGAATTGGGAGTGACCTCACTCCCATGTTCACTGTGTTCCAGTCACTAAATTGGAAATTTCATGCAACCTATAAAGGATTTTCCTATATTTTCTATAATATTTTCTATAAAAGCGCAAATTTCCCTTTATTATTTACAAAAACTGTACATTAAGCTCTTCGTCCCTAACTCTCTTTTTGCAAAACAGTATATCTCTGCAATTATTATTTATTATACTATTGTCTTGGTATCAAATGCCACTGTGTCAGAGTAAATGCAGATTTATGCAGGAACCCAGCATAAATGAAGGATTGTTTTCCCTCGCCTAAACAAACATTGCATTTTAAAGTAAATATCACCTTTAAAAATGTGCAGCAGGAGCATAAAAACTCACGTAACCAGTGCCGCTTTTCAACGTTTACACTGTTACGGTGTTTTCGGCTCCTGCTGGTTTGATCGACTGTGTTTGGTAAACATAAGACGGTTTTTTTATGAGCTTTTAGTCCAGTTTCTGACCTTTCGGTGGGTATGCAGCATGTCTGGGTTTATTAGAGTTAGACATGGCTTTATGATGTGTTTGTTGCTGCGTGCAACGCTGCCCCCCGTACGGGGCGTCAGGGAAGAAGGGGTTTTACAAATGGATGAAAATCACCTTAGCCGTAGTCTGGATTAAATTACTAGCACCATTAAAACTTCATAAGGCTCACACAGCCTCCATGCGACAGTGTGTAGTACACATTTGTTACTAAATTAAAAGGCTTTTTAAAAATAATTCAGCTGTGATTTCACAGTCGATAGGCCCTTCCTGATTTGAGTTTCTATTCTCAGAGGAATGACAAGTGTGGCCAAAAATCCAGTGCACACTGGATTTGAGTTATTTTTAGAGACCTGGAGTCACAGGGCTTTCTTTGAATTTGAGCGATTGTTGCTGGGTATCTCTGGGGAATGCCGTCCTCTGGAGGTGCTGGATTTTGAGTGACTACTTTGGAGACGTGACAGCAGACAATGCACGTCAGGTGCTGTATGGTTTTATTCTGAGAGGCCCGGCTGCATTTTGACACACACACATGCCATCATCCTTGTCTACGGTGGATTAGGCTTACAGCAGTGGCCCACTGTGTTTACTTCTGGCTCATGTGGTGCATCAGTAGACACTGGGTTAGGAGTCATTTATGTAATTTGAAATGAGCAGATGGTGACAACTGTTGTGTCTGTTGGATTTTGACGCGTTTCATCTTGAGTGGGCTGAACACTGTGGTTTTCTGTCAGACACGCGAGTCATGCTGGTCATGGTAACACTGTGACGGGTAAACACTTTTATTTTGTGTGGGGAGCAGTGGCAGCTGGGACAGTGCCACTAAAGACTTCCATTTTTCATCCTTGTTTGCAGGCACTTAAGATAGTTAAAGTTCAAATCTCTTTAAGGGTTTCAAATTAGATGCAGCATTTGTTTGCTGCCGTGAACCAGAGAGTAAAGCATGTGGAAAGACCATCGTTACAATTCAGTAAAAGTATAAATAAGGTCAAGAAAAAAAAATACGATTAAATACAATTAAATGTGCAAAGTCAAAACAAGATAAACGACAATAGCTTCCCTATACACAGTATATACAGTGTTATAATTTGCAGTATTGACCAGAGAATGAGGCAGTTTCGGTGTGGGTGTGGTCTACTGGCAGTGCTGGTTGTACAGTCTGACTGCAGCAGGGAGGAAAGACCTGTGATACCACTGTCAAAAAGTCCATCAGATCCAGACAAGCAACTCTCTCTGTGTTGTTTATATCTCGTGCTGCGCTGCACACAGGAAGTGATTCATTTTATGTCAAGACACTAATAACATCGTGCTTGTAAAGTGAGGCGACAGCAGCCAGGTTAGAGTGTGCCTAAAAACACAAAGAAACACAATTATTGACCACTCCTGCGTGCTATAATATGCCTTTTTTATCTCTCAATTTGAAGCATGTTAATGACAAAGTGGACAAGACTTAAATTGGGGAGCTCTTACTCAACTTTTACAATCTCATGGTCTCCAAGCATGAACTAAAGCAGTAAATGTATTTTATTTTTTAGGGAACAACTAAAATATCCTGGTAGTGGTTCGCATTCTTGCCTCTGCAGCAACTCAGTCAGAACAAGGGTTATTAGATTTCCCCCCCACAGTCCAAAAACATGCAGATTTGGAGATTAGGCAAATTGGACATACTAAATTGACCGTAGATGTAAGTGTGAGAGTGGATAGTTGTTTGTTTCTATGTGGCACTGTGATGGACTGGTGGCCTGTCTAGGGTGTGGGGATTGGCGCCAGTGCCCCCTCCCCCCCGTGGCCCTTGGAGGATAAAGAGGTAGAAGTGAAGTGGGTGAGTGAGTGAGTGATTGAAATACCCTGACAAACGATTTTTTAATTCAAATATTTTTAAACCAAATTCCTCTTTTCACAAACACGTTAATGTCATTTGTGTGGAGCTCAGAGGAGAACTGTTATGTTGGATCGGGGCTGAGCTTCAAACGCCTCACGTCACATAAAACCCTCCTGCTCTTTGACAGAAGCCTCTGGAGAGAAGCGAGTTGTGGGCTTCTCCACATAGCTGCCTATATGTGGAGAACAGAGAGACACAGATAGAGAGAGACAGAGAGAGAGAATGTGTGTGAAGCTGCCAACAGAAGCAGTAAGTCTCCCAGGGTAAACACAGCTGATGGGGCAAATCCTCCCTCCATCCCTCACAGGGGATCGATCTATCTATCTATCTATCTATCTATCTATCTATCTATCTATCTATCTATCTATCTATCTATCTATCTATCTATCTATCTATCTATCTATCTATCTATCTATCTATCTATCTATCTATCTATCTATCCATCCATCTATCATATAGTGACACAAATGTGTGTCATAAAGTGACACTATTATTCATATTTAGATTTGTGGTAACCGTAGCATTTATGTTTATATCTACTAACACTGACAGTGACGTTCAGCTGCTTTTGTCCCCACTGTGTGTGTTCGGGGGGGGGGGGGTTGGGGCATAAGGGCGGAGCACAAAGTGGACAAGCACTCAAATCCACACTTTAGTGGGGAGCAAAAGCAGTTTGTTGGACAGTATATTTGATACTGTTGCCTTTACAATTATATTCTGTAGAAACACTATTGAACATCGATATTCAGGGACTTCGGTCCCCACTAAAGCATATACGTCTGCGTGTTGAAACGCCCCCAAAACATTCCAGTGCAGAAACCAAACTTTTTAACACTCACTTTGGTGCTTTTCTCAAAACCTAGTGGATAACCTGCAGAAGCACGCCACTTGCTCAAAAGGTCAATGAAAGTGCCAGTGTCATCAAAATGAGAAGTCTCGACACCATTGTTTTAGACAAGATAGTCAAATGGCTCTGTCGAGTTTTCATTATGACAGTTTATTCTCTCAATGCAAAAAAAAAAAGGTCAGAACCTCGGTGACACGACCTGAAAATGCTCAAGACAGCACTACACACTACTTTGAGAACTACAGTAAAGTTACACGTCGCTGTAGTTCGGGGAGTAAGTGAGTACAAGACACTGAACACGTACGTTTCACATGTTTACTGTATATGCTCTTTGCAATTCTCCAGCATTGTGCAAAAGAATCATACACTACAGTCACTTATTAAGAACAAACATAAGAATACAAATGTGAGGTTGTCATTCAACAGTAAACATGAGATGTTGGATTACTGTCCAGTACCATACATACCTGTTGTCCCTACGAAGTGGTTCTTCCCACATTTGGTTGCAGTCCTCCGACCAGCCTCAGCCATTGTGAGGCAGTGATTGACAACATGGTCCACAACCGTAGCCCTAATTTCTTTAGGAATCTGCCTATGTGTTTGGCCTCTTCTCCCTCGTCCCCTGTTTTGTCCCCTTCCCCTTCCCCTTCCTCCCCGCATCCTCACCCCTCTTCCACGGTTCATATATGCTTGCCAAGGGATTCATCCCTGAGTGACTGTGAACAAGTGGCTTGTCACTGGTTACACCTCCTCGTGAGTGAGAGCTGAAGTTCACCTGAGAGCAATTGTTCAATTTAGGAGACATTTCCAGGAAAAAACGCTAAAGAAAGGTATAAAATTTGCTTGATAACTAGTTCAACAATTTTGTATGTATTGACTCAAGCAATGAAATGAAGACTATTATTAGGAACGACTCTTCAGCATCCATAAGTATAGTTTATTTTGACTGACATTGGCAATTTGTTCAGAGGAAGGAGAAATTGCTACTATGATGTGCACAAATGAATAATAGTTCTGAGAATTTTCATTCTGATCTGAGAAAAGCACCAAAGCGACTGAGAAAAACTGTAATCATTTGAATTTGGCAAGATTACAATAAAGTAACAGGTACGAAGTCAAGTAGTGATATTTTTCACATAACACAATCTTTACTACTCGATTTAAATGGGTTTTTTGTGTTAAAATAAATGCTCGGTATATTTGCTCATTTTAGTCTGAAAAAGGCTTATGTGTAAATGCGTCATACAAGCGAACTTCAAAAAAACATGAGCTATTCCTTTAAAATTGCATCATAGAAAAATTCCCTCTTGTTTTTCTGCCTCTGTGTTTTCTTCTCTCTTTCTTTTTTCTTTCTTTCGCTCTCTTTCTCTCTCTAGTCTTACATGTCACCATGTAAGGCTGCAGAGATCAGCTGCTCCTCAGCACAAACACAAAGAAGAAGGAAACTATTTTCATGGCGGAGTTGGATTTTTATAATAATTAGATATAAAAGCAGTGTGTTAAATAAAAGAATGAACACAAATTGATCATTGAGACACATACAGTCCATCTGATTCTAAGAGGAGAGGGAGGGAAGCAGGTAAAGAAAGTGAAGAAGAACCACTAACTAACTAACTAACTAACTATGTGACCAGTCCATCAGATACAGAACAGAACAGGGAGAGGAATTATTGTTTAACCCCTCTGTTTCACACCTAAACACTTTTACCAGAGCAGCTACTAATCTAATCTAATCTAATCTAATCTAATCTGATCTAACCAGCTGTTCATAGTTCATGCACCTTGGTGTTGATGGCTGGAATTAATCTCAAATGGTTCCTCTCAGTCCTGACCCGAAATCTTCCTCCTCTGAGGAGCAGCTGCACTGACAGAGAACTCAAAATAGCATGGAAGAAAATACACAACTATATAAATAACTTCAAATAATATAGATTTTATGTTTTCTTTTTTTTTCTTTTTTATCTTACAAACGTATTCCCATTTTTTAAGGTTCAGTGTGTAAGACTTTGTGAGAATAAGAGGCATCTAATAAGATGCTCCTCCCCCCCACAGCACGTCAGAAAACTACAGTGGCCTTCACATGGCAGAAAGGATGTGGACACTGTTTTTAAACTGTCTCTACTCTTTCACTCTTTATGTGCAGCTTTATGTTCACTAAAAAAAAGAAAGTGGTTGACAAACTTATATTGATATATATATAAGTGTTTGGTTTTCATAGCCTTATATGAAATATAAAATAAAACTTATATAATAAACCTGTTAAATGCCATGTCTTTAATCTCAGAATTCTTCCTTTTTTTAAACTCTTTCCAAAACATTTTCACACGTGGCCCTAATCCTCTTCCGTACTTATACAAAACATACTTATTGTACGTTTTGTATACATTTAATTGCAAGTAAAACCTCCTACACAGTGGACCTTTGACTATGACTCAAAGAATAGCTAAAATAAAAATTTAGATTTTACAGAATTCAGATATATACTGTATATATATATATTTAATGGTTTTAAAAAGTGGATGGTGTGAAAATGTAACTTTTAGAGACAATACATCTTATAAATGTTACATTTATGTCTGCGTATCAGTGGCAAGACCTATATATACTAGTTATCTTAAATCTTTTTCTGCGACATTAAGCAATGATCATGTTATCTCTGGTAAAAAAAACATTACGGTTGTCATGAAAGGTGACAGAAACAGACGCTCTGAAATACGGCGTGCATCCAGAGCAGAGCAGTGAGAAGCAGCACCAGCCCAGTACGTGACTGACAGCCTGTTTACATGCAGATTCTCCTTATAAGGCAGATGTAATCGTCTCGGAGCCTCAGAGGCAGAGTTATTTTTACTTTTTCTGGATTTTTCTTTAAAGCCCCCATGTCTCTTTTCATTTCTCCCAAGTGAACGAAGCTGTCCGGGACTTCAAACACATCAGAGCTCATGCACACAAAAACAGGGCCTTTGAAAAATAACCTATATTCATAATATAGAGCAGATTATATTATATGATGAAAAACATGCTGCGGTTCTCCAGAGCAAATGTAATATTATTGTGGTAAAAGAGAAAATGCTTTAAATCCTTAAAATGTCTCATTTGTTCATTTTGCATCACACAAAATGATGATATATATTTGACTGAAAAAGAAGAATACCACTTCATTTATTAGTGAGTATGTTTGATGCATATTTTCCAACTCTAAGCTATATAAACGTGAATGTTAATTAGATTTAAAGATGATGTGTATTTGTATAATGAGGGAGGGTGTGGCCTAAAGTGATCAACACCCTACATAAAGGTATGGATAATTATTAGGCAGTTCCTTTCCACATTCCAGAAATGCAACCTACCTGAAGTGCCCAGATCAGGGAGACTGAAACACGACGTGGAGGTAGCTGCATTAATATGGGCTAATGTTGTTAAGGATGACCTGGTTAAACCTTTTTGGGTTAAAGATGGACTTAAAATCAACTCCCAAACCTACTGACAATTTTTAGAAGATACTTTATTCAGTAGTGGTACAAGAAAAAGTCGACATCATTCAAGAAGGCCATGCTTTTAATGCAGGACAATGCTCCATCACATGCATCCCAGTACTCCTTAAAGATGACAGAATAATGAAATGGTCCCCTTCCTCACCTGACCTTAACCCTTATTGAGAACTTTTTGCTCTTTTTATTGGGTCCTCGCAATGTAACTCTGCGACCAACCTGTGGGTCCCGACCCCCCTTGTTTCGCACCGTGAACACATCGCCAACACATAGAGACAGACAACCATTCACTCTCACACTCACACCCATTTGCAGTTTAGTGTCTAAGCAATTGGTTTTTGGACCAAAAACCAGTAAGAAGACGGAGAACTATTATAATGATATATAACGATAATCTCAATTGAATCAAATCACTAATCATCAACAGTCGGGAGTACTTGTGCCACTGTGGGCGATCACAGATTAGAATTCTTCATCCTCTGTTAAACATGTCTATGACACAGTAGCTGGAAACGAGGCGACGCATCACGGCGGTGCAAAGCCTGCAGTTTGGCCTGAAATCAAACGCCACGGCGCGGCGTCGTCTATTGTCTTTATTATCCTGACAGGCCGAGAGACACTTGGCGTTAGCCTGGTGCCATGGAACAGCTGATGGCACTTCTAAATATACAGTTTGGCCATGAGCACACCAGTGCAGCGGCTGGGAGCTGATTCCTCGGGATCCAGATATTGTTGAAGCAGCGAGTGGTTCCGTCGTTTCATTGTTTGACATCATGTAATAGATGTTTTTAACAAGGTATGTAGTGTTATTCTAATCTCGATGACAAGTCGTTTAGCAGTCGAGTTTTTCATTGACCTGTTCACTCGTTCACACTGTATGAATCTGAATCACATCTGAATCACATCTGAATCACATCTGTACACACATTGATTTGACCTATTCACACACTGCTGGCACAGGAGAATACCCGGGGGTTAAAGGTCAAATGTGTAACATGTGACATAAGGCTTTATGGAATATAAAAGTCTATATAAAGTCTGGTGTTGGTTTTCTGTCACTTTAAAGTTGACACTTTTCCTCAAAGCTGTAAAAAATGTTTTCGGTGTATGAAAACAGAACAAAAAAAAAAATCTCAAAAAAGCACATATAGAAAGTTTGCTCCATCATAATATTAAACATCCTGGTATCCCCTCTCTCTTCCAGTCTTCTCAATGTCCTGCCTCTCCCAATACCCACTCACTCCCCCTTCTCTCTCTCTCTCTCTCTCTCTCACACACACACACACACACATCGTGTTTACAGCATTGGAGAGCGCTGCATATCTGACATTTCTCTCCCAAACTCCAACCAGCTCAGTTCTCTTCTGAAAGGTAAGAAGCAGCATCCATTCCTGACTCTCTGTCAGTATTTTAGACACTAAATTGAGGCGATTAATAACCTATACATGCTAATCAAATGCTTATTCGTAATAAATGGGCTACCTTTGAAACTTCAACTTGTCAGTAAGTGGTGGCTGACATTCTCTGCGCAGTAACAGACTCTAAAAATCACAGTTAGGGCGTGACATCATCAGTGAGCGTTAGAGGAGTCTGTGTTTGAGTTAAGATAAAGGGGACGGCTGTATATAAATCACATGCAAATAAAGTCACTGTACACATTCAGTAAACACAGCTCTGAAGAAGAAGAAGAAGAAGAGGAGGAGGAGGAGGAGGAGGAGGGAGAGTGGAAACAGGACTGCACCTCCCAGGGGGATAAACATCTCATCTCATCATCTGCACGTCTTACTTTCCCATCAGAGGCTCACAACTTTATTTTAGCGCATCGAGGATCTAAAATCAACAAACAACACACTGATGTCATCATTAGAACGACGGCGGCTCTGGGTTTAAGAGCAGTCCAACCCTCCAGTCACCGTCTTCCAACACAAGGCCCTCTGAAATTATAAAGCACTTTCAATACACAAAGGTAGATCTTTGAAACCTTGAAAAACAGCACAGAGGCTTACAAGAACTAAAAGATGTCAAAATAAACAGTCCATAACAAACGCTTCAAAAGAGTTTAAATAAATGAAAATGGTAAATGGTTTAAAGAGGTAAGAGTAAGTAATATACAACTAACTGCCTAAATAAATAAATAAAAGCATAGAACTGCGTTAAAAATAACTCTGTTTAGTTAAAATAAAGTCATATAAAAGAATACAAATGTTAAAAAAAAGTTTATATCAGAAAAGAAGCTCACATCGTTGTAAAAGAACTTTCAAATATATTTTTAGTGTAGTGTTTTTAAGGTTATGATATAGAAAGATTATATTATTATCAAACACACAAGGTTGTAAATATAAAATGCTCTAACTGGTAGTTGAAGATTGTTGATTGAGTGATATTTGCTGCAGAATTCTGTTTTACCCTAACCCCACAGCATGCTAGTGCTGACACACACTGATAAAACTCACACCCGTGGAATGACAGGCATCCAGAGGTCCTCATAGACCACACACACGCACACACACACACACATTTGTGATGGGGATTCATTTAATCAATCTCTTCATTTCCACATCTTAAATTTCACATTTAAAAAACAAGAGCTGTGTCACTTCCTCTCTGATGGTCAGACTGCAGATATTTACCTCTCGGAAACATTGGGCGAAACAACAGCTGATCATGTTTACACGAGCACAACAACGTGGTCCTTTCAACAGAACCCACGAATTAACTCAGACACAGCTAAAAATAACACTCTGCTGCTTCAAAACAGTGTGAACAGACAGGTCGCATTTGTGTATTTACCGTGGACAAAATGAGAAGAAGTCAAAAGCGTAATGTGGCACAGCACTGACTCACATGCTGTCAATCACACCATGGCACAGGCCCACGACCTCACAGTATCAAAGGTCACATGACTGGCCTGGATTTGAGGAGAAAACGAAGGACGATATTCAAGAATTTCTCAAAAGTGTCAAATTTCAATTAAATGCAAGATATTTTTGCGTCTATTGTGTGGATGGCAATTTAAATTGATCATACGATTCTCAGTCATTGGAATAAAGGGGACACTTCTTCAGGTGCAGTTCCCATAATGTCCACTAGAGGACGACAAATACAAAATCTTTGCATAAGCTCAAAATGTGTGATGGGTTGAAAATGAAGAAAATAAAGTAACATAAAACTACACAGAATAGCAATGCAAAATATCAAAATAATCTATAGATTTAGACTTAATCTATACACTGCCAGAGTGTATAGATTAAATCTGTGGGTTCATTTCTATGTTACTTGCTGCCTAATAAGTTCAAATGTATTTATATAGCGCTTTTCTAGTCATGATGACAACTCCAAGCTGCTTTACATTCAGCCATTCACGGCCATTCACTCACACTTTCATACATCTATGCACAGCACTCCGTCAGGAGCAACATGGGATTAAGGGTCTTGCTCAAGGACACATTGGCATGTAGTGTAGGGAGTATTTTACCACACTAAATAACATAGAAATGAACTTAAAGCCGTTGATATCCCTGAATATAAAAGTATATCTAGTTTGAGTGTTGGTTAAAAAACGTGAAAATCCTTTACTTAACTTTTTAATACATGTGGCCTACTTAATATCATGTTATAATAAAAATAGAATATAGACAGAATATCGTACTAAATATGTTTGCTCGCAATATTTTTATAATAGTTATAATAAGACATTTGGTTGTAATTGCACATACATTATTAAATGTATTACATTCAACATTAAATTAGATATATTTAAGCTTGTTTGGTGTTGTCCTCATTATTATTTACTTAATTTTAGACTTATTTCTGTCAGATTTTGATATTAATAGATTTATTGTGCATCATTTTGATTGTAAGTCCATATCGAAACAAAAACATGGATATGTGATGCGACGTCATGGTGGAAATTGTGTGTTTTTCGCACTTTTTTTTTCTCTAGACCGGCCTCCTCTTGACCAGACTAGATGCTCATAGACCCCCAGGTCATTTGAGTTTGACACCCCTGCTGTGGAAGAACAGGTCAGCACCAGACACCTATGTTTTACTGCTGTGTTTTTAGTCATGTTGTGAGGACCTAAATCTGTTTACACAGCCACATTATGGGGACTTGTCCTCCTTAAGGGGACAAAAGTGAATTCCCCACCAGTCTCACATGAAGAAGGAGAAGATAGGAAGGAGAAGATAAAAATGATGATGATATGATAAAATGATAAAAGTGTTTTTAAAAAGTTACATTTTTATCATCCCATGCAGAAACAAGTGGACATGTTCCTGTTACTAAAGTATAAATATAACTCTACGAATACATAACTTTCTTATCGTCACTATAGCAGGAGTTTCAATAGAGTTAAAAATAGAGACACACTTGGCAGAGGTGGTCAACAAGTGCTAAGATGTTCACTGGCTGTGTGAGCCACAAGTATGCTCATCCCTTCACTGTCACTGTGACATTGATCAAAGTGGCAGATCAGGTGACTCAAGGGTGTCGCTCACATGCTTTTGTCTCTTAGAGCATTAAAATCGCTAACATACAAACATTCAATCTATTTCAGTTAACATGTAACAGTCATTTATTAATGTCATATTTACCACATGTGGCAACGGCAGCCATTGACTGTGACTCTGCAGACTCACCATTGTCATACTGACACGTGTGCTATGTCATTTCCTGTTTTTTAAGTTGCAGTCTTTCATGTATTAACACAATTTAAAGTCATTCACTCTGTCATTGTGGCTTCTGTGCTGCTGCTGCTGCAATCACCGACACGTAAGCAGACCTCAGCTGACACCATGTATGAGATACTGACTCACACGTCCACACAGAGGTCAAACACGACACACAGAGTCACACACACACAGGTCTGGAAGCCTGACATATTTCCCTCTTCTCTCCCTCCAGTTCGTCCAAATCGAACCCCTCCTCCTCCTCTTCCTCCTCCTGCATCGCCATGGAGCGTGTCCAGCACATGACCAAGTCGGCCATCCGCCGAGCGTCACAGATCGAGGTCAACCCACAGACCAAAAGGAACCTGCAGGAGCTGTTTGTCAACTTCACCCTCATCCTCATCTGCCTGCTCCTCATCTACATCATCGTCCTGCTCAGCAGCTGAGGACAGACTCTCTCTCTCTCTGTCTCTCTTTCTCTCTCTCTCTCTCTCTCTCTCCGCTGACCTGTCTGACCATGAAGAAGGAAGAGTCCACTCTGTGTGTGTGTGTGTGTGTGTGAACAGGTCACGGCTGCAGCTGGGATCAGTGAGGATGTTTCTGGAAGAGCTGATCAGGGATCAGTCTCGTCCATGGTCCATCATCAGCTGCATCTTCATTGAACTCCTGTAAACATCTGCCTGCTGCTCATGCGCATCAATCCTCTGCTTTGTTAGCGATGTTCTAAATTTTCAAAAGACACACTCTCCCATTTTTAAGACAGTTAAAGTAACACTAAGTCTGATTAAGACCAAAATGACATGACGTAATAGTGTTACATTTAAGCCGGTTCAAGGCAGGCATATATTTGGGGTCTGTTAATCCCCAAACTGGAGAAATTAGAAGACGCTGGTGTATATTTTGGTGACCCATTAGGGCGTTTTTTCACCAAGTGGAACAGTTCAGTTCCCTCGGGGGACCAGAGTGATGGTATGACACGGCACAGGTGGAGCGAGACCCATGACAGTCAGCTGATTGGGCAACAAAAAAGGCATCACTCCCTTGCGACCCGTGTTTCTTCAACGTATAAATAAAAGAGAACAGAACAATTCTTATATATTTTAATTGGATGAGACTCAAATAAAACTCAATTTATCTAATAACTGTAACTAGTTTTTCTAAACACTTTATTACAAACTGATTGCTGTTCTCTTCTCTTTTATATTTTCAAACTTTTTAGCTTTGCAGTGACGTGTATGATAAGATAAGATAATTTACTTTACTTGTCTTACTTTACCAAAAATGGGTATATTTACAAAATGTACAATTTACTATAGACCACTCTCTAGTTGGTATAACACTAAATTAGTTAGGGTTAAATTGACTTTCCTGAGTAGAAAATATCACATTAGAACAATGCAACCGTGTCTGTATTTCAATTTAACTCCCACCTCCCATTGAACCCTGTTCCTTCTTGCAGCAGAGGGATTCAAATGTTTTTGTTTTTTTTTAGAAACCTGTCACTAAGCCGTACATGTTTCTGTTAGCTTATTTGTTTGAAACTGAGTTTGTAGAAGACACAAGACACATGTTTGAAAGTCTAAAAGTTGAGTCTCTGACGACGCAGAACTGGCCGTCGTTTATTAGTATATCAGCGCAGAAACCTTCACTTTTGCATGGTGTGACATCACTGAATGACATTTTATACATCATCATTAAAACTGACTATCATGTTTGGTCAATTGCAGAACTGTAAAAGACACACACACACACAAATACTGTATATACAGTATATTTATATATCTCATGTGTATTATTGTGAATATTGTGAGGATTATTTTGTGTAGGAGTTTGAAATCATGAACCACGAATAAACTGCATGGAAAGTGTTTTCTGAGGCAGGTGTGGATGTTTTTTTGTTTTTTTTTTACAGTTTTTGGAAAATATTCATTCATTTTTTCATTCATCACACAGAGACAGACAACCATTCACCCTCACATTTACACCCATGGTCAGTTTAGAGCGGAGGGGTCAAACTCAAATGACCTGGGGGCCAATGAGCGTGTAGTCTGGTCAAGAGGGGGCCGGTCTGGAGACAAAAGTGAGGAAAACAAATGTTGGGTCGCGAGTGGGCAATTCTAATCTTGAAAGTAAAACATAATATTCCATCATGATATCAAAAATAAAGATAAACGTGATGATATTTCATAAATTTAAAAGTAAAAGTCTTTGTACTGCTATGGAAATGATGCATACCTCACAATAAAAACATGTATGGGCCGCAAAAATAAATCTATTAAAATCAAAAACAAAGAAAAATAAATGTGAAATGAAGTAAAGCTGTAATTAAGACACTAAATAAGCGTATGAATAGAATTTACTGCTGATTGTAATACAAATATTGCTGGCCAATATAATTTTATATAGTTAATTATAACATGATATTAAGTGATGGGCCGCATGTAATTGTTTGGGGGCCACATATGGCCCGCAGATAGTGAACACTGTAAGGCAACAATTCTACCCACAACTCCGCCATGTGGCAACAACAACAACACAGGTAACGGGCAGTTACCTGACACCCATGCTGCCTTTCTATGTATATTCACATGAAAGAAAAAGGTTTTTTCTTGTGTTTGTTATGATTTGGGAAAAAATACAGATCATGGTAACGCTTTATTTTGATAGTCCATTGTTGACTCTCTGTTAGTAATCAACATGTATTCAGTATCATGTCAACAGATGATCCGTTTACACTTGGTTAACTGGTAAATGACATACAATGAACAACCAGTCGACCACCTCAAGTGTTTCTAACCCTGAACCTATACAAACGCAACACTGTCCTCTAGAGGACGTGTTGTGTCACGTCCACGTTTGTGTTGGGTCTTCAGGGCCACCGTACTTATCTGTTAATTACGTCATCTGATTATCTTATGACATGATACTACATGGATTATCAAAATAAAATGACACCCAGTCCATGAATTTCATTATATATAGTCTGTAAATAGAACACACACAATACAGTTTTATGTCACAATCATTATTTTACTGTTCCATAACATACAACAGAAATTATACAAATATAAACCAATATTGTTATTGTTATAATTGTCATATATTGAATAAAAAAAAAAAGGGGGGGCAAGACAGACATCAATAAATGAGAAGTCACAAGGGTGACATCCAGTCACTTCCAACTCAGTTCCAGTCAAAAATTGTTATTGTAATTTTTTTCTTAAGTCATTAAAAACACCTGCAAACGCAGGAATTGTCCTTTTCCCGCAATTTTTGTTCAAAACTGAGTTGAGAGTGTAATGAACTGAGCCCTGGTCTGTATATCGTCACATAAAAAACAGACATTTATGTTTTTATAAGTTGCAGTTCCCATGATTCACTGATGGCCGGCTGATGACAGTGTCGTGTAAAAAAAACAACAACAACAATTCCTCTGTGAGGTCTTAAGAATCAAGAGTTGATGTTTGCCCACTCATTTTAAAGGTCACATCAGAGGTCATGTAAAGCAACACACGGTCAGGTAACATGCAGGACACATTAAAAATGAAAATGAGAAAAGTCAGAGTGGATTTGTATTACTTTCATCATTGGAGATTAATATTGAAGACATCAAGACTATGACAGGAGCATCAAAAAAAAAATATAAACATCATGGATGCAAGCTGCTGTTATAAACCCTAGAAGAAGAAAAACACAACATAATGGTAAAAAATAGACAATTAATTGAAGTTTTGACGTCTTCAGTAGTAACCTACCATGTAGAAAGTAATAAAAACAAAGAAAAAAAACCCCATTCAACTGAGGATGAATGAAACTTTTGACAGATACAGTAACTACAAACACAAACAGTTAAATAATGTTTTTTTCTTTGCTTTATAATACATGTAAAACTAAACCTGAAGGACCAAACCAGTGTTTTTACATGTTTACTCGTGTCTCAGCTTGATTTCCATCGGCAGAAGGTTTAACAGTTATTAAACTTAGCAAACACCAGATGCTGATGACTGTCATGGCTGAGAACAGTTAAAGTGACAGTGAAAATGAAGAAAAGAAAGGAAAAGAAAAGAAAAGAAAAGAAAAGAAAAGAAAAGAAAAGAAAAGAAAAGAAAAGAAAAGCAAAAACAGGTATTTATAGTGATAAGAAATTGACACATGAACAAAGGGATGAGTATCTACTGCACAGACCATGTAATGTAGTAAAGTAAATTCACTTAAAGTAAAGTAGAGAATGAAAAAGCAACACAGTATTAACTTTGGCATCGCGTGGATTTCGTCATGCAAAAAAAACACCGGCGTGGTCCTTTAACTATCACAGTAAAAAAGGCTTGTCACCCAGAATGTGCTTCTCTCTCACTCTCCACTGGGGGAGACGGTGTCACCCTCGTGTTGGATTATTATAAGTACAGTGAGATTAGTTTTTAAAAGGCAAATATGTGAAACAAAAGCAGATTTGATTGCAGGAAAATGTCTTATTATTATTAATAATAATAATTTAAAAAAATGAAATAAATAGAATCTTCACAGTGCATGGAGGAATGAACCAACCGTGGTTCAGTTTCGGGACAAGCACCCAGTGCGGACGCTGTTGTCTCTTTTTATATTTGACTGGGTTTGTCACTTTACAGGTCATTATTTACAATTATAGCATTTAATTCAGCATAAGGCTGCCTTCTTGTATGAGAGAAAGAGTCTTATTGTACAAACACAAGGTTCCTGTCCAGTGTTTTCCATGCAACACTGAGCTCAAACCTGGTTTCAGGAAGCGTTTCCTTCAGACAACACAGAGGTGCACATACTGACATTTCATATATTATTTAACCCCCAACACAAAACACATGCAAACCTGCTGCAAAGGGAATGAAATTAAATGTGTGTACAGACTTATGTTGTGTTGAATAATGAGGTTTATCATGTACAGTGTGTTTTTTTTTTTAGGAAATTTCCAGAAAATGTGGCACTCGTTCTTTATAAATAACATAAAAAAGCTAAAGTATAGGTTTTTATTGTAAAACATGAGAAAGATGATCAAAGTAATGATGATCCTCATTTATCTTAAAACAACTGTATAAAGTGATTCCACTAAAATCACAACTTAAAAGCCCTAAAATAAGAAATATATTAATAAAATAATAAACTATAGTTTTGTCACGTTACCCACCCCACAGAATCAACTTTTTTTTATTTGTTTGTCGTGATTTGAGCAACTTTACATTGGATAAGATCATCTGTTTAGACCTGAGCTCTTTCAAATACATGGTGAACTTCCTTTTGGTGTTTTTTGTAGGTCCAGAAACCTGCTGCTGTGATTCTTTTGACAGAAAATGAAGAATAACTCCTTTTAAAATTCCTAGTAAAATGTTTCACTTAGCTATATATAATATCTATAGCGGTTGAATTGGGAACAGACTGGTCCAAAGGTGTTTGTATATCATTCTCTGACTACAGTGCGAACACAACCTCAGCTGATTGTTATGGAAGACGAGCACTGATGTGACTGAATGGGTTCGTTAAACGTCTGTCCGTGTTGGAAAAGGTGGGAAAAAAAAGTGCCTCTTCATGCAGTTCATAAACTGTACAAGTTACTCATGAAAACCACGCCACACAAGAACGATGTAAACTTGTAAAGAGTCCGGTTTTAAAAAGACAGACCAGTGAAGAGAGAGATAAGCGTTTCTGTTTCCACATGCTCTCAGAGGAAGAGTTCGCTCACAGACATGCACTCCTGGCTCGTGATGCAAGTTAAAGATCGATTAATAATAAACCCTCCTTGGCCATAAGAAGTTATCGAGGAGTCCATAAATGACAGCAGAACTCTTCCTCTGGCATCACCGGCAGACCATAGAAAAACAGCAGTTCTTTAGATTATAAATACTAGAATAATAAAAATGTGAGGAGCGCTTGATTCCGTCTCCGTGATGTTTCCACTCATCGAGCACCCCTCAGCAGGTTCAAAGATTTGAAAATGTACACGTCAAAGACCCGAGACAGAGAGCTACAGTCAGTCTTTCCTTTGCTGGTGTTGTTATTGTGGTGTACGGTCAAAAAACAACCAGGATCAGCAGCTAGATCCTCCAATACATGTCACATGACTCACACCATGAGTATGAGGACGGAAATCAGTCCGTCCTGGATCATCCAGTCGGATCGAGAGTTTGTAAAGAAAACAAAAAAAATAGATTCCCTGAAACTACAAATTATATTTTGAGGAGAATTAGCAAGAAAGTGTCCAAAAAAAAGGGGGAAAAACTGAATATTTTGATATGATAATGATAACTAATGATATATGGAACTAATTAGCCCACAGTGTGTGATCTGGAAATTGGTCAATAACTAAGATTCATCTGCATAGATGTCACAGATTTCACACAAGAAATGAATAGAAATAAAAGAGAACAGGTACAGTTCTGTACTAGTGGTTATTTATTAAATGGAATCTCGCAGTTCAATTTGATTTCCGATTGCTTTTGGTTACGCTTCGATTAAAGTTGATGTTCAGTACAAAAACACAAGGAAATCCAAGAAAAATATTTGGCAACCAAATTTTCTTTTTAAATAGATGTTTGGAATTTGGACCTATTAGAATGGATTTAGATAATTTTAGTATGAGAATCACAGTTTTACTAGGCTCATAAATATCTCACTGAATTATACACTCTAAAATAACACAAAAAAACCCAATGTTTTTAAACCCTAACTAACACTTTGCACTTTCATGACCAAGCACACAGTGTACAATGCTCATGTATGGAGGACCTCGGCTGCTGTTGTTATCAACGCACAATTGAACACAATGTGTTTTGAATGCGGCTCAGCTGTAGCTCTCTGTCCCATTACTTTGTGTGGTTTTATGTTTTTTGACCAAGTTCTTTTTTGTTTGTTTTTTTGCTGGTCAGAAAGTAAAGTACTGTGCATACAACTCCTCCTCTTGTGAAACATGTCCTTTGTTTTCTCCCACTCCCCTAGAGTCTGACGGTGTCACAGCATTAGCTTCAGGAGGGCTGAGAGAGAGGAGAGAAAACACACATTCAAAAGGTAACGTGGTGATTTAAAGTGAAATACAAAGAGGCTGTGAGTACAGAGAAATAACCCTCACATGCTGTGAGTGACCAGAGGGTGATGACTGCAACCCATTAGTCAAGGGAATCTTACAGTATATGACACATTTATCTGAGAAGGTGCTCAACCTGAGGTGCAGCCCTGCAATATTTAACTTAAGAGTCACAGCCAATAGTTTCCCTAAAACACATTTTAAATCAATTTTGTTGGAATCCTCTTTACATCTAATAGCCAACAACAATATAAGTTCTCTAGCCCTCACCATTCAGTAATTAACGCCACGAATCATTTAGTAATGACCCGTCTACCTGCATATTTCATTACAATAATGTTTAATGCTTTATTGCATCCTTCTTGCAACCTTTTCCAGATTTTTTTAACAACCAGTGTGCTCCTAGTGCCGGTCCCAAGGAGGGTGGGAGGGTTGGGTCAGGAACGGCATCTGACGTAAAAAATCTAATTAAATCAAATATAAGGATCAATGAAAATAGCAGGTGATCGGCTGTGGCGACCCGTAGAGAGGGAGAAGCCAAAAGAAACAGACAGACGTGCAGTCTGGATTAACTATATATATTAACTATAATTAATTAACAGTTAGCAAATGCTTATATAATGTATGCTTATTGTAAAGTGTTGTCCGAAAAAAAACGAGCTCAAAATCTTCTAAACGTTCCAAGCGTTAGAACTTATCTTCTAAAAAAAGGAAACATAAACATTTAAAATTAAACTAACTGTAGTGGGGTTTATTTGACATGTGCGCCCTCCAGTGGCAGGACTGGAGGGCGCACGCACGCACACACGTGCACACTCCTTTATATCTTATATCTAACACTAACAGTCAAGCA
Source organism: Solea solea (assembly GCF_958295425.1). Classification (NCBI taxonomy): domain Eukaryota; kingdom Metazoa; phylum Chordata; class Actinopteri; order Pleuronectiformes; family Soleidae; genus Solea; species Solea solea. The sequence continues at coordinate 11,576,978 of NC_081135.1, forward strand.
GGGAGATGCAATGTACTGAAATCACTCTCTCTGTTCTCTATGCTTCTGTGGTTGAAGTCCCATTGAGACTGATTTGTTAGAGCAAACTTTTTAGGCCTGGTTTCTTTTTGGGAAAATAAAACACAACTCTCTCTGTGACAGCTCCATGGTAGAAAATCAGAGCATGATGGATCAAAAACGAGGAGCCTTCTGTGAAATGAACAAATCAATATGGTGCTAACAACTGGCTGTAGCTTAAATTCAAATTCCGTGAAGGAAATTCAGGCCTTTAAATCCCACATGGCAGCAGAATTTACTTTTATGGAGTAGAATAAGAAGAAAAATTATTTGTCCTCCTTCCATGTACTCCCTGGAGTATAAGTAGTTTAAAATTTAGTTATGCCGACATTATTAAGACAACAGCACTAAATCATGAAGTCAAACCCCACTGCTTGTAGTACTGATTTACATTTAGTATTTTTTTCTGCAGTAATAATTCAGAATGATACAGCATCTCTTGCTGCATTGGGAGTTTGTTTGACTGAATACATGAACAACAGCCTCTGTTGAATGTCTGTAGAGGTACAAAGGAATAGGGGTAGAACAGTTAGGTTCATATCATGGTTTTGGGGGTCCATTTTCATATATATACTATATAATAAAAAATGAAACGAATAACGTTATCTCTGTCACTACCCTAATGAATGGGATGGATTAGAACTGTTGATGTTCTTGGCCTGAAAATCTCACAGAAAAAGAAATAACAAACACCTTCATGAAAGAAGGTCACATCTGGAGCCTGACCCAAACTTTCATCATCACTCTGCAAATGGTGGTGGTGGAAAAAACAGATATACTGTAAGTCAGACAGTTACAAGTCGGGCGAGTAATGCTGCGTTCCGTTCGTCGACAATTGGAATTTAGGGTCATGGGGCCAGTGTTTAAAGTGGGGAAAAAATATTAGTATTACTAAATCACTCAATACTACAGTATCAAATATATGAGCAAACTCACACAGCCCTAGTTTAGATGGGTGCCTCCACACAACCACGGCTAATTTTACTTAATAACACTTCTGTCATATTAGTTTTACAGTAAATCAGTTGCACACAAAAGTACACTAACCCTAACCTTTTTTTTATTTTAAAGTTCTCTAATCCAATCCAACTTTATTTGCAAAGCACTTTAAAAACAACCACAGTAGACCTGTACGGCTGTACAGAAGCAGTGCAGAATAATAAATAAAAAACACCAAAAATAAGATATAAAACCTCACACGAGGCAATAAAACACATATAAGAAAGGATTAAAAATGACACATTGTTATATAATTTTAGGCTCATATTGCCTGATGTAAATGGAATGCACCATGAGATGCATGAACACTTACATCTCACTTCTTTCTCTTATATGTAATACTATACTAATACTATATGTGGTTGTATTAACCTAGCAAGCTATCTCTTTAGCGATAGCTTCTCACTCACCTGCTCTCTCGTGCTCTGTCTGAAACATGTTCACTTATTCTTGTGCCTCCTTTAGTACTAACGGTACGAGTAATAAGAGTAGTTTATCTGCAACTACGAAGGAGAGGCTTTTTATTTATTATAATCTACGCTTCGCACCATGGAAGCTAAGTCATTAGCTGTAGCGACTAGCCCCAAAACGGTTCACCTCAAAACACCCCTTGTTTTGAAGCGAGGCAGAGACATTCTTGAGGTACCCATGTTGTAGTTTAGCCCAACTACATCCAAAAACGACATGACTTGAAGGGTTTGGTAACTTTAGTGAACAAATGACAAGTGTGGGAACTTTTTTGTAAACACGATACTGAACTGTCATATATTGTCTGCTCTATGGCTGCAAAGCATTATGGGAAACACAGTCCTTCAGTACAAAGACACTGTCCTTAATATGCACACTATATATATAAAATGTAAAATGAAATGTACTGTCTTATTTTTAGCTTCATATGAACTGCTGTATGTAAATTAACTTATTAATAAACACTTTTAAACTCTCTCTACTTAAATTAAATTAAACAACAACCCGTATAACGACTGCTGTTTCTTGAACTCTGGTACATGTCACATTAAATACTAACATATTGTTCATTAATCACCACCAGCTTTCACAGACCAAATTCAGCAGCACTTCAATTTTAAATACTATTTTAAAAATCATTTGCTACAAATAAAAAGTGGCAGTGTGCTACTTAATACAGGAGGCAAACAAGCAAGACTGGTGTGTAGAGGGACTTCATTATTCAACAGCAGTCTCATTTAAATGAGAATTTATGGTTTAAAAGAGATTCCGTAGAACCCATAATTTAAAAGATATTAAAGGTTAACGGCGCTTTGACTCATTTAGTGGCAAGGTTTTGCAGGCACATCCAAATTCAGCCATTAAATCTCTAAGTGGCTGCAGATAATTATATGAATATAACTATCCATCTTTGCTTTGAGCAGAGGGGTGAGGACAGAGGGGAAAGAAATGAAGGGGTGAGGTGAAAAGGAGAAAGGCAGTGAGGGCAGCAAACATCAAGTATTTGACTCCCCGAACTTTGGTGATGTGAACGTGAACAGAGGGCAGCAGAAATAAGTCAGTCAATAGTTCTCACCTCCTTACGCTTTGTTGCACCGGGGCTTCTTGAGGATGAGGAGCATGAGGAGGAGCAAGGCTTGGCATGGGATGAGGTGGAGGATGAGGATAAGGAGGAGGAAGAAGAAGAGGAAGAGGCTGAGAAAGAGGAAGGAGGAGGAAGAGAGCTGAGCAATGGCAGGGCTTTCCTAAGATGGAGGAGGGGGAAGAGAGGAGGTGGAAAGCCGCCTCGGGATTCTACCTCCTCCACCTCCTGTCCTTCATGACTCACACTGTTTTTAACTATAGACACACATAGAACGGCAGGATCTAGCAGCTCTGAGAAATGAAGGAGATTACTGGAGTCAACAGGAGATCTGTGCAGGCAGAGAAGGACAGTTGATAACTCTTTATTTTCAATATAGTATCGGTTGTTTTCTCTCTTGACGTTTGTACACACTGATGCTTAGAAGTGTAAATGAGGGAGTAAATGTGATAAGAAGAACCCAGAGTGAGCAACACAGCTATGAAGAAGATGAGGAGGAGGAGACTAATGACGCTTTAATCAACCATTATTGTTTGTGAGTGAGTGCAGCAGCTGGTATGACAGGTGTGTGTTTACAATGAGCAGCCTTGATAACGGAGATCAGTCTTGATGCGAGACAGCTCATCTGGGAAGAATGCTGGGATTTTGTGCTTCAGTGATTCATAGTGATCAAACTGTGAGATTCACTTGAGGCACGAATCATAAAAAAATGAACAAATATATGAACAAAACAGAAGAAGTCAAATCAAGCATATGCCGTTTTTAAAGGCTACACTTGATTCAAGTTTAAATTAAATAGGGGAAAATGTCAATACACTGCTTTAAACAAACCAATCAAGCTAACAAACCTCTACATCTGTCAGAAATCTAAACTAACAAGTCCTTAAAGTTCCAGTGTGTAAGAATTAGTGTCATCCACAGGTGAGACTAATTCTTAGAACACTGGAACTTTAAGGACTGGATAAATGGGAGGGTTGCGTCAGGAAAAACATCAGGCTTAAAAAAATACGGATTATCTGCTGTGGCGACCCCGATAGGTGGCGAAGCCAAAAGAAAAAAAATATACAAAAATAATGGGTTTTATATATATATATATTGTATTTCTGCCAATAACTCCTAATATACTCTAAATATTACATACTGAACCTTTAATACACCCACCTTTACACTACACTGCAGATGCTTCATGATAGCTGTTACTTTGACATAACATAAAGTATAACGTTCAAACTGGGAGTCACACACTCCCCCACAGATCATGTGACCACTCACCTTGATAAGGGGATTGATGACCCCGACGTTGGCACTGGAGTTAAACACCTTGTTGAAACCAGTGTCTCTGTTCACCAGCTCCAACTGGTAGAACTTCTTGTCGTCCTGTAGGACACAATGTCAGGAGTGGAGTGTCAAAAACTGAACTGATGTTTCATACTGCCTGTATTTTTATAAAGTAGAGTGTTTGTTTTTTTCTCGCTGCTCTGTTGGAATAAATCAACATAGATTACAGTTGCTGTAAAGAAAAATCTCAAAGGCCAAAAGGTTGGAGTTTGTAAAGATGGATGAAGTTTTGGATGAAGCTTGTTACATGAATGGTGCGTACCATTCATTTTATTATCATTTTTGTTATTTTTGAAGTAGTTTTATATTGAACACTTGTACTTACATATTTAAGACACTTTTTGTCTTAAAATGCACTTTATTGTACAATGTCTGGAACCTGAACAGCAAATGTTGTTCTCTTCATATGTCAGTATGATCAGAATGACAAAGTCTGGTCACTTTTTAGCCTCTTTCTCTAAGGAGCGCCCCCTACAGTTTCAGAGTACATATTTTTACAACACCATTGGAAACCATGCATTCATTGTCTACCGCTTTATCCTAACTGTTGTAAAAACTCACCCCTGACACTCCACCCTCCCCTCACAGACAGGGTTAACAGTTTTTTCTCAGCGTTTTAAAATACTGAGCTTACTGAGGAAAGGATGTGACATGGCTAAGATGTATTTCTCTGATGGAGGAAAGGTCTCTCCACCCTGTTTACTCACCACCAGCTTTTTGACGAGAGCTTCTCTCTCTGTGACCATCTCTCTCAGCTCTGCTATGTGATGCAGATCCTCTGGTCGACTTTCTCTGTTCCTCAACTTCTCCTCTGTCCCCTCCAACCTGGACACAAAGCACAGCACAGTCGTCGGGAGCAGCGCGGGGTTGAGTGTCTTGCCCCAAGGACACATCGGGCATGTAGACGAGCAGAGCCAGGAATCAAACCCACAACCTTTGAGTTGAAAGACAACTCCCTCTACCACTGAGCTACCATGCAAAGGAGGAGCCGGTAAATACAGAGAAAGGCTTAAGCACACCTGTTTCTGTCACTTACAGTATTTGCAGAGCAGAAATCTTGTCTTTGAGGACCTCCTGAGCCTTGTTGAAGTCAGCCAGCATGATTTGTGTTTCTCTGTGATGGACCACACTCATCTCTCCCAGCTCCCTCTCGTGTCTCTTTGCCAAGTCTTGTTCATGAGCCCTGCAGGATGGAGGCATGGACGAACAAAACTCAAAACAGTGTTTTACATTAATTACAGAGACTATGTTTTCACACTTAGACACACACACACACACACACACTTCACATTGTGTTCTGCACTGTTGCTTCATTGTGGAACTGGAAAACCCAGTGTGTGCTCGGTACAGTTAACACACTAACAGCACTCAATAATGAGCCACGGGAGTCTTTAACCACACAAGAGTCTCATTGTGGATGTAACTCACAAATACATTTCATTTCTTGGTCGGGAACCGTGAGATTGATGCCGCAGGTTACTAAATTATAGAGAACGCATATAAGACGTGCAGCTATGACAAAAGTCAGCAGGGATTAAGAAATCCATTAGGAACATCTCAATGCCGATATTTTTAAACGTATCTGTGTACAATCAAAGATGAAGGAAGTAATTACGAATGTTAAGACTATGGCTATACTGGCTATAAAAGGAAGATTAGAGATTGGTGTGTTGTTGGTTAATACAGGGGAATACAGGGACCTTGTGAAGACCTTCACTGACTGGACTTCAGGAGATCAAAAAAGCCATGCCAGTCAGTGTGCATTAAGGGAGTGGAGGTTGAGAGGTTGTGCAGTCCTACAAGTACCTGGGGATGACAAGCTGGAGTGGTCTGCTAACACAGATGCAGTCTACAGGAAGGGGCAGAGCCGCCTCTTTTTCCTGAGGCGCCTCAGGTCCTTCAATGTCTGCAGTGACATGCTGCAGATGTTCTACCAATGAGTGGTGGCTGTTTTATGCTGTTGTTAACTCAGGGAGCAACATTACAGACAGAAACTGCAGATGCCTAGACAAACTGGGGAAAAGGGCCAATTCTGTGCGAGGCAGGGGACTGGCAGACAAGGAGGAGAACAACACACACCCGCTCCATATGCTACTATTTAGTGTTATTGTATATATAGCTATATGTCCTCATGTTTTACGTTCTGTTTACATAATTTAAAGAGCAAATGAAGGTTGAGATGAGGTTGAGAAGGATGACAGCTCTTACAGTTATATATAGTAGTATATTCCACTACTCAGTGTAACGCATGTTATCAGTCTTTAATCTCTTGACAGTCACAGTTAATTACTCATAACTGACAGAAAAAAATATTTATTAGCAGGAGTATGTACACAAATATCTGTCTATTTTACAGGTTAATTCTCGATAATGACAACCTGAATGGATGTGGTTTACATATGATCTTGGAGTTGGTGGCTACAGCCTCCGATCATGTACCTTATCTGATGATTGGCTTCACTACGGACCCGCAGAACCTCTTTGCCCTTCAGTTCCAGTTCTCTGGTCAGAGTGTCGATGGTCTCGTTCAGGGAGTGGATCTCATGGTCCAGATTGGTGATGCGATTGCTGCGGGAACACACCTCTGCTTGGAGGTCTGAGAGGCGAACCAGGAGCTCTTGTTCCTTAAACAAGTGTGTGTGCACATTAAAACATTAAAGTCTCTGTAAAGTGATACAACTATCTCTCCTGATTTTGTCACCCCACGGAAAAATGTGTTACTAACCACCACCTTACTAAATTTGAATGACTAAAAAAGTGTTTAAAAATTAGGTTTTTAAACACACATACTGGTTTATTTTCCTTAGTGGGGACCAAAGTTCGTCAGTGTTTGCACAGAACATATACATACATGCACCAGTGTCAAACTTTCTGTTCAACAAACAAGTAGAGAAGCAACGTTCACCTGCTTTGGTCCCAACCTAAGTGTGTATGTGAGCCAATGTCCACTGGAGAAGTTCTGTCCTCTCCTCCTAATGCACTGTGACACACATTATCATTTAAACACTTTAGTGGGGACCAAAGTTTGTCAGTCTTTGTACAGAATACAAACGTTAACCGCACAGGTATCAAACTTCCTGTTCAACAAGCAAGTAGAGAAAGAAAGTTCACCGACTTTGGTCCTAACTAAAGTGTGCATGCAAGTATGTGTCCACTGAAGGGGCCCTGTCCTCTTCTCCTAATGCACTACCACACCCATACGGGCTTATAGCTTTAGTGGGGACCAAAGTCCATCAACATCAATGTCTGTTCTTCTTCTCTACTTCATTTCCTCATCTTGAGGAAATTTAAATAAAGCGGCAGAGCTTTTCTGCATATTTTTGCAAAAATCCTGAAAATAAACAGTTTTCACTCTTAACTGTATTTGCTTTACAGGGAATTTAATTAAAAAATGTGTTGATGTTTTGAGAAGATGCTAAAGGTGTTACCTGCTGGTGGCTGTGCTCCATGGCTTTCTCCAGCTCTCGTTTAACGGCACTATTTTCTTTAAGGTGAATCTGCTTGAGATGCTCAACAGCTGAAGCATGGAGGTGGTTCAGCTCTGCACGAAGAGAGGCTGCCAGATGGAGACAATGCACTTCACTGACCATATGTCTGACAAGACACTAAAATAAATCATACATTTTAGCCAAATCTAGCCAAATTTTTTTTTTTTTTAAAGCAAAAAATAGCACACTCATGCAGAAATATTAGTTTTTTTTATGTTGCATTCCATTTACATTGGAACTGGGAACACAAATGTATCTTTGGCTAGCCATTGTTAGCAATACCAGTCAATAACAACGATCTACAAACAGCGTAGCAACATGTCTACAGTTAAAAATGAAACAGCACTATGCATTACTGTGGAACAAATACGACACAAGTGCTATTAATGGCACAAAATCCAGGTCCAGGTCACCACAGAAGAAGGATACGAAGGTGTAATTTGAGGACATAAATAAAAGACGACAGTAGCTGTTGATACATGATGGTGCTTCACTGCTGTACTTCATCTCCATCTATTTGCTTGCTCTGAGTCAAAGAATGATGTGGTTTCCTCATCAGTCCACTCTTTTTAATGTGGGTAATGTGGGTTTAAGCAGGTGTTTTAAACATTTTTTTATGCTGGTGCAATATTTTGTATTCTGTGTTGTTTATATTCTGTGAATTATTGTATATTTGTCTGTTGTAGGCTGTTTTTTAACTCTGTTATGCCGTGTATTGCTCTGCAGCTGTTGTGGGGGTGATATAGTACATTTGATTTGATTTGACATATGCCTTCTAGTCTGCTAAGTTCTAGTTTTGTCACGTGATTTCTAAACATTTATTTTAGGAATATGTTTTTATTTAAATTATTCACATTATTTTTTAACTCTTTTTAAACCTCTTAAACTGAGTTTTAATTTCAAGGTTGGCTTCATATCAGGAGCATCTGTCCCTTTTGTCATGTATAAAGTTCAGCTAAAACAGCTTATCTGCTCGCCGATCACTGATGCTTTTAAATCCAAGGAGCCATTTTAAACTTGAGGAGGACAAAGCATCTTTAAAGACCTACAGGTTGAACACACTGTTTGTATCATTAGCCAGTTTGTTCATTTATTACCTTAAAGTTGGTGTAAGTGACAGATTTGTGCTGTTATTGGTCAATAAATCCATAACAACCTTTCATCATATTGTAAATCATCATGAGATAAAACTAGATTTCGTTTACAGCCTTGAGAAAAGCTGCTGCTCTTACTGGCAGGATAAAAGCTGTAAACCCAAAAATGGGCAGAGCATTTCAGAGCTGGAGAAATTGTCTTGGATTATCTGTTGTGTATGAAATGTGAGCCTCTGTCTGGGCTCATCTGGTGGGAGAAGATAAATAGAATTTTATTGTCCCTGTATTTTTCACGGAATAAAACATGTCAACTCTTTTTGGGCTCAGGACAGAGAGAGTCCAACTCAAAACAACCTTACCATCAGCTATTTGTCTTCCAATCAGTCATACTATATATTTAATCCTTGTTTAAATCTACTGAATTTAATCTACAGATATATTAATCACCGCTTTGGACATGACAGATATGGAGAGTTGACATCTTTGCTTGCTGTGGTTTGAGGTTGTCTAAACAGTGATGAGTTATTGATTAGTTACCTAGCTTTGCTTTCCCCTCGTCCTCCAGTTCAAACCGCAGTGTCTGCAGCTCCTGGTCCGACTGCTGCCTCAGGATATCTAAGGTCCTCCTGTGGGCCTCCTTCAGAGCATGGACCTCCTCCCTCTGCTCCTGCTTCAGGCGCTCCTCCAGGGCCTGGCAGTGGGGAAAGAGGAGAAAATGGAAAGTGGAGGCATGAAAGGCTCAGTATGCTACATGAAAAAACATACTACTTCTACATGAGTAGCATCAACAGTGAAAACCTAATTGTTAGTGCAAGGATAATATTTCTACAATTAGCTGGGAAAAAAATTACATAATTATAAGCTGATGGTAAATTAAACCCACAAGACAATGAGGCAACATTACCGGAGAAGCCATGTCCCACTTCCACACTAATTATTAGCAATTTTAATTATCAGCACATTAAAGACACTCAAAATAGTCAATGCCGACTTATCTGCTTGCTTATTCAGTATGCTGATGATGCTATGCTATTTGTCCAAAAATGCACTGCATAAAAATAGAATTGCTCATAGTTAAATTATGAGAAATATTTGAATTTGTGAGACAGCACCACTAAGATCCTGATTTATGCTACATCCATACAACAAAAATGAAAAAAAGATTCTGATTTCCCACTCCAATTCCTTCTTTTAGGAATAACTTCTGCTTTGGAGCAAACTCTTTCACAGTGTACAGATGAGGCAGGGGTGCACAAGAACTGCTCCATCATCTGTGCCTACTGCCTGTACACCAGTGCTTTATCCTGTGCAATAGTCATAATCATCATACACAAACAATACATTAACAGATATAAAAACATCAGAGAGATGAACCAACTTCTGCAGTTGTGCTGCTTCGGAAATATCGCACCAGCTTTCTCACCTTGGAACGAAATGAGGACAGGACTGGGGTCGAGAGCCTTTTTTACAGGTTGCACCATCAGTTACTCGGCCCATTATTTGAGCTTCACGCTGTTAGTCCCCATTCCTCCATGAGGAATGTCATCACACAAGCTATATTTCCTACTGTGTGTGCCTGTGGGAATTTCACTGCACTCAGTAAAGCTGACTGGACACAGGTGTTTCCATCTATATAATGGCAGGTCAATGCCAGGTAGTCATCCATGTTAATGGATGTCCACATATCTGCTGTCAAGCTGACTGCTGCTACAATCTGGACTGCAGCTTTGGCTTTCTCTTTCTCTCTTAAAGGTTAAAAGAAGAAAATAAAATCTATTTGTTAAACTCAATAGTACTCTCCTGTTTCATCCATGTCACCAAACACACCTTTCTTGTTGGGAGGACATAGGTTGGATCCTGTTTTGCACCTGGGCGGCAAGGCTGATGAGAGGTTAGCACTGTGAAGAAGGTGCTGGGTTCAATTCCCACTCTTGGACCTTTCTGTGTGGAGTTTGCATGTTCTCCCTGTGTCTGTGTGGGTTTCCTCTGGGTTCTCCAGTTTCCTCCCACCATCAAAAGTTGTTCATTGTGGTGGCGCACTCAGTTGCAGGGGCTCTGATCAACCCTTCAACTGACCTTGTACTTTTCATTTTGCAATTTCGGTGTGATAATAACAATAAAGATTTGCTTTCCTATCAAATCATTGACACCAAGACCCCATGCAGCTCCTTTCTGGTCACCCTGAAGCATCGGCACAGTACGACCCATCATTAGTGGCATTTGTTTCACAGTAAATCAGTGGTACACATAATACTAACAATAATAATAATAACCATGGACATGTTGCTACGATGTTTGTCTGCACACAAATGACCATGTAGAGCGCTGTTGTTGATGACTAGTATCTGAGTTCCAATGGAAATAGAACAGTTTTTGTTCTCGTCATTGTGGTTTAATAGTTAAAGTTCATGTACACCGAGTTTAAATGTCAACAAATGCATTCAAATTCAAATCCCCCACCCCCAAAAAAACAGTCTCATTTCCATAGAGTTGCTTAACCTTTAGAACAAAGAGCATTTTGGCTGCTTTTTTCCATTACTATGTTTAAACATATGGTATATACAGAGGGTATAAGAATAGTGCAATGTAGAGTGTCTTATATCCTTTTTTTTAGCACAACCTCGGCAACCAAGGCATTTTCACCAACTATATAAACACACCTGAGCAAAAAGTACTCAAAATGTTTCAAATGAGATTGAATTTGTGAAATTTGAAAACATGTCACAGTTCAAAGTTCACTTGGCTTGTTTTTATAAAGAAAAAAAAAACCTGTCTATATTGTGACTTCTGCACAAATATTGCTACTTTATATCGCTACTCAAAATGCGATAAAAAATGAATCATAACTTTGACTCAACAAAAAATAATAATTTTTTAAAGCCTGAATATGTGACCTATAAACACACCCCCCCCAGGATGTCCATATAAGGAGTCGTGTGTTATTCCCACCGGCAAATTACCATGGATGCACCTGTGCACCGTGAGCACTAAGGGTTAATGTGATCTACAATGTTAATCTAATGATAAAACAACATCACAAGAGGTCTGACACAAAACGTGCCTCAACATCTATGCACCTCCTGTTCCCTATCTTTAACGAGAAAATGAAAGCAGACAAAGCAAACGAAATGTGTTAGCTCCTCCAGCTGATTCAATTGCTTTATGACTCGTTTACCTCCAATTAAGCGGGATGAGGTCCAATTAAATGAACACTAAGCACATTAAAACAACTGAAACACGGACTCCTCTACTTGGGGAACTGTGTGTCGCCTCAGTGGGTTTGGCTGTTTTTCTCACAGACAGCTAAACTGCAGCTGCTCCTCCCCGTAAACACGGAATGAAATAACTAAAAAATCTATTTGTACGAGGCGGTATCTTTCTGGTGTGTGTGTGTCTGGTATTACTCATGTTGTGGGGACCTAAATCTGTTTACACAGTCACTTTATGCTGACTTCCTTATGGGGACAAAAAGCAAGTCCCCATAACAGAGTTAGGGCTCAGGTTAGGCCTGTAATAGTTGGTTAAGGTAAGAGTCCCCAGGAATTGAATGTAATGTCCTCTGAATTCATGGAAACCAGACTGTGTGTGTGTGTGTGTGTGTCTCACCCTGATCTGGTGCTGCCTGGCCTCCTCCATGGTGCTGAGAGCACAGCAGTGAGCCTCCTGTAATCGATGCTCTCTCCTCTGATGCTCTCTCTGCATCTCTGGAAACAGCAAACAGATACATTAGTGCTGTACACCCTGTGTTACCGTACGTGCTTCCATTTGTCCTAAGAGCACGGATGACATCATGCTGGCTTCAGACACAATGAACAGAGCATGAAAACATATCATTTAGGACTTTATGCTCCTCACACAAACAGAGAGTTTTTTTTGGTTTCCTCCTCCATCAGATGGTGAGAAATCATGATTAAAAACCTTTTTTTTTAACCTTCTGTTGTAAATGATCATGTCTAAATACCCATTTCTATCAAGCAGGTCAGTTCAGTATGTTACCCATGCAGTAACTATTGTTTACTGTCTATTAGAAATGTGCTCTTACTTCCAACATGGGATTTTAAAATTCACATTCAACTGTAGCACCTATTGGAGTAGTATGCCTTAAGATCCAGCAGAGGGTGCACTTAAGGTTTCTTACCATATCATATGACAGTGACTTTGACGGAAAAAACATGATGTGCACCAAATACCCATAACTCAAAAATATGTGTGTGTTCCAGGGACATCGGTGCACTCTGAGCACATGTTCTCATGGGTAGTATTGACCCTCAAGGGTTAAAGGAATATTTCACTCATTTGCAGAAATCTATGTCTTATTAGAATACTGGTAGTGTTTTCGAATGATCGCGTTTCCCTCCCTCAGTTTCCCCTGAGTCGAGAAATATCTTTATTTCTTGTCTGAGAAAAATCCTTAGATGTTCCAATCGCATCATTTTGCACCAAAGCTGAGAAGTGACGACGATGGTGGAAGGTAGTTTTCAAACTGATATGGCAGGAGGAAAATTTGAACATCTGGTGCTGGAATACAGCAAGGGACAGTTGAGGATAATGGAGGAGGCAACCGCTGCTGAGGTGCAAGACCTGCCTGTCAGTGAGGATGAGGGTGCCGGGCTGACCTGAGCTGGGGCCGACTGGTGGTGCCAGTGCTCACACTGTCCTCTCAGAGAGTCCTTATGCTGCCGTGAATTTCACTGATGTCAATTTCCTCTTAAAGAAATCTCGGTATCTGCCAAGGAAACGACAGTACGTGCAACAGAGCACCCCAGCTTGCTCCAAGCTTGGATAGATTGCTCCTAGAGACATATTCCAGGATCCCCAAGGTGAACACCAGCCAAAGCCCGCAGGGAGCAATAGATGTCTGAGTATAAGGTGTATATTTTGTTTTTCACTTTTATATATAGTTTATTCTTATTCTTTTTCACCCCATTGGTATGTACCACCAGCTGAGCTAAGGTTAGCATTTGTACAGCTTGCATCACTAATGTTGAAAAAATATGGCCTAACAGCCGACCATCACTTTATGGAAGGGATCCTGCACAGCGAGAGAGGGGAAAGGCATTGGTCTTGTTTTACCTGCCTGTGTTGTTCAGAAAATCAGAAGATACTCAGCTCCCGACGGGCAGTACTGCAGCTATAAAGAGACTGTTATAGTAATAGTAATATAATATTACATGTCATTACATGGTACATAATAGCTTTGACATTATTCGTATATATATATATGGTCAATATTTTTTTAATCAGCAGTTTAAATTCATGTTGGCTGTGGCTTATTTTCTAGCTCCATTAGAGGACATATAAGAGAATTAGATGAGATAACGGTAGCAGAATAATGTTCTTGCCTTGCATCATCTTGCTCTAAACTTGAAACTTACTTCTTGCCCTTTCCTTGTTCCTTGTTTAAAATTTTCATCCCGGCACCATATCGAGGGGAAAAGATGCATGTTTTAACTAATATGTCACTGGGATTTGTGTGTTTACATAATTAGCACTCTGACTACATTTGGTAAGCAAGGGGTGTGGCCTATGGCTACATGCATTTCCACTACATAGATGACCCGGTTTTAATGAACATTCATCTTTGCAGCAGTGAAATACTCCTTTAAGCTTTAATCCTTTTTAAAGACGATGCACGGATGGAAATTGCAGATAAGATTGCTTGTTGCTCGCGTTCAGGACATGTTCTTTACCTTTAAGCTGTTGGTTCAGCAGTTCTCTTTCCTGGTTGAACTGGGACTGCAGCTGCTGGAGCGCTGACTGCGACTGAGACAACTGCAGCTCCAGGGACTGTTTCAGCAGCGAGATCTGAACAGAGGAAGACACAGGGAGGGTAAGGCCGTGATTACTAGTGTTCACACTGGAGGGCATAACAAGCCTTACTGAGATAAACAGATGGGATGATGATTAAAAGCAAATCTCCACAGGTCAATGTGCCTGTGACCTAAACATAAAAAAGTAATTGCAGCTTCAAGTGGTTTTCTATCTCTGACTGTACATCAACATCACATAAACTTTCTTTGTCCAAATCCAATGCTTGGATGTTTATGGTACATGTTGTAAAAATATGTACTCTCATGAGAACCCTTTTTGGTTAAAACTTTACAGTTAGGGTACACTTATTATGAATTACCTGATTAATTCACATGTAATGTTTATTCATGCCTGACTTCATGAAGGCACATGACATTTTATTAACTTAGGTATTGGAATCATCATGACGTATGAGTCATTAATGATATTCACAATGACTTTATCTGTAGTTGAAAGGACAAAACAAGGGGGGAAAAAACGGCTTAATCCCAAATCTGGTAGTCATGATGAATTCAGCATTACTTCCCCATGACTTTATCATGATTGTGGCCCCTCAAATAAAGTGGGGCTCTGACTTCAGTGCTTCAGGTTCTTCAAGTGTTTGACACATGGATATGATACAGAATGGCAGGTGCTGGTTATTTTGGTGACTATGCAAAACAAGGCAATCAGAGACTGCAGGCATCACCCCATTCACGCAACAAGCCTCTGTCGGCCTCTGTTGGTCATACTGGCAAATTGCGGAAACACAAACAGACAGACACACACACAGACACACAGAGCCACTAAAAACAATACTTTATTCCCACTTTGTGGGGTGAAGTAATAACACCATAATACCAAACCTTTCCACAGCAGTTAATATAAACCCAGGAGTTTCATTAAATGCTGTGTAGATATCGGATCTATTAGTTGGCCTGAGTGTCTGTGAATGAGTTGAGCGGCTCTGCTCCTTCATACGTCACTCTTCCTTCAGCTGCAGTGGATAAATACCCAGCAGGATTTACATTAACTACTGTAAGGTAAGATGGATTTCTACTGAGAGGATGAGGAGAAGGGCTGGAATGAAGATTTGGGGCTTCTACATTGGATGTGGATTTAAATAGACAGACAGATGACCTGCACGGTCTCTCTCTCTCTCTCTCTCTCTCGCTCTCTCTCTCTCTCTCTCTCTCTTCGTGTCCAGTGACTGTCAGTTAATCATTTTTAAACTTAGAGAGAGATAAAAACAAGACTAATGAGGTGGAAATATCTTCAACAGTAATTAAACACGCATTCATGCACACACACGCAGCAGCCTGGAGGCTGGGACCTTACAATGAAAATACCTTAATGAAGAAAAAGTCATTATAGATTAAGGATTTGCACATCAACAAACCTTCATGTTCAACTTAAGTGTAAATGTACGCACCTACTTCAAGGTTAGTATCAGTATAAAATATTGCAAAACAGATAAAGGATCATTCCCGGCCCATAATTCCTTGCTGTAATAACAGTGTGTCACCTGGTTGTGAGAAGACCCATCTTTCCAAGGTGGTGTCGTAAAAACTCACTGGGGTTGATCAGATCCCACAGATCTGCCCTCTTATGAGAGAGATGCCAGGAAACGTTCTCTCTCCGCCTGTAAGGGTTGCTGTTATTGATGATCCACTGCTCACTCCATAATTAAGCTCAGATATGTCATTTACCTACCTACTAATAAGTGTTCAGAAGCATTTGCTTTATTTTAAATGATAGTAAATCTGTGGCTTTTAGAGTTTCGAGACCAGATAATGAGTAGAAATGGACCATATTAAACACATCTGCAAGATCTCCTTCAACCACCTCCCATGGCCAAACCACGCCCCACTCTCGGATGCTGTAAACCTGGTCCACGCCTCTGTCACTGCAAAGCACTTCTCATCAAGAGCCATAGCCAGAGTCTCCAGAGACTCCAAGACATCCAAAACCCTGCAGCTACAGGATCCCTCAGGTCCAAAATAAAATCAAAGACGTGTCAAATTAAGGTGCTGCTTCCATGGGGAGGACATGCAAACTCCATGCAGAAAGGTCCTGAGCTGTTTCATAAAGATGAAAAAATGAGGGGAGAACTGAAAGCAACTAATTCAGACTGCTTCAGATTTTTCTCTTTTACCAAACTGATGTGGGTGGTCGCTGGAGCCAGTTTGTCAGAAACTGTTTACCGAGGCCACCGGTGTCTTGGCAAAATCAGGACAAGCCTCTTCAGCTGTGACTCAGCTGAGCTTCACTATCCCCAGAGGCACTCTATGCTCAGCACAGTCAGCCACAGGAAGCTGAGGAGACAAAAGCCTGAACTCTGGGCCCAGTGTCACACAGACAGAGCTTTCACTGAACTGAACCTGAACTGAGCAGGTAAAGCCATAACAACAATGTACAGTATCTATCATATAGACTTTAGAATGCACATATTGTCTTTCTTTTTGCGTGTGTATGAGGATATGAGGATTTATTTTTATTTTTTTTTTTTAAATTTGATGTTTAATGTTGAAGAATACTCATCATTTAACAGATTCAGAGTCATTGTAATAGTTAAATCTCTTGTTGCAGGGAGATTGGGGGCTGTCTCCACTCCCCCAAATGTCTGTTAGTGGAAAACAGGCATGGCATTTAGTGGAGTCATCAGAATCAGGAGGTCTTGCAAAGTCTTAGAAGCATGCAAAAAAAATACATGGTCAGGACAAAGATAGGGATTTGCATTTGCGGTGAGTTTTTATATATATATATATATATATATATATATATATATATATATATATATATATACACATATATATATATATATACATACATACATATATATATATAAATACATATACATATATATGTATTTATATACATATATATATACAAAGAACTAGAAACCGCATGTGTACACCTGGCTGCACCAGGTGTGCGATGGGAACAAACTGATTAGCACAGCAGGATGTGCTCTATGCAGCATGACGAGCATGTCGTCCTTAGGTTATGCTGCAGCGTATGGCTTTGCAAAGAAAAAAAAAAAAGAAAAAACAGTTGACAGGTGATATTTAATCTTGATAAACCCCTTCAAAATGTCACGTGCAATATCTGCATAGATCAGTGTTGTTTATACAGCACTTTTCGTACTTGTCATATTAGACACAACAAAGCTTGTTGATATTGCTCATATTTCACTCATGACAACATTGATCTGATCTGTGCATCAGTGTGTCTGTCCTGGTTCTATCACAGAAAGCTGTTTTTACCCCAGTTTTTATTTCTATTCCTACAAAGCTGCGTCAGGGAAAACTCTAAATCTAAATGCCTGGAACCAGGTCACATCTGAACACCACCACCTGTGCATGTAATTATACTGCTCTCATGCTGTGTTACATTACCATCGAACATAAAGGCCACACAGAAATGGCCCTTGGTCTTACCAGGGTTTCAAACCACTAGTGTAATAGTAGTGTAAGCCACTACAATACCGTGAGACACATTTCTATATTTATCTGTAGTTTGAAGTAATCAAACTTCATTTGAGAAACATTCAGTTAATTAACGGCGGTTTGAAAACGTGTGTGGTTCATACAAAACATCTGTTGATGTGACTGTATGTTGTGTCAGCATACATCCAGATGTAAACACGTGTGTGTGTGTGTTACCTGCTCCAGCAGGTCCTCCACCTTCCTCTGCCAGCCTTCTCTTGCTGCCATCAGCTCCAGTTCCTTCTGCTGAGAGAGCTGTGTCAGCGCAGACTGCTTGTCCGCTTCGTACTCCTCGTTCAGCTCCTCCTTCAACAAGCGCACTTCTTCCCTGTAGCGCGACACACACACACTTTGTGGTTGTACTAAAGCGAATCTGTAAACAAAGTGTTGCTTTCACTTGTGTTCCTACTCCTTCTTATTCAAAGGCGTTCAGTCACTTGGCAGAACGAGACTGAACGACATGTGAGACACATGAGGAGCGAGGATCTTACTGCAGTGCATCTCTCCACTTCTGCTCCAGGTCGTCGGCCATCTTGTCCGTCTTCTGCTTCTCTTCGGTTCTGATGGACATCAGTCTGGCATCATGCTGCTGTTTCTGGGTCTCGATCTCCTCCTGCAAAGATAAAAGGTGCTCTGCTACTTCATCTTCCCTTTCTTTTTTTATGAACCTGTTTCATCCACATCTTATTATAACGTGTTATAGACTGTAGGGGTTCAAATATCTGCTTTAATACTTGGTAAAAAGAGTTTGAAGTGTTGTGTGGTGCATACATTTTGTCAATGTCGTTTTATTTTGAAATTTCTCTCTCCAGGTTTCAGGTAACCTTGTGTTTTTCTGCCAGTCTGATTGTTTCCACCTGTTCCCCATTACCGTGTGTATATATTATGGTCTGTGTGTCCTTTTGTCTGTTGCCAGTTCGTCTTGTCTTGTGAACCAGAGAACCAAAGGAACTCCTGTACCTTTGTCGTGTCAGGAATTATCAGTATTTGCTCCATGCCACTGTCTCGTCAGGATTTTTGTACTTTTGTTTGTTACTTTGTCAAGTTTTTTCTAGTAGTTTTTTCCTCTTAGAAGCGTTTTTTTTGCTGCACAAATAAGTTTGTTTATTTTTCACGGTGTCTCCCGAGTTGTGCAATTGGGTCCAAGTCCTTGTATCTTGTGTGACATGCAGGGGACAAGAAGAGTCCATCCCGTCAAACTGCTGAACAGGTTTTGGGTGTAACATCCCACATGTGGATCACAGGACTGTGTGTGGCACAATGGCTCCACAGTGCCACCTAGAACATTTAAAATAAACAGCCGTAGAAAATGATTTCAGAGATCAGAAAATCTAGACAGAAGTATCTCGGACTTATTGGCTAAACACAACAATAAGGTAGCTATTTTGGATCATTTTTTGCCCATTTTTGCACATGTGGTATCTGAACAAATTCTTCCTATCCTAAGGATTAAAGTTTGATGACTCACCAGAAAATCTAAAACTGTTATAACTTTGCAATATAAGGTCCAATCACAGCCAAACTTGCTATGATTGATAATTAGAGTAGTTGGCAGGCACCAGTGTCAAAGTGGCTCCACACCCCGACATGCACATTACGCCATTGTTCCCAGGCAACACAGGATCTAAACACACAAGAGTTGAGTGGAGCTGATAGACTTAATCAATACTGTGTGAGCTCATTTAAAAATGGCTTGATTGTGACATAAATGACACACTATAGCTTTAACGCTAACGTTGCAAACCCTCTAAATGCAAGGAAATATTTACAAGCTGCTGTCTCTGACCGGATACAGAAGTTTAATAGCCAGGGGCTGGATGACTCACAGTTCCACATCTATTCATAGTGTCACAGCTATGGGGTATTTTGTACTGTGCTGCTTCTCAGGCAGAAACTAACTTTACCAGGTCAGTCGCTTTCCAGCTGCTGAAGAGTCTCTGGGGTTTATCTGCTGACAAGCTCATTAAGAGACCTCAAAGCTTTGAGGGGAAATTATAGACATTTTACAACTGAGTAGATGTTTTTTTGCATTTTTAAGAAATAGTTCTGATTATCCAATTTAATAGAATATGTAATGATGTTTGTAAAGTAAATAGACTATGACAAATTACCTAGAAGGATGATCTAGACCGACAATTCTTCTATGTTGTAAGACAGAGAAAAAACAGGAATGATAACACAAAACACATGTATTTCTTCTCCGTGTCGCCTTCCACCTCTGGTATGTTATGCAGGAGCCCACGATGAGTCACTTAAACAATGCAACCATGAGTTAATAGTAGCTTTTAGTCAGTTTAAAGATTAGCTATCTGTTTATGAATACTGTCTGAAATGGTTCCATTGTCAAAGCTGTTGTTCCGTTAACAGATAAATATGTTAATTACAGGTAAAATGAATAGCCAAACAGAATTTATCACGATGAGTATTCATCCACATATTATCAATTTGCAATAATTTGGTTGAATCCTAGCAGCTGATAATAGTGTGTTGTCTAAAACATGGTTGTTTGAGCATATAATATTTAATAAATATTTTCTAACATTAAACTTCTAAATAAGTGCTTTAAAATAGTTCCCTTAATTGTTAAAATTTTTTGAAAAAAAATAAATGAATCAAGTCATGTTTAATTCTTTCTCCTAAAAAGAACAAATAAGAGTAGGCCTACTATCAAAGCTGCAGATAGATAAGCAGTATAAAAAAAAGTAGTAGAATCGTTAAAGTTTTGATCTTGAATGATCCCCATTCCCAGTTCTGCATTTAATTTGCTGTTAAAATAAAAAATACCGCTACAGTCTATGACTGTCTGATCATACTATTGATAAATTGAAGCAGACAGTGCTACCTTTATTTAACTCAGTGCCGTATGTCAATACACCTGAAGTTACCTGCTGTGATTTTACACCAACCCTCATAGATAACCTTGTTGATAGTACAACAGCCTCACTGCGTACTACATTAGATAGTGTTGCCCCTCTGAAAAAGACAGTGGTGAATAAGAGAATAATAACTCCCATACTTATAATCTTACAAGCTTCACATAGATTAGAAAGAAAACGGCATTCCACTACTCTGAATGTCATATAGCCTGGGAAGGTGGTTTTGTAACATATAAAAATCCCTATATAAAGCTAGAGCTACCTATTATTATCCTTTAATTGAAGAAAATAAGAATGACAAGTTTTCTTTTCAGCACTGTAGCCAGGCTGACTCAGAGTCACAGCTCTACTGAGCCATCCATTCCTTTAACACTGAGCAGTGACCACATTATGAACTTCTTTGTGAATAAAATAACATCAATTAGAGAATACATGAATCACATCCTCCCTCCTAGTGAGACTGATTCATTTGTATTTAGCAGAAGAGCTTTAGGAGCACCAGAGTACGCCGTTTTCTCCCTGAGTTAACATCATTAGTATCATCATCCAAACCATCAACCTGTCAGTTAGATCCCATCCACACTAAACTGGTTAAAGATGTGTTTCCTTTAATTAACAGCTCTATATTAACTCAAATGAGTCTATCCTTATTAACTGGATATTCGCCCCAAGCTTTTAAAGTAGCAGTGATTAAACCCCTTCTCAAAAAAGCAAACCCAGCCCAGATGTTTTAGCTAATTACCGACCAATATCAAATCTTCCCTTCATTTCTAAAATCCTACAAAATCAGTGATGTGAATGTCTGTGCAGAGTCTGAGGTCACTGAACTTGGTGGTTCTCAGAGTCTATAAGAGTAGAATTGGGAGCAAAGCCTTCAGTTACCAGGCTCCTCTCCTGTTGAACCAACCCTCTTTGTAACTAAAGTTAGACTTAAAACTTTCCTTTTTGATCAAGCTTGATACAAATGATGCTGAATTTGAATTCATGCCTACAAAATTGGCTAAATGCCCTGTGCTGTTGTCAATATTTACCTCCATGGTCCGAACACACTGCTAATGGTTGGGATCATAAAGTTCATAATTGTTCTCATCCTTCCAAATGACTTTGTGCCAGATGTTCACTGTTGTTTGGTTTATTGTAAACAGGCTGGTTTGGTGCAGAAGCAACTGTTTAATAATGTAACCTCATTTTGTTCTCTATGAATCTATTCATGCAACACATTGAAACAGCCACCCACAACTTTACAGAGAGGCATGCATGTCAAATACGCCCCCTGACCTAGGAAATTCTGAGTTCCGACTCTAAAATGGAACGCACCCTTAGCTCTTCAGAGCTGTGCTCTTAGCAGAGATGGGTCACATAACTGAGTCTTACAGTTTTATCATAATAATCATAACATTTTACCATATTGTGATTCTCAGTGACATTTCTTGGAGGACATAGCTTTATGTTGCAGTCTCATTATTTTTTTGATTTATAATCACATTATCATCAGGAGTGGGGAAAAAAATAGACGTGTTTAATTCATTGCTATAAATTGACTCATTCTACTATCCCTTTACACAATAGCTGGAGGAGATTAGCTGTGAAGTGGGTCTTTGCTGTTCATACCAGATAGACTTTTTCTAGAAGAGCTGCTGGGAAAGCAAAAAAGCTCCATTTGACAGTGGCATTCAATTATCACCCTGCATTCTGTCTCCTCTCCACTTGTAATCAGCCTCCTCTCTGCCATCTTTTTTACTTGGAAAATATATGTAGATTTATTATTTATTAATGCCCAAATTTGAAGAATTTCCTTACAGTCCAATCAAACATGCTTTGTAAGGTCACAGCGACCTTAGACCATTTCATCCTAACCAGACTATTTGTGTTTGTTTGTGTCTGCGTGTACGGTGGCCAAATACACATAAGATAATAATAATAATAATAGTATTATTATTATTATTATTATTATTATTATTGTTATTATCATTATTAATAATAATAATGATAATAGTAATAATAATAATACTGATAATAAATTATAATACATATATATAAAATATAAAGTATATAATATAAATATTATATTATATATAATATACATATATATATATATATATATATATAAAATAATTGAATAAGATCATAATAAGTCATGAGGAAAGATGCAGCTCCCCATTGTGGCACGTTAAAAAAATAAGGACTGTACGTTGGTCAGCTAGGCAGGATTTTCAAGTCACTCACGTGAAATATTCATATTTTTCTCCATTCACGATCATCACGACAATCTAAATTCACCAAGATGAACTTACTATAAGTGCTTTTTATCACGACGAGCAATAATATCATATATTGTCCCATCACTAGTCACAGCCACTACAATGAAAACAGTTCAGCATGGAATGATATGAACACTTCCTGTCACGATTATCCTGATCAAAATAATTGCAATTCAGGACACACACACACACACACCTTCCTCGCTCATACCAACACAGCACCACTCAACTCACAATAGCCTCATCATCACTATTTCACAGCTGCCTTTCAGAGCTGCCTGTATTTCACTCTTTCCCTGCTTTCAACCATCCTTCTTCCTCATCTGCTCTCCAGTTGTCTGCTGTACAGTTAGTGCGTGATGATTTTGGTAAGGATGTCCTGATCCCGATCTCAAGCATCGAGTATCGAGATCGGCAGTAACCCCAATCTTATACAGATGCAGAGTTGTCCACGTGCTTCACACATGCTTTAGTGCAGGTCAAAGCAGGTGAACATCAGCACTCATCAGTGATCAGTGTTTGTACAGAATATTAACATAAACGCTCTGGTGTCAAACTAAGTAAGTAAATAAGTGATATTTTTTTACCGCTTTGAACGTACTTTAACAGCATCTTGTACACAAACAGTTGCCCTCTTCGTCTTTACCTGCAGCCTCACAGCAGGAGTCTGCTCATCTTTGTCTTTGTCTCAAAGTCTTATCTATCTAGGCAAAGACAAGTATCGTAG
This sequence comes from Solea solea, assembly GCF_958295425.1. Lineage (NCBI taxonomy): Eukaryota > Metazoa > Chordata > Actinopteri > Pleuronectiformes > Soleidae > Solea > Solea solea. The sequence continues at coordinate 11,600,645 of NC_081135.1, forward strand.
TATCCTGACAGCTACAGGATTGAGGACAAAAAAAGACGATGGAGACGTCCCTATTTTTTGAAAGAGCTTGAAAAGAGCTGTAAGCTGTTATTGGTATCTGTAAAGTTTGTGATAGTGCTTATCATTTGGGACACAACAACATGGCATAGAGTCACTCCTGGAATTTAGCAGTACATGGTATGATCCATATTCAAGTGACTTGAAGAATTTAGGAAACTATAAATTAGAAACATTCTTTCTATCTAGGTTTTTAGCTCACCTGCAGGTCAGTCAGCAGATTACTGGTCTCTCGGACTCGTGCTCTGGTTGCGTCCAGTTCTACCTTGAGTTTCTCCTGCGTCTCCTTCAGACAGGTGATCTGTGACTGAGCTGAGCCCAGGTTCTGCTGCCCTTCCCTCACCAGCTCCTGCAGGTGGGACACCTGACCACATGACCAGAATGGTCAGCAAACAGAAGAGCACATCAGTCCGTTTCCATCAAAATAGATGTCAAATGTGTCCTACCTCCTGATTGGCCATGTTGAGTTTGGCCGAGAGCTCCTCCTTCAAGTTATCCAGCTGCTGTTGGAGACGATCTCGCTGCTCCTCCAGCGACAGACGCTTAATCTCAAACTCCTGACTAATTTTCTACAAAGAAGTAGAAGAAGGAAGGACAGTTAGAAAGGTGCTGCACTCATCCATGATATATGTTAAAAAAGCAACCACAAAACCTTTGAATTATTGCCTAAAATCATGAATCACTCGTGTTTTATAGAAACAAGGATACAGTTTCAAAACGAGTTTCTCCTGAAATATAAACCATAGCGGTATAATCTTCATAAGGAGGAGAAGACGTAATCCTGTTTGTGTCTTATGTGAAGCGTAGACACACGAGTCTTCATTTAAACTTTAAAGGCCATCTCAAGAAAAGAAAACAACCGCTTTCTATAATCCTCATCACCAGAGCAATATCTTTCTCAGCCACTCTGATTTCACCTTTCATGATTTCATTCTTTCCTCTTTTTAAATGTAGTCTCTCTTTTCTATTCATCCCTCACATCTCAGTGGATGTATTCTCCAAAAATAAAAATAAAAGCCCCATTGTGCTCAGTTTGTATTACATTGGTAGATAAGACGTCACACTCTATGTCGTACAACTGGATAAACATCACAGCATCCACAGAGACACACTTCTGCAGCTCACAGTGAGTTCATCCTTTTTCACTTCCAGCGAATGGCAACAAAAAGCTGATAAACAAACACACCAAGCAGATCAGACTCTAATATGCTACTATCAGATAGTCCACAAAACTGATAATGGGATTTTCTACTTTGAATTAATATGTTCATATATTTTAAGGAGCGAATGAGAGGTTCAGCTTCTCAAACATGAGATTTTCCTTTTTTTCCTCTCTCTCTTTTACTCATATTATTGTAATTTGGATAAAACAAGACATCTATGTAGCCATAGTGCACCTCAATCTAATTTGAGATTGAGTATGAGACTGGAGAGGGTGTAGTCACCTCCCATTTTCAAGAGGAGTGACCAATGGATGTAGATTAAATGCCTCTGTATGCAATTGGACAGACCAACGACCAATGATCCAGATGACGTATGCAGAGCGACGGAAAACGTGTCAACAAACGTGCTTGTTGTAGTTTTCTACTTTTTTTTTTCTGTGGAGTAGGTCGCTTAAAATGTGAAGAAGAAGAAGAAGAAGGGGGTGGAGAACTTTACACCTCTCAGTGTACTTCCTGCCAGCAATTATTATAAGTAGAAGAAGAAGAAGAAGACATTTCTCCCTGTATTTCTCTGTATTATCGTGGCCAACAATTTAGCAAGGAAATAATCATCGGAGTAAAAGATAATGAAAATGCTGCTACTCTTATCTGGCTCTCAATAAATTGCAGTGAATAAGCAATTTGTGGAAATAGTTATTTAATTGCCTCAGTTTAGAAATGTTCTGCTGACAGCGCTAAGAGTTTAAACGCAAAAAAAAAAATATAGGAATATAAAACTAAATCTTGGTTTTTCAAATAAAAACAGACATGGACCTAAAGATGACGAGGCACAGCTCTGGCTTACGTAATATTCCCCGCCTCCACTTTAATCCGCTCTTGCTCTTTCATCCAGGGAATGTATAAACACACGCCCACATGCTCACACAATGTCAATGATAATCAGCCAATTAGCGGTCAGCTTGAAACGGCACTGAAAGCAATGGTGTGTTTTGAAAGAGGAGTAGGATGGGATGAGAGACAACAAGACGTCATTTTAAAGGAATAGTTCATAGATTATTGTGGACAAAGCAATGTGAGGGAACAGTATTTCAGTATCATTTGGCTTCCAGGCCTCGACACTAAATCATTTCGACTGGATGTCAACAAGGAGATCCAGAATGAATGGGAGTGTTAGCTGCTTAGCTGCACTTGGCCAACTGTTAGGCAAGTGCAGGTGGATTCACATGAGTGTGAATAAATGGAGTGTAATGTGCTCTAAGGGATGAATGTGGGGGGGGGGCAAGTGTTCCTCTTCAATTACAACTGTAACTGTAATCTGGTGATTAGAAAGAGTGAAGTTTTGCACCTGGATCAGTACATAACGTTACTAGATAAACTTATTATTTAATGTTGTTGCTCCATAGGAATGGAGGTAGATCTATGTCCACTTGTGTTTTTGTCACTGTGCAGTTCATGTAAATTGAGTTCGGTACGCTTTTGCAAGCAAGTCTAGTTCCAATAAATAGTTAACGGAGCAGATAAGACAACAAATAAATAATCTCTGGCTCCGTTTCCTACGTGAACCGAGTCCAAATATCTTAAAATAGTCAAACCACAAGAGAACGAGTCTGCTGAGCAGGTGTTTTTTCTAACAGTGAAAGAGGCTTTGATACACTCAGCTAAAAAAACTGCCTGTAAGATACAGTTGCTATTTTAGTGTCCCTGTTTAGAAAGATACAAAATGTGCATTTGTATATATATATATATATATATATATATATATATATATATATATATACATACAAATACATATATATATGTATATACTATATTAGTGGTGGGACTCAATTAAAATAAGTAATCTAATTAATTAGAGGCTTTGTAATTAATCTCAATTAATTGCATATCAATATTTGACACGAGAAGACACGAGAAGCATTTTGGTAGATGACAAAATCCATGAATAGACACATAAATGAGCTTAAACAAAAAATTGCGTTATATTTTCTGTAATTAATTCATCGTAATTAACACGATAAAGTCCCAGCCCTAATATATATATTTTATACTGAAGCTTTAAATTGAATGATGGGGCTATATGTTAGGTCTTATGTGGGAAAGAAGGAACCATACTAAATAACAAAACAAACAAAAACTGTTATTATTTTTTACTCATATTCTTAATGAGTATTTTCATATTTTTTCAAAACTCTGGAAATTGCATATCTGGAATCCTGTGACATTAACAAAATCTAACTCCCACTGAAGCGAGATGTAGAAACTATGCTCTATGCAAGTTTGGCTCCAAGATAATGCTATAGTCTTTAATATTTGCCAGGAAGGCCAATCAGAACCAAGAGCAGATGATTCCAGAGATAGTTTGTGTCATGCAGGTTCTAATGAAATATGTTAAGGTAATATGTTAAGACCATGTGTATCAGCCGTGGCTGCTCGTCAGAATACGAGGTAACATCCTGCTGTGCAACAAACACGTCTGATGTTGCCTCTGTTCTCCTTGGTAATTCAACATTTTCATCATCTTCATAGAGACATGAGTAGAAATAATTCTGATATTATATTTGCTCCTTTTTGATGATGGAGTAAATATCACTTGAAAAAATAATTAGCAAATATTGGATTTTTTTCCACTGAGCCACCTTCACCACCTTGTTTTCAAATTACACATCTCGGAAACACTGAATCTTCTAACTCACCGCCAATAGGACTTCCTTCTCCTCCTCCTTCTCCTGCAGTGCCTCCTCCCTCATGGCCTGGTGTTTCTCCTCCATCTCCTCAATCGCTCTCACCTGCGCCTCCTTGAAGCGAATCCTCTCCTCCTCAAAGTGTGCCCTGAGTCTGGAGAGCTCCTTCTCGTAGCCCTGGTGCTCTTCACGCAGCGACTAACAAGGAGAGGGGAGGTTGACTTCAACCTGGCAAAGACGAGTGACTGGTGTGGCATAAAAGAAAAGTCCAAAATACCTGTTCTAGTTTGATGACTTGCTGTTTGTGCTGTTCACTCGAGGTCTGGCTCTGGTTGAGTAAAGCCTCCCTCTCCTCCTCCAGTCTGCTGATCTTCTCCTTAATCCGACTCTGCTCCTGGTCCAGGTTCCTGATGGTTGCTTCATGGGCCATCTGCGTGGCCTGCAGAGAGCCAATCTGACCTGAGAGTAGAAGGAGAACATATGTATTAAATAGTTTTCATGACAAATGAATGGATGAAGAGACTCTCAAAGTGGATGCAAGGATTTTATAAACGGGCTGGTTCCACAACCTTATCACATTATTACATGACACTAACCCTATTCTTTCTCTCCCCTAGTCTGTGCTTTTCCTCCCTGTCCTCTCTCTCTCTCTCTCTCTCTCTCTGTCCTCATTCTGCAGGTCCCTGTGACTCCTGGGCTACAGGATCCAGATCCAGTTGTGAGGCTATTATTATTAGTGCTAGCAGTATGGTCGTCTTTATTATGCTATGATTAAAATTTGTATCAGTATCATTTTTTGCCACAGGCTACTCAATCACTCATCTTCTACCGCTTTATCCTTCACATGAGGGTTGTGCTGGTGACGCAACCCACAACCGGTCAGCAGTCCATCACAGTGTCCAATTTTCCTAATCTGCATGTTTTTGGACTGACCTTACTGACCAATGTTACCAAACTGATATCTGCTCCTGGTCTCTTGGACTTCACCTCCCTCTTTCCTTTCCTCTCCCCCTTCCTGTCCCCCACACTCATTGCTCATTGTGTGAGCTGTTGTCTTCTCTTCTCTCTCTCTATAATAAGGTAAGGTATACAAACAAAATTTGATCGGATTTGATTTGTCTGCATATTCATGGTAAGAAACGGTAATGCAGAGTGAATGGTCATAAACATGGAAATATCATTGTAAAAGACATGTCAAACACCTTTATATAAACGCAGTGTATTTGTGTCTTACTGGCTTTGTGGAGAATTTCAGTTGCCTGCTGTTGAACTCGTTCCCTGCTGCTCTCCAGCTCGTACTCTGTGTCCTTCAGCTGCATCACCCAGATCTCTCCGTCCTGGATGGCTTCTTCCAGCTGCTTGTGCAGGTTCTGCAGTACATGGAATCAAACAGAGACATGAAGAGAGAAAAAATCGGAAACAAATTCAGTTTAAACTTTTAAACACTGGAGAGTCATATCTCTCCGACATGCTCAGCAGATTTGCCTGCAGGGCAATCAGTGCTCACTGCATTCAGTTTCCTAATTAGATATTACTGCAAAACACTTTCTGCCCTGAAGCTTTAGCTTTTATCTGTTTTCACTAACAATTCTTCATCCAATGGACCACATTTTTTTGACCAACATTCAACCCAAAAACAACCTTTATACTATTTATGTTTTGTGGGGAACAATTGTAATAAAAATAGAAAAAGAAGAAGGAGCCCGGCCAATAACAATAGATTCTCCCTTGCTTTGCATTGTTAAGCAGGCACTCCTATAACATAACTTCAGTTTCCATGGGGTCCTCTGCAATTTGTGTCCCCACTGATAATTTTATTTTTCTTGTATTGAGTGTATATTATCATGTTCATGCACCCACTGAATGCATACGCACCTTAATGGTTCCCTCTGCGTTGACCAGCGATGTCTGCAGTCTATTGGTTTTGTCCCGGTTCTCTCTCGCCTCTTCCTGAGCTTTCTGAAGCTCACTCCGCAGTTTGGACAGCGAACGCTGCAGCGCTGCGTCCTGAGCCTGGAATTCCTTGCGGAGCTCAACCTGAACACGAGTGGAAAATTACAGCATTTTCTGTGACACGTGAATGTATCACGCACGCACACACACACACACACACACACACACACACGGCTGTGGAAGACTATCAACACTTGTAGCTGTGTTGAAAAAAAATCTAGAAAATGACTGTGTGGTGTTTGTCTCTTCTGAAGTAAAAAGTAAGATTGTAAAATAATTTAAAATCTTTATTTACAGATGCATCAAAATGCACTTTTATTGTGAAATATGTATTTTTTTCATTTCAAATTAAACACTTTTATTTCGAAATTTTGTGAAATATTGCCACAAATATCATTATTGAGACATTGGATCATTGTGATTTAAGCTGATATAACCAACCCCTGCTTTAATTTAACACATTTCTTCGTGTGACTCCGTGTTTTGGTTCTACCTCAGTTCTTTTCCAGGCCAGCAGGTTCTCTGTGGTCAGCTGGTGTGTCCTCCTCATGGCCTCCAGCTCTCTCTCGTAGTACTCCTGAGCTTTGGCCAGCTTAGCTTCGTATTCCTCCACCAGGCGGACCTTGTCCTTCGTGAGCTCCTCCACCCTCTCCATCAATGCCTCCACCTAAACAGAGAGATGGACAGATGCAAAATGAGCTTTTCTTCTCCTCAGAGGTGATAAGTAGTCATTAAGATGCCAATATATTGACTGAATCTTTTCTACTTCTTTAAGGGTTTGTCTGTTAAATTAAAGAGGAAATAGTTGATACGAAAGAAAAAAAATGGGAGAAGAAAAATAAGGGGATGACATGCAACAAAGGTCCATGATCAGAATATAACCACTTCAGGTTTTACTTTATACTGAAAAGCCAAGTGCAACAACGAAACAACCCTACATTTTTCAGTTTTCATTCCAAAGCCTCTAAAACAGCAACTACCCCATCAGGTAACTTGCTGTATAAACGCCCCTAAACTCCAAAAGTCACATCTATCTTTCGTCTCTCTCGCACACTCTTATCCCACCTCTTGTCTATGAAGCTCGGCCAGTTTCTCCTGGTCCTCACTGGAGGTGGCGCTCTGGTTCCGCTGGTTGTTGAGGAGTTCCTCCACCTCCTGGCGGTGGATGGCCCTCAGCTCCTCCAGCGCTCGCCGCTTATCCGCCTCAAACTGGGCCTGAGCCTGGCTGAACACCCGCAGCTTCTCTTCAAAATCCCGACGCATCTCCTCCACCTATTGAAACCACGAAACATTGTCTATTTCCGTTTGAGTTGTTGATGTGTGGCTGCCGAAAAAATCTCTACCCCTGCCAAGCTAAACGCCCATAGCATCTCCTTACGATCCCTCTGTGATCATTAGAACATATGGAATTCTTCTGCGTTGCTTTAAGTCAATACAACTTAGCACTTAGTACTACAACTATAGCTACACAGGTAAACGGTGGCTAAAAAAAACATGTTGCATCACTGAATCTGACAAACAGGTGTGAAAAAATATATAAAAATGCAGACAGAGGTGTGATGTCATGTGATTTCAGGCTGCTAAAGAGGCATTCTCTTTAGCCAGACCAGGCAAACAAGACAAAACAGTGTGAAGGCAGAGGCAGAGAGGAAGACGAGGGACCAGACCAAAGCAAAGGCTGACCAATCCAGACAAAAATGAAGTGAGGATGAGCTGAGCTCACTCAGCCGCCAGCTCATTCCCGTAAAATACACTTCAGCTGTTCATTTGTGCCCACTGCCATCAGACTCCACTAAAGCAGGTGTGGATGATACTATGTCATCATGGTATGTATGACGTGATACATGACGTGACATGGCGTGATAAAACATGATATTCTGTATGACTGTCAGAAAAAGGTACACAAATCACTCAAATGCAAACGTGGTGTAAATGCTGCATTCCATTTACATCGGAACTCGGTTTTCAGAACTGGGGGTGCCATCACCCCAGAGTTCAACGTGTTCCAGTTCAAAAGCTGGAAACAATGGCTAATCTCAGGCTAATCTCAGGCTAGACCATTGTTTCCTACTACTACAAAAGTGCTATAAGTAGCAGTGTTTGTATGGTGGCAGCCAGCTTGGAATCGCAAGTCGGAGTTGGTGAGGTTGCTCCATTTTTGGAACGCCCCATGACTTCAGAAATTCGGAGTTCCGACTACAAATGGAACGCACCATAAATAGGTAACAGGACTTGGACTGAGTCCATGTGTTTTTCTGTGGTCCTGGAAGAAAGCGTCAAACAAAAAAGACAAGACCAGCGACAAGATCCAGGCTGTTCTGAAGGTGTTTTCAGACATGCACTGAAGAGCAGACATGTTCTCGGCTGTATGTTAGAATGCAAATGACCAAAGAAGTCTCTTCTCAGACTTCTCTGGAACTTCACCTGCCTGCTCCGTCGCTTGAAAACGTCCCAAGTAAGTACGTTTTGAGGAGGTCAAGATGTATCAGTTGTTACATAAAACCCAGTAAAATCATGTCCAATTTAATTATTCAAAATTGTATGCATTTAGTTAGAAAAAGTAGTTGACATTTTAGCATTTTTATTTCTCCGAAATGAATTACCTTGTGTTAACATCTGTGTTAAATGGTAATTTATGTAATTTATTTTCTTATTTTCTCGCGATTAATCTTTAGGCTTATTGTTATTTATTATTTTTTTAGGAATTTTATTTGTATTACTATTACTGTTACTGTATGCTGCTGGTGCTGAAGACCTGAGGACAAATTAAATTTTCATGAATTTCATAAATCTTAATGTCAGGTAACTTTCTTTGCATTCACTGCATTCAAAAAAAATCAGCCCACAATATGACTCAGCAAAAAAGGTGGTTTCTGATTTTTATTTACATGTTTACAGTCTAGCATATCCGATTGAGTGACTCTCCCCAAACTCCCCAAACACAGAATCTAGCTGTGGTACTGAACTATTACATTCTGACAAGATGAGCTTCATTTAGCAAAGGGAGATGAAGTCACAGGAACAAATATTGTGGGCAAAAGCAACACGAGCCTGCAGCACAGATGACACAGATGGTCGTCATTGAATGCAGCAGGGTTCTCCAAATGGTTGGCCAATGACCGTAAAATAAAGATGCCATCAAAATAAACCGAAGCTACAAAAAGACAAATGTCACCAACTCTAACATTTTACAAGCTAACAACAAAACACGAGTCACTGAGGATAACAAGGCAGAAGTAGTCAAACTGAATGTTCACACACTAGCTGACCAATCCTGCTTTAACCTGAGGCCAGACCCTCCTACCTCAGCGTGGGACACAGAAATAGAGAAATAAAAGAATAAATCAATCAATCAGGAAAAAATAAATCAATAGTCATTAAAATAAACTGATAAATACATTTCTTCAATGTATTATTTATTATTTAATTTATTTATAAATTTATAGATTTCTGTATTCATTTATTTTTGTATTTATTTATTCATCCATTTTTTTATTTTTTTATGATAATGTATTTTATGGTCCTTCATAGCTGAATCATCAGGCCAAGAAAAAACATACAGTATATAAAATGTACACATACATGCTGTGTCACAAAATCAAAAAACATCTACCATCAACTTCAGCTCAACAAATGTTTTCAAATTTAAATTACAATTTGAAACGATGCAATTTTAAATTGCTCTATTTTCTAAGCCAAATCCAATAGTTGTAGTCGTTTGCTGTTCTTATATTAATATACAGTCGTTAATATTTTGGTATCTTACATGATAATGCATTGGGGTGGGGGTTACATTTGCTACAGTGAAACATTGCAATATTTCGCATGGCCATATTATCGCTTTTTTTAGAATCTAATTTTCTAACAAATTTTACAAAAAATATTAAAACTTTTACTTTAAATATTTAACGAAAGATCAACTTAAAAGCTATTTCCCTACATTATTGAGTTGTACTTACAGCTCTTGAGGCATTCCATTGTTATTTTTCATCTAATTCAAATTAAAATCCACATTATTGCCACTAAATCTACACTGCACAGTTTTTCCCTCATCATCGACAGCTCCTCAGTTTCCCCCTCCCCTCAGGTAAAGAGTCTGGGTGTCATCCTAGACAGCACACTATCATTCCAATCCCAGTCTGCATATTTCCATCTACGCAAAATAAATTGACTCCGCCCTTCCCTTACATACTCTCTCCTCTCTGGTCTCCCTCACAAATCCCTCCATAAACTTCAACTGGTCCATCATCCCCAGAACCCCCTCATTCCACCACATCACCCCCATCCTACAACAACTCAACTGGCTCCTGGTTCATTTCAGAATTCAATTCAAAAATCCTCCTGCATGCCTTCAAGGCCAACCACAACTTCGCCACTCCGTGTCTCTCCAACCTTCTTCACATCACCACCTCCACCCACTCCCTCAGCTCCTCCTCCTCCATCCACCTCACTGTGCCCTCCGCCCGCCTACTATAGCCTACTCTCTAATTTCACTCTATTATACTGTGTTGTCCTGTTGTGTTTTTTATTGTTTATTATTATATTGTTTATTCTGTAAAGTGTCCTTGAGTGTTGGAAAGGCACTAATACAGATCATTATTATTATTATTATTATGTTAGTGTTAGGCTTTAGCTAGCTATGGTTAAGGGTTAGGAATCACGCTTTGTTTAGGCACCTCCTTAAACGGTGAGGTGCGTGAACTGTGTATGTGTGTGTGTGCGTGTGTGTGTGTGTGTGTGTGTGTGTGTGTGTGCGTGGAGCCTTACCTCTCTACTCATAGACACCACTCTCTGCGTGTGCTGGGCCTCGGTGCAGAGCTGGGAGTCCTCCATTCTCTGTCTGTACATCTCAAATTCTGCTAAAGCCTGACAGTAACAGAACAACTGCATTACATTACATTATCTTACATTACATCATCCAAAAACAGTCCAGTTACTAGGGCTGGGCAATATGGGAAAATGTTTGCATCATTTGATATCGATACATATCACAATATAAATCAAATGAATATTTCTATAAGACCGGGGGTTATAAATAATATCTTGATATTTTTAGGCTATATAAAGCTGTTTCTCTACACTTCAAAATAAAAGATCTACAGTTTATGTTCTTGTTTTATATAACTTTAATTAGCAAACCAAATATTGTATCAGATAAATCTCTTTATTTACAGGCTATGTGCCACAGTCTTTTAAAGTTGCCGTAATTAAACCCCTACTTAAAAATAAAACACCCTCAACCCAGATTTCCTGGCTAATTATCGTCCATTATCTGTCCTGAAAAAGCTGTAGCAAAAGATTTATGTGATGATCTACTCGACACGTTATCGGGACCAAAATAACTGCATTAAACTGGATTAAATCATACTTATGAGAGAGGTGCCTTGTTAATGTTCATGTTTATGATGGATTTTCTTTGCCCACTGGAGTAAAAAATGGAGTTCCACAAGGTTCAGTTCTTGTCACCTTATACATGCTTCCTGTAGGTCGTGTTATTAAAAAAACAACCTCAATTTTCATTGTTATGCAGATGACACAGTTGTACGTATCCATGAAATCGTATGACAGTAAGCAGGTTATAAAGCTCCAGAAATGTCTCAGAGACATTAGATGACACATAACTTTCCTCTTTAATAAAGCTTATAGTTAGGCTGATGTTGGGCTACATAAATACAATTGACTTGACTTTACTATGATCTGTATTACTTAAAATACAGTTACCTTTCATTTCAGAATACTTTCACTTTTTAATGTTAAATGTTGTAATATTACATTTACAGGCAATGAAAGTTTATAAAGACGGTCAAATTCTACTATAACACAAATAATTAAACTTAAAGAAGTGTTATTAACTGACTTTTTCAAATATCATTTAGTATTTTCAAATCAATATATATAATATTTAGTGTATTTCAGAAATATATATTATATTTAATATGTATACATGTTACCCAGCCCTACCAGTTACATTATACGAACATTATATTGTACTGAAACACTCCATTATTCCTATGAATATAATATCATGAGATTGTAAGATGCCATGCAGTTCAGATCACATGCACACTTAAATTCAGTGGAAGAATCCATGATGGAACATGACATGAGGGTTGTTAAAGACGCCAATCAGAAAAAAAATAAAGTCTCATATGTTATATAAGATAAGGAGTGAAAACAGCAGCAGCAGTGAATAACCTGTCTCTTCAGTTGCTCGTGGAGTTCCACAGATTCCTCCAGACTGGCCAGTCGCCGTCTCAGGTCTGCCTCATCAGCCATCTTGCTCTTGTACTGCATGATTTTGTCTCTGGTTTCTGTCACGATGTGCTGGACCTGAGAATTTAAAAATATTTAAAGATTGTGAAAAGGGCATTTTGATGTTTGAAACATCAATGAAATAAGTCATCTATCCGAAATTGTTTTGTCCAAACCCGACAATCACCCCATATTTTTTGTCCAAATCAAAGTGACTGGGTCTGACACAGTCACTGGACAGAAATACAGCGGCACGGTTTGTGATGCCGGTCGTGATCAGCAGTGTTGTCGCTAAATACACCAGACTCCTCTGTTAAATACTGAGATTTTAGACATTTCCCTGGTAATTGTTAGAGATTAACCCACATTTTCAGGATTGTTAAGTATTTATAACTGATCTACAGTTCGGCATCGTTCGGCTTGATTCTTATGTCGGACATCTCTTCCTGTGGCCGGCAGTCTGGCGACGTCACATGTAGTGCCTACTCAGCATGCTTGGAACCTTGCCAGAGCAGGTAGTTAAAAAAAAGTCACTGCAGAGTCACTGAGTGGGTGGTTGGGAATTGTCTGATCCAGCGCAAATAAACTGCCCTCCCAGTCCGAGCTGTGATATACCAGAAGCAGTGAGGCTTTTTTATTCTCCTGCTCCTCCTGCTTCTGCACAGGATTTATTCAATGACTAGGTGCTACACAGAGCACAAGGAGTCAATCATGGTTGTGAAAATGATGTATTTCAGGGCTAGTCAATTAATAATAATATTAATTGATAATAATATTTCCTCATAACATCATAAAGTAGAGTAAATGGTTACATCCAACATACTGTATTTTAGAATATTTGCCACAGTGTCTGTGTGTATTCAACTTTCTTTGTTTTTCCCTGGTTTTGATTAAAACTGGCTGTCTACAGCTCTCTTCTCAGGTCTGACATGTAAAATGACTTTACAGTGATTATCAGGTCTATTTTTCCTCCCTCCTCATCTCTCCCTGGAGTGTCTTAAACGGTCTTAAAAACTAATTTTAATTAAAAAAAATGTAATCACTCAACTTTGGTAAGGTGGTTACTAACACATTTTCCTGTGGAGTGATATCTTTTTTTTATCACTTTACAGGGTCTTTAACCTTTTAGATATTTTGAAGCAGAAATATAACATACTATATCTGATCTATACGATCATTCATCTCTGACCATACCTCGTCCTCATGGGCTTCTTTCAGCGACTCGATTTCCTCTTCATGCTCGTCGTTCTTGGTGTTCAGAGCGTAAATTACCTGGAGACAGACAGCAGATTGGAAAACAGATGGAAGATTCAATAATCCTGCAATGAACAGTCAGTACAGCTCATAATTAAGGTGAATTGATTTAAGACACAAACACAGATGTACCCTCCTGCAGTTGCTCTTAAATATCTTGTCTGTCTCAACCAGAGACTGAATAAAAATGCTCCTACTCAACCTTTACCTTACATTTTGACACAAACAGCTTCTTTGTGTATCCAACATGTCTTAAGTTCAAACAGATGATTAATATTTAGGTTTTTAAGATTCAGGAAGACGACATCACGGCAATTAGTGATGCACATATCCATTGTACTCTTCTTATAGTTTTCCTTCGCTTCCTTTTGAGCACACAGCACATCAGGATCTGTGAATATTGCAATCTAACATTGGTCCTGGACCTCTGTCTAAAAGGATCACAACCTTGTGGTCAAAAGTATGTTTCCAGGAACAGCATGCAGTAGGAGTAAGCTCAGTGTATGAAACTTGCTGGACAGGTGAATCATGCCCAACTGGAAGTCCACCATTTTGGATTTTGTCCATATTGTTGCACTTTTCACACTGTTCAAGTTTCAACCAACTCCTCCTAAATATTTGGTGGGTTTTACTTCAAACTCGGTATACATGTCTTAACCCCTGGCCCATTTTCGATTATTAAAATTGTGAGGGTTAGTCAATGATCCAGGTGAGTAGGTGGCGTTGTAAATATGGACATGGTGGATGATTCATTATAGCTCAAGCAACAGCAGCAGTCACTACAGCATTTTATTTGTCAGCAAGTCCATTCCTTAAGGAACATACACAACAACCTGCTGTAGTTAACGGTTTGTATTTATATAGCACACCCAAAGCTGCTTTACACTACAGTTTTGCCATTCACCCCCATTCACTCATCTTTCATACCCATTCACACGCTGCAATCAGGAGCAATGTGGGGTTAAGTGTATAACCCAAGGACACTTAATGTAGACTAGCGGAGCCAGGAATCAAACCCACAACCTTCAAGTTGAAAGACTCACTCTACCACTGAGGTACCGTCGCCTGTTGTGGTTTATTTATATTTGCTCCACAATTGGTGCAATATGTATTCTACTTGTCTACAGAGTTTTGAGAGGTAAATGTCTGGGTCGGATGAAGAGTATGTGCCCCCTGTTACTGCTAGGGATGCATATCGAGAAGATTTTAACGTCACTACTACTACTCTTATTGGTTTTTTTTAGGAGAAATAAATGAAACAAAATAACAATGGGCATTATTCTATGTATTAACATTTAGGAGAACCGAAACAGTTAATGAAAATAAAATATTTGTTGACAGAACCTTTTAATATGCACAAACAACCATGTTTTGGACAACACACACTATCATCAGCTCAGGTGCTAGGATTGAACCAAAATGCACATTTTAAAAGTTGATAATATGTGAATGAATGTGTGTTCACAATCAAAAATTCTGTTTGGCCATTCATTTTACAGTTTTAATGTTGTTACCATTTCAGACAGTATTTAAAAACAGAGGGCTAAACTTTTAACTGACTCACTTATGGTTGCATAATTTATTGTAAGTGACTCATCGTGAGTTACACGTTTATATATATACATATACATATATATATCTAATACATGTAAACAGGGTATCAGGCACATAATGTGTGTATGGATTATATTATAATACCTACACATAATATAGAAGCTGGTATAAAAAGAAATTGATCCAAATTAATAAATAATAAAGATTTTTTTTTTTTACAGACAGTTACACTTTAGTGCTGTTTAGTGGCACATTATTGGGCCTCAACAGTACTTGCGTGGCAGTGACTGACCTGTCAGGAGAGAATACAAAACTGTGTGATTAGACATGTTGAGGAATTGACTTCATGCCCCGGCTGACTTGCATCTTCAGGAGCTCTTGGGTGGATGGAGGTGACACATCGAAGGGCAGCCCACGTCCTGAAGACACTCTTGTTTCTGCAGTAGCTGAGAAACAAGAAGATTTCAATTTTAGTTTGTATTTCATTACATTAATTAGTAATTTTTATTGCTTTTAACTTACTCTATGGATACATCAGACCGTCTCTTTGGTCATCTGTGGGCATGGTGGATGTAAAATTGGGACTGAAGCTGAAATGCTTACTAGCATACATCAGGATGTGGTTATAGAAACCGTCCAACTCAGCAGTGGACTTGCAACTGTATATGTAATGCAAAAAAAACAAGCATTTCATTACATTTGAACAATAATCCAGCAGTGTAATCAAGAGGTAGACCTATGTCGATACAAAATCAAATTTTATTTCATACTATCCCTGTCTGTGTAAGTGTGTGTAGTACAGTACATGTGGAAAGTCAGCTCTTAACTCAGGAACAACATCACAACATGACCCCTGCTGGCCTCAAACATCCCCAGCAGTGTGGACTACACAGCTCTCACTGTATTTTCTCTAGGGCCAGTGCCTCTTGTCTAGCATGTCCTTTCACACCTCAAACAACTTACCTCCACTACAGATCACCCACCATGCCCCACTTACCTGGGATCCAGCTACACATCACTTTGTTGCCTTTAATAGCTAAATAGTTGGCACAATGAGCCTATATTATACTATACATGTAAAGACTAACTGCAGGCACTATGCAAAATAAAGGATTTATAATTCAAATCTATATTCAAGCATCTTCAAAATGTATGTGTTAAAATTCCAACGTATATGTATATGTAAAAGAAATAAATACTGATCTGCATCTTCTCTACAGAAAACCAAAGAATGTAGATCAAACCACGACCACCTCAGGACTAAAACATATATATTTCAGGGAAATGAAGCAGGAAACACTGATCAGAGCATGACCACATATTTAAGTACAATAAATAGTAGTTTTAATAGTTTTAAGAAGGACCCTAAACGCCATTATCCTATGAGAGCATATGCAATCTAAATCCTCACAACAAACAGTAAACAGACACCATTGTCTGGGAAGCTCAAACGTTATACAATTACAATTAGGTAGCAGACAAACTAATAAGCAGACAACTAATGATGTTACTTCAACGTCAATAACAAATAAGCACCAAGCTGCTCAACGGTAAACCACCACATCAAATATGTGCCGCACAGGCTGAGATAAATATCAGGAGAAACACTAAACAGACAAAATAGCTTGGATATTTCACGACTTTATAACCAAATAAGGCTAACTGCTAACTCATGGTGTTAGAATTATCATTTCTAATGAGCTAACAATAGCCCAAATCCTTCACCACAGAAGCACAACGTAAAAAAAGAAATAAAGATATACATCAATAACGAGTATTTACCTGTTGAGTGGAAAAGTGGCTGCTGCGGCATCAAGTTTCCTTCCTTTCAGGTCTCGCAATTCTCTCCATCTCTGGAAAGCTTCTCCAATGTTCACCCTCATTTAGTTGCATGCGCAATTTGATTCCTAGTGTTTTCCTTCAGATTCCTTTTCTTTGTTCATGTTTTGTGGCTTGTTGGTTTCTCCAGCGAATGCCGTTGTTTTGGAAGGTGAAATGGGCAGTTCCTGACAAAAGAGTCCATCACTGCCATCACATTTCCTTGAACGAGGTCAAGGCAGGGAAGCGACACAGTGTTGACGTGAGGAGAAGCACCAGAGAAGACATTTTATAACACAGACTATCTACTTTATGAAGTACTTTGAATGTATAGTGTCAGTTTTGGCAAACTTGTCATTTTTGTTTTTAATGAAAGCCCCAACTGCTACTTTAATGCATGCATATGAACATGTAAGTAGTACAAAAACTAAATATTTATGTATATTTGTGTCTGAACTGAATTCATAGACTTTGAATCAAAAATTAAATAAATAAAGAGAACAAGAAAAAACCTTTGCATCAAAGAATACAATTTTGTCACTTAGCAGCATTTATCAATGTTCAGAGAACACGTGTAAACTTTATTTATACTTATGTATAAATAAAATAAATGAACAATACTAACAACAGTACTGCTACAAACAGTTTTTTCTTTTCATCTTAAGAAAATGTATATATATCAACTTTTCTTGAACACAGAAAATCGGTATATAAAAGAGCGTATTCGCTTTTTCGAGAAAATAATCAACAGATAAATACTACACTTACTGTACTACAGCATCACAAATATCAGCTGTACACAGCAAAAGTCAATTTAAACTCTACTCTCTGTCACAAATGGATCTGTTAAAGGTCAAAACACTGAACCATTAATGTGTTTGGAAAATCTAAATAAAAAGTAGTGTATTTATTTACTCATTCCCCATTACATTTTTTCATTCATTCAACAACAGCAGCACCATCACACACAT
Source organism: Solea solea (assembly GCF_958295425.1). NCBI lineage: Eukaryota > Metazoa > Chordata > Actinopteri > Pleuronectiformes > Soleidae > Solea > Solea solea. The sequence continues at coordinate 11,618,348 of NC_081135.1, forward strand.
CACATGCCATACCATCACTGGAGCTGAAAAAGCTCCACAAATGACTGCTGTGAGAGAAAATTCTAATCTTCTAATCTTCCAGGGGTTCCCTCATTGGTCAACTCATCTGATAATCCAAAATCTCCATGACAACTGCGTTTGTGTTAAGCCATTGTTCAGTACAGTCATACTTCACATATGACTACAATAGGTGGAAGAAGAAGTAGTTCCTACTACAACTAGATCCTGATAGTACAGTTACTGTCCATAGATGATACACTACACATTTACCCCAAATGACTTGGATGGGCTGTGTCGATATTTCAGTATCAATCCCTACACCAATATCTGAGAGCACACACCTAAAGCTGGCAGGGACAGAAATCACAGTGAGGTAGTGTGGATGTGAGTCTTTGATTCTCAGCAGTGAGTCAGCCATGGAAATGTTCCTTCAATTATACATGATTATTGTAATGATGCTGCTATGCCTGCTGCTTTTCATCTCTCTCTGTCTCCTCACCCTTTTATCTTTTTCCTCTTTTTGTCCTTTCCTCCTCCTCCCCCCCTTCTCTTCCCCTTGGCTCTCCATCTCCCAGGAGTAATTGCATCGCTATTTATGTCTCCAGTCAAAAAAATGACTAAAGCTCGCTTTACATAAATGACCTCACAATGCAACATTATTTAAGTTAATGTGTGTTACATGTAGGAGGGTTTATTGGCAGTTTTGTTTTTCCTGGCATCTGATTTTTGGGTGCACAAAACACCATGTAGAGTGTTTTTACTGACTGGTATTGCTAACAATAGCTAGCTATTGTTAGCTAGCTATTGTTAGCAATATGTTCGCATCTGTGTTTTTTTCCTAATTTAAATGCACTAACTTCGGGGGTGATGTCACTCCTAGTTCCAACTTCCATGCCATGAAGTAAATGGAATGCAGACAAACGTGTGCGTTTTGTGTTTTGAAACAGAAGCTTACTAATAAGAACGTTATCCTTTCTGGTATGTTAAGGCCACCATACGGTCCTGACTTGCCTGGGAAAGAGAAGAGTGAGCAGAGGAGTCCTCTGTTTGTGCTCAAACTCAGTCTCACAATTAGATGTCATTAATTCTTCATTGGAATATCTATCCATCCATTATCTACCTCTTTATCCTCCACCGGAGGGTCAGGGGGGGCACCCTGGGCAGCTCACCAGTGCACTGGAATATACACTTATCAATTATTAGGAGAAACCAAATCAATTACCTGTATATATCATTTATAAAAACAAACATTTTTGCATTATTACATTCAAACCTTCCCACACATTGTTTCAGTTATTTTCCTATAGAGCTCCAGACATCACTTGACTGACAGAACGCCGCTCATCCCATAGACTTATACAGTAGGCAGCACCTAAATCAGGCAATATCTCAGAAAACTCGTCTCTTAGTCGGCTGTTTTCATCATGAAGATTGAAGATAGCTATTGTGCCCCAGGACAGGCTAACGGGATAATGGGAGAACATTTGACCATTTTACAGAGGTGAATCACTGCCATCAAATGTGCTCCCAGCGAGCTGAAGACGCAGCAATAGTAAAGACGGCTTCACATAAAGGCAAGTCTATAAAAATAAGTTTTAAGAAGAGATTTAAAAGATGACAATGATTTAGCAAGCCTTATCTCTGCGGACAGGCCGTTCCAAAGCCAAGGCGCTCTGTCAGAGTAGACGGGGTCACCATGTCTGTGATATATTCAGGGGCTGGACCTTGACGAGCCTTAAAAGTGATCAGTAAAATCTTAAAATCAATTCTAAAACATACAGTGAAGCCAAGATTGGAGTAATGTGACGTTGTCTTTTAAACCTGGTGAGAAGCCTGGCTGCTGAGTTCTGAACCAGCTGGAGGCGGGAGAGGGATTTGTGATTGATGCCGGTTGGAATGCAGTTGCAGTAATCTAAATGGGAGAATATGAGGGCGTGGACTACTTTTTCTAGGTCAGGCTGTGATAGAATATTTTTGATTTTTGAGATGGTTCTGATGTGGACTAAACAACTTTGTTGATGTGAGGGGTGAAGGTGAAGTCTGAGTCAAAGATGATACCTAGGTTTCTGGCAGTGGGCTTAATGTTACTGGATAACGGACCAAGGCTGATGGGACTAGAGATGGTCTTAAGCAGTATTATATCCAATTTGGAGATGTTTAAATGGAGACAGTCTAAAACAGCAACCAGGCTTCTCGGATCGTTGGGTCTCAGCGTGAGGTATATCTGTGTGTCGTCAGCATAGCAATGGAAAGAGACATTATGTGGCTGGATATTTTGGTAATAGGTAAGCAATGGGATTAAACACCAAGCTTTGGATTTCATGGTGAACTCTCAATTAATAATGGACTCAGTCGAACTGACTGAAAGTCTGCAATTGTTTACATTACAATGCCCGTTGCTTATGTTGACACTTGATGTGGCAAAAATGCCTGTTACACTTTAAATCCAGGCAGGGCCGGCTCTACCTAATTTTGTGCCCTAGGCGAGATTGCTCTCCGGTGCCCCCCCCCCCCCCGTCCAAGGGCTTGGACGGCCTTTTCATGTCGTTAATAACAAAAGCTTCACCTGTCTGTGACCTGACCTCTGATCCCTGCTCTGACCCTGAGGTCACCCGTCATGTGATTCAGCAGCACCACATTTTAGGAACATTATTGTTTATTCGTTTGTTAATATTTGTTATTTTCAAGAGAGAACACACAAATGAGGGCGACTGGGAATAGAAAATCATTTTTATTTTCATTGTTTTAAAAATTTAAAACAATGAAAATTTGTTTTCATTGAAAAAAAAAAAAAAATCTGGAGGAGATCTCCAGCAGATGGCGCTCTAGGCGACCGCCTATATCGCCTATGCCAAGAGCCGGCCCTGAATCCAGGGATATCAACCAATATGTCGCAAAAGTTGACAGAGTGAATATCTGATGCTTATGTCCCCTGTGTGCTTTTTATGAGTTTAGAAACTTTCCAAGTATGCAAGTACATACTCGACAAATGTATTAATTTTTTTTCTTTTACTTTTTCGAGACTGATGAAATTGTCATTCCGTTAAAGTACATCCCCAAAGTTGGAGATAGAGCCAATACTTATAGGTTATGGACAAAGTCTGTCTGACACTTTCAAAAAAGTGGACAGGACACATAAAAAAGCCAAATAGAAAGTGAGACAAACTGAGGTTGGCTGGATAGATTTTGATGAAGAAGAGGAAAGGTACAAACAGGTGAAGTCTGTGAGGAGGAACGAGGCATATTTCTATTGACAAAGACAAAACAGTGGCAGATATCAAAGCTATGGAGGAAGATCTTTTTTCCCCAAAGACTGTAAAAAAAAATAAAATAAACGCTTTTCACAATATTCAACTCATATTGAGAGCTCAACGGTGGATGTTGATGTGTCCAATACAGTAGAAGAGTTATATAACCAAAGAAAGGTAAAACGTCTGAGACTTTAGCTGTGCACCAAAAAGAAAACAGGTCAGCAGCCCTCAGTAGGAGCAGAGGATGATCACACCATAAGCCAGTCCTCAGAGGTAGATCTCACTGACAATGAACATAATCGGGCTGTTAAGGATCTGTTGGTGGAAAACAGAAATTCATAATCACCAAACCACCATGGAATTATGCACATGAATGCAAGCCAGTCCCTGCGAGGACACACTGCTCCCTGTTTGGGCACAGATAAGACACATAGTGATCATTCAGGCCCCAATGTATGTCATTAAGTTCCCTTCCACCAGAAGGACTGCATCATTTCATTGCACAAAATAAACAACTGTAAAAAAAGGTGAAGGAGCTTCTAGACTTGGCTGGACCTTCACCTTACCTGAAAAGGTACATAGGGCAATTTGATTGCAACAATCTTCAATCTTCAAGCCAATTGATTAAGCATGTTTTATATTATTGTTACAGTTGTTTTCAATGTGTTTAAAATGAGTTGTTTACACAACCTGTTTACACTTTAAAGAAGTTACTGTCCAGGATGCTATTGTCCTTGGTAGATTCTCTAAAATATATATATATATATATATATATATATATATATATATATATATATATATATATATACTTTTAAACAGAAGTACCAAAATGTACAACAGGAATCTGCCAGTATGCTTTTGTCCACTTAAATTGCCTCAAAACTGGGGACAAACCACATCCCCCAGATGAGAACATCAAGTGACTGAGACATGACACCAGTACAAGGAAAAACCAGAGTGCAAAATCTGCTCATGTGCTCAATAAATACAATTTGACTTGACTAACAAAAATAACAGGCTTTGTTGAATTCTGTAAAGTAAATGTGCTTGTTACTTATAAAATCTGCAAGATAAAACTAACATATGTGTAGGATTAAGTGTTTTGGGGGAAAAATAGTGGCCACTAATTCTTTTTCTCCCATGTCATGTCTGGGGCTCCGTACAGGACAGAGTGATTCAGCTAGAACGTCTCCAGACAGATTCATATAACTCTAGGTCATTCAAAATTAATTTAAGGAGATTCTGTGAGACCAGCTCATTAAGTTTAAGATCTGCTTTTGTAAAGTTGTTCCAGGCTGATGGAGCAGCAAAGTTCTTTCCCAGTTCAGTGCAGACATTTGGGCCAATTAATAAAAATAAGTCCTGAGAGTATGGGTGCCATAACTTGGAAATTATCTAGGACCCTATAAGTATGGATGTACTGTATCAAGACAAGGATTGTTTTATAGATGTAAACAAATATACCAGTGATATGATCTACTAACAGAAAACAAAAGGCAGTGTAGTCAAGGGTTTAAGGGTTTTGTGATGAATGTCAATGCTCCATAATAGTGTGCAGTTGATAGGCAATGTAATGATACTTGCCTGCATATTCTACACCATAATCAAGCAGTGACAGAAAAAAGTCACCTTTTGCCTTCAAAAAAAGGCCTTAACAAGTTGCTACATTGCTGTAACAGTCTGTGATATGTAAAAAATACATAAGTAATACATTTGCATTACAAAAGTATGCATTACTTTTGTAATACATACAAAAGTAATGCAATTACTGTAATGTATTACTTTAAAATTAAATAAATTAAATTAAATGTGTCATTAATTAATTAATTAATTAAATACATTTAATTAATGTGAGGAATGCGTGTGCTAGCGATCCACAAATGCAGAATCCCATTTCACAAACGCAGTTTTCAGTTTTACAAATGTCATATTATTTACAAATACACATTTATATTTGTAAAAATCAATATACAAGTTACAAATGGGATTTTTTTATTTGTGGATATCAAAACACGCATGCAAATCAAGAAATACTTGGATCACCCTCTGCACATATACAGATATTATTGGAACAAATTTAACCCCATACATGTCACGATATAGATTAAATATCAATAAATTGCTCAGCCCGGTTTATGATTGATATTGATATTGATATGGTTCAGTAATTACAGTATGAAAATGTCTAGAGTTATCTTCCTATTGTTATCAACCAACTCAGCCCATCCACTGCAAACTGAAAATGTTCTTCCCTTGATGTGACAAGTCTCACAATGGAGGAAAACAGGGAGAGTGACAGCCAATATCCCCTCCCTCTCCTCTACACCAGAGTGTTTGAGTCGGATGTTTTCAAGCCTGAGGCTCTAATTGAACCAAGCCTGAAGGCAACACATCCGTTTGGAGACCCACGGTTACACTCACGTATCCTGAACGGCCATTTTGTGCCACAATCCTAATTGCCAGTGACATTTTTCAATTTGTTTCCGGACAGGGGAAAATTGATCCTCCCAGTTTTGGCTCAATGTTTCTTTACACCTGAGTCCAGGAGAGTACACGCACAGAGGAATGACCTCTGCTCAAAGCAGGAAAAGCAGGAAAGGTAACTTGGCTTGTAACTGGAAGGTTGCTAGTTCAAATACGGACAGGTCAAAGGGCTGAGGTAGGAGCAAGGGAGGTCTTGTGAAGTCTTGGTAGAAACACGTATTGTTTTACGGGCCCATAAACATCATGGCCCTTCAAAAAAGAAGCAGGAAACCATTGTTAGAGGAAACGAGGAAGAGGAAATAACTGTCTGACCAAGGGAGGGCCACACATGAGTAAACCTTGGACAGGGCTTTTTTTTTTACAGATGGTGAAAATTAAAAACACAGAAGCATACAAAACGGATGCCAGCACGGTCATGGCTCCACAGATGGTATTTGCGGGTTCTGTTGAAAACAAATGCACATGGCCAGGAGAGGGAAGTGAGGGGGAGCATCAACAGTGAGGATAACGCAGTAGATAATGGATGGATGGGTGGATGCTTACAGTGATGTAAAAAAAATATGTACTCCTCTAAGAAAGAGGCAAAAAAAAGTGACCAGACTTGCAAAGTTCCATTAGTACAATTTAAAAAAAAAAAAAAAAATTGTCTGTTTTTAAAGTAAGAATATTTTGACTGTTTTCTCATATACACTTCAAGTAGTATGTCTTCTTACATAAGCAGGGCAATGACATCGCTTATTAATTGATTACTAAATTAATCACCAACTATTTTAAATATCAATTATTCAGTTTGAGTGTGTTTTTTAAATTATTTATTTTTGTTCTATATTTGCTCATATTACAAATAAATCATTCATCTTGAATATGTTTGGGTTTTGAGCAAGACAATAAATATGACAAAATCTTAATTTTGAAGTTTAGGAAACACCCATCAACATTTTTCAACATTTTCTTGAAAATAATCAATAGATAAATTGATTATGAAAATAATCCTCAATCGCAGCCCTAGTATGCAGTGTCCTTCATCCAAGTTTTAGTTTTAATCCCTCCCGACTGACAATTACAACATTCTTTCGAGGAAAAGTAAGGGCTTTCTTAGGTGTCACTAATTCTTACACACTGGACCTTTAAATTAATTTTAAGAGGGCAAAAGAGGGTTGTTTGTGAGACCGCCATGACCTTTAGCCACCCAAATACAAGTAAACATCTGCTGACAATTGTTGTTGTTGTTGTTGTTGTTGTTTTTTAAACAATTACTCTAAAAATAAGTTGACTAAGGAAGAGACACTGGCACAAACAATTGAAAGGGGTCATGGTGTTCATGTATTACTTAATGACAGCAGTCAATATAAAAAATGAATAATTATTTGAACTATACACTGAACTAAACATTGGAACATTTATTTTTATGACAATTATCCTCAGAGTGTGCAGCTTTTACTTACTTATTGTCATCTGGTGGTGACTGGACTTTTACTGCTTGTCAAGGGCACTTGGGCTCTTAATATACTGGCAGGGTATACTATGCATGTTATACTATATATACATGTATATATACATTTATGTATACTATACATAAGCATGTCAATAATATCAATACTGATGTATTGACATTATTGACATGCTTCCACCCACAGACTAACATACAGTACCAGCCAAGCCTCTCCATAATAAGACTAACTGGGTGGGGAGTTCTTGGTAATGAAGTATGCTAATGTTTGCTAGGTTAGCTTGTTAGCACAGCAACTCCAAGGTTCAGAGAAGCTGGAAAGTGACATGCTTAACATTAGATTACCGTCTCTTCCAACTGAGTCTTGAGCTTGATGCAGTGTCTATGCACGAGACAAGGTGTCTAGTTGATGTGCATGACTCAAATGCTGGCAGGTATATTGATCATGAAATCAGAATTTTCTTGTGTTGAATTATTAATTAATTCATTCATTCATTCATTCAATCATGTCACTTGTTTAAGGTATATGTTAACATATAAAAAAAAGTCGCTTTTTCTCTATGGAGTGGGCGATATGGCAAAAAAAACGATGACGATTTTATCATGATTTATTTACCCTGGTTTTTAATAATTTATGTTTAGTTATTTTTCAAGTTTACTGAACAGTGCAACCAATGTTGTTATGTTAAAACATAGCCCTAAAAGAAAAAATATAATGTCCCAGCCCGTGTCTATACTTCCGGTCCATTGAGCTGTCGCTCCAAAACAGAGTAGCAAATCAGCAAGCAGATTCCTTAGGCCCGCCCACAGTCCGAGCCAACGAAATTCCAATCATTGCAAAACAAAAAGTGTATTTTCAAACAAATAAAATACAATGAGTGAGTGCGGCAAAGAAAATAGGAGAACGTGTGTTCTAAGGAGAAATACATACACGATGAAAACCCATGCTCAGTGCAGAACAGATGAGGAAAGATGGTAAAACTGACAACAGGACACCCAAGTAAAATGATACTCAGGCTAAAGGGCATTTCCTTCTGACGATCACTATTGACTGAACGACAGAATAACGATTGGAGAAGACCGCTGCAGCATTTTCCTCTAGCATCATCTTCTCTGATAAAATGATTCAATTAAACCTAACTCTCAGACCAGCAGCCAGTGTCAGGAAGTGGGAAAACACTCTTTGCAAACCAGAGGCACACAGTGAGTATGTGCTTTCCTTGTCCTACCTGTCATGCTGTACAATTGTTTTTGTATGTGTTTCTTCTTTTGTTGTTGTACCACATCACAACTACAGTCAAACACACCGCGGGCAACAACGAGGGCTCCACAGTGCTTTCCTGTGATGTTTGGGAACAAGCTGGGTACAAACTTCTGTTTTGCTCTGGAAAGACATTATGGCTGTACCTCAAATCTTCCTATCGATGCACCATAAAAACCAAAGGGATACTTTCATGCTGCCTTTCTTTCTTTCTTAACAGCACAGACTGCAGACCTTGGCACATGCTATATGTCCAAGGTTGTGTCCTCTTAAAGGCCCACAAACCTCAGCAAATCCTGCCAGTCGACATAAATCTCATCTCAGTGAGGCCTCTGGTGATTTACTGATGTGAAGTCTCTGTGGTTTTAGTAAATCCGCCCCTCTGAAAGAGTCGGTTGCTTTTAAATGGATTTAACAATATGCAATAGCTGTTCTCACTTCATATTTCTTTCCTTCTCATGTGCACACATTATTTTCCACACTACACTAATCAAGACAAAGTGATGGAGAGGTGAGGTAATTATACGTTTGATTAAATAACGATTGAATGCATGCTCATGCCCTCTTAACTTGACGTCATCTTCTAATCTCATTTGCAGAGATGAAGACTGACAAAATCAACTTGTAAAAAATGCTAATCTATTTATTTGCTAATCAGTGTTTTCAACAATCTCGACTGTGGCTTTCCCCCATAGGGCTGTCACTTTATCTACAAATCAAGTTCAAACTAATTCATAATGACCCTTAATTGTTAGAATAAATTTGAACCCATTATTTTATTTACAATTATTATAATTGCTACTTTGTTTACAGTGGTGCTAGTGTGGAATAACCAATCCCCGAAAGGTTAATCACTGACAACAGGAGGAAGCTTCAACAGCTAAAATATAATTATGTTACATCGGTTAAAACATAAAACCAATAGTCATGGTAAACGGCTGTTTCCCAACCTCTACCAACTTGCTGTGGGTTTTTTTGTGCACCCCAGCATCATCGGTACCCCTGCAAACAAACTATCATTTCCAAATAGAGGCATTGCTTAAACCACTGTAAGTGGGCTTGGTCAGGTTAATGGCGGGAAAATAAAACAAAGCACAGGAACAGGAAGTGGAAAGCAGGCAATGACCAAAATCAAACAAAACCCACACATCATTAAAATAGAGCCAGGAGTTTCTGTCATGTACTGTCAGGCCTGCATTTGAAGCTGACATTGTGATATGATATGGTAGGAAACTGTAAATGCACCCTCTGCTGGATTTGAAGGGGTAAAAATATGAGCTTATGAGATGCAGCCTGCAGCGCGTAAATACAGTTTGAATGTGAACTTTAAATCCCTTGTTCAAAATAAAATAAAATGTCTATATTTGGCTGGTTGCTAATGCCAAATTGAGGTTTTTGGAGGCAATTATGGCATTCATTTAATAGCTAATTGAGGAAAATTGGTACTAAAAACATTTCGTGAACATGGGCAAAATTTGTTATCAGACATCTGCAGATCAGACATTACAGGATGATGCTCCAGCTTTGGGGCGAGCCTTGAAAATGAACCAAGGCACAGCCATCACCCAAGAATACATTGATCGCGTCCACTACATGGTGATGGATCACTTGGCACATTCTGAAGAAGACCCAGCTGGTTTTCTTGAAAGTTTGCTAGGATGAGTGTTGGTTTCCACCACTTTGATCAGAGACGAAAAGGCAGTCCATGCAGTAGAAATGCCTGCTGTTGAGGACTTCTTTGACCTTCCAAGTGCTGCAACACTGAAGGAAGAAGTATGTAGACCACCACAGAGGAGACTATTGGCCCTTTTCCACTATGGTCCAAGCTCTGCTCTCCTCGCTACAGCACGGTTTAGGTTGGTTTTCCAAAAAAAGTACCTACGCAATGTGGGCGGAGTCATCACTGCACGGCTGCATGAAACTGCCACACACACAATGCAGTTGTTTTCAGTGTAACTGAATCATTAGAATCAGTTAATTAAAAAATATTTGTTCAGTACTTCCTCCATGACCGGAGCACAGTCATTTGACTGAAATACAACGGCAGGGTTTGTGATGCCACTCACCGGTCGTGATCAGCAGTGCTGGATACACCAGACTCCTCTGTTAAACATTGAGATTAGAGACATTTCCCTGGTAATTGTTGGAGATTATTCCCTGTTTTTACAATTGTTAAGTAGTTTTAACTGATCTACAGTTCGGCTTGTGTTGGACGTCTCTTCCTGTGACCGGCAGTCTGGCGACGTCACGCATAGTTTCGCCTCAGCTCGCTTGGAAGAGCAGGTACTTAAAAAAGTAGTAGTCATAGGTCAGCCTATGAACTTTTCAGCTCACCCTCCTACAGTTGCAGAGAGAATCAATGCAGATGATTCAATGAGGCTCAGGCCCGGGAACTGAAAGAAACCACTCGCACAAATCACTTAGACACATAAAAGCTGGGAATGAATCCCATTCACTGTTTCCACAGAAGAGCAACACATGCACCACATGAAGCATGAGCCGTAAACAGATATTGTTGGCCATCACATACTGAGACACAAGGAAAACCACGAGGCAGTGCCACAACACTTTCATTTTTTAAAAAGCAAAGAGATCTGAACACTACAAAGTGCTCTTGGCTAAGAGGCTTCAGAATAGAACAGCGATAAAGCAGTGAATCATAATCTAATCCCTGAAATAACTTGAAAGCATACATTTTTAATGGCCTTTCAAGAGGAGGGACCTCCATGACTTCTTTAGACAAAGACCTAACCTGGAAATATAGTATGAAATACTACATACAACCCTACTAACAATAATCATAAATACAGTTACACATAAAACAGATCACAACTAGAGCTACAACTAAGGATCATTTCCATAATTGATACATCTGCTATTATTAATCGATTAATATTATTTCCTTGATTAATTGAGAAATCGTTTGGTCCATAAAATGTCAGCTTTCTTACATGTGTGATGATTATGGTGCTGTTTTAATGCTATTGTTAATGTCAGTGACTTGCGATTACACCTCTGACCTGAACTCCTGTTTTGAAGCCTTCAGTATCGCAATTTGGTCAGTGCCATGTTGACTATTTTCCTCTAAATGGGCACATAATTTACGATCTTTCTATTAAAGAAGATCTGCAAACTAGTGACATGAATGGACTATTCATGTTTCAGGAAAATGTTTATTTGCATTATAAATCAAGTGAGAAGTTGAAGCTCATTTTCTCATAGACTTCTATTCAAAAGACTCGTTTTTGCAACGAGCACAGAGGCCTCCTGGTGGCTATTCAATATATTCTTACTTCCTGAGTGACTTCAACAAGGAGACCAAACAACTTTTGTGGTCTATCATGTCACGATTTGAATTACTTATTAACATTATCAACAGCACAGCTATAGCATTAGTCTATTCATTGCAAATAGCCATCAGTAGAAGGGAATAATATGGCGTCACATTTATGTCAAAAGTCACGAGAGCAGTAAAACATGCTCCAGAGCAAATAATATGACTGCACGCGCACAGATATTAACATCGCGCTCGCAATATAGGTCCCTCACACGCATAGAGAAACAACCTAGAGCAGTTCAGACAGCTGTCACTACAAGACGTGTGGATATGGTGCAATATTACTTAATGAAACTAACATCAAATATAAGCTTTAATGTGAGTTGTTGTCTGTGCAGTTGTTTATTTGGAGTCAGAGCCATTTTATGAACATTACAAATTCTTGGCTCCAGGCTAACATTCACTTACTCGATTCCTCTCCACTCCGGAAAGTCTAGTAGTGATAGCTGTCAATCAAATACAAGAAGGTCCTTGTGGGTGTTGCAATCAAAGGGGTGCCAAATAGCTCAGTCAGTAGAGCTGGTGCCCCGTACGGCAAAGGACCCATTGCAATGACCTGGGTTTGATTCCAACCTGCTGTCCTCTGTCTTCCCCTTTCACGCTTCACTGTCATATCCATTTAACAATTAAAGCAATGAATCCATTACCAACGTAGTTTGCAATTAATATAGTAATGGCAAAAATTTATTTCTGATCTGGAAATACATTTCCAGAGGGGAGTCGACCGATATTGGGCCGATTAAAAACACCAGATGACATTGATGATATTTAGACCCAATATGCAAACTCCAACTCAAAACTTTGTTTTTTGATATTTAAACTTCTTACATGAAATTTAAATAAAAAATAAAATAAATCAATAAAGTGATGCATCAACTGTCCTACAGTTCTGGAATTGCCCTCTTATAAGAGCTACATGCAAGAAATATTAATTTCTGTCCGTGCATGCATGGTGTGTAGCTCTGCAGCGGGACAGTATCACCATGTCTGTTATGTAAAATCATTTTTGTTTCACTTTGCCCTCCTAGTGTGGTTGAAATGGAGGATTTGTTTACATATTCATCCACATTTGTACTAGGTTTTGGAAACACGGCAGCTGCCAACATTAAACCTCCCCCTGCTCCTCTGTAGTATCTGTGCGTATGCTTCACTGGTTTCAGGTGGACTACAACAAAGAAGCAGAGCTGCCAAAAACCACTGCATCAAGACAAGATTACATAATAATAACAGCTCCCCTCAGCTGGTGTGTGGCAGTGGCCAAAACACTGGCACAGGTTACAAGAAGCTCCATCACATGCAACACATTCCTCTGAGCATCAGTGAGATTAAAGAGCAGAGTAAGTCTGCAGAGGGAAGTGGCACCACAACCTCCTCACAGCTGCACATGAAACTCAGCATCGTGCTGCGTTTAATGACCTGTTTTTAAAGCTGGGATTCAGAAGTATTATAAGCACCACCTGCAGCACTGACATACCAGCACACCCTCCACCCTCTGCGTGTTTACATGAAACAGCTCACCTTGGTCAGTTGTGCTATCTTCTTACTCATCTTCAGATGCAGGTCTTGTGTGTATTCCAGCGCCACACTGCCGTCGTAAAACATGCTTGAAGAAGTGGGAGAGGTTGTTGTGTATTTGGTGCTGCCCGTGCTGGAGGTGATGTACGGAGGCTGCCAGCCCGCCCCCGCCGCCATCTTCACCGGGAACAAAACCCAAACGCGTGAGCTCTAAAAGGAAAAACAGGTGCTGCGAAGCGTTAAAACCGCGCCATTGTTGAATTAGAGGTTTATCTTCGGCTTCAGCGACGGAGGAAGACGAGGAGTCGCGACCACGGGGCGCGACACCGTCCCGCTCGCGCGCGTCGGAAACGGGAGCGAGCGCGCGAGGAGATCACAGGAGCGGAGACGCGCGCCAGATGCTCATCCAATATGGACAGCTAGGAGCGCCATCTATCGCGTATGGGAGCGCATTTCTGCCAAACCAGAAAATAAAGCAAAATTGGTATCACATGTACATTCCTGCCATAGAATGAAAACATTTGGGTTTGACACCAAAAGATGAACATTTCAGCTCGCTCTTCCAGGTATTTACATCTGGATCTGATACACAACATAGAATATAGCACCTTTTGTTTGAACCCACCCATTTTTCATGTGAGCAAAAGTATTGAAACATGTGACTGATAGGTGTGTTGTTGCCCCGGTGTGTCCTATTACATTGTTTATTCAAACAATAAACAGCACTGAATGTTTATACTCTGTTTCAGATTGGGTAGGATAGGTTTTGCATGTGCAGACTGCATTTGCAAGTGGAACCAACATGAAAACCAGAGAGCTGTCTATGAGTGGAAAAACAAGCAATTGTGAATTTGAGAGAAGATGGGAAATCAATCAGAGCCATAGCACAAACGTTGGCCATAGCCATTACAACCATTTCGAATGTCCCGAAGAAGAAAGAAACCACTGGTGTACGAAGCAGCACATGTCCAACAGGTAGACCAAGGAAAACATGAAAAATAAAGGCATTGGCCTCACTGTTCCAATACTTTTGGAGGGCACTGTATCACACCACATCCATATCCATCTTCAATGCTGACATAGGGTGAAATTCAGGGTACACCTGGACCAGTCAGTATCACATAATAACAGATCAAATGAAAGGTGTGCAGAATCTCTGTGAAATGTTTTTCATTCATCAGAAATTGAAGATGTATCAATTACAGTTTATAATATTTTTTTCATTAACCTAGAATGAGTCTTATATGGGTGGGGGGGCCATTTTGCCCACAATGGACAAATTAAACATCTTTTGAGTTTTGGTGTTAATAGATTCAACAACACAAGTGGAAGGGAAGAGTAAGATGAGGGATATTCAGCTGCTACCAATAAATAATTTAACACCCTATACATAAAACCAAAATTATTCAGTTTTAATTATTTCTTTGTCATATGGAGCAAAGACATCAGGAAATATTCACATTTAACAAACTGAAAAGTCAGGAAACTAGTTTTAATAATTTAAAAAAGCACTCAAAACATTTAATCTATTATCAAAACAGTTACTGTTTAATTTAGTTGCATTATAAACCATTTCACATTTAAATTACATAATGATGTTAAATATGGAACATTTCATAGTTTGGTATATCTCGATGTAATGTGACAAACATGCTTTATCTTCACTTCTGAAATTGACACTTTATTAGGGTGTGTTTTTTTTTTGCTGCAATAGCACAGAAAAAAGTGACCTCCAACACTTCTGTTGTCTTTAATGAAGCCATATAAAAATAATAATAATAATGATATCTTATATAAATGATGAAAAAAGAACGATGAAGAAAAGTCAGTCCAGAGCAGAGTCAAGGACACTTTTCCAGGTCTGCACAATCTCAGACTTGAAAGTTTAACTGTTGAATTAATTGTATTGCATTTTTTTAATAGGTTCACAGTTTATTTAAACCACACAACATATTTTAGCAATTCATAATTGAAAGTACAGTAATGCAATATAATTATTTACCTATAAAAAAGGTTTGGGGGAATCAACCATGTTACGGTACTCAGTAGACATGAGGGCTTGAAATGGACAAATGCAGGTGGGGCCACCATGGAAACCACAGACAAAAGCTTGGGACCCAAATTGTCAGCATATAACCAATATGGGGCCCACATGGACATGCTTACATAAGCTTAGTGAGGTCAACATTACAACACATGCAGTAATCGTGGATTAACCTTAGAAGACCTGTCATCCAAACAAACATCTCTGCTGTAATCTAATGATTACAGGCCTAAGAACCAGCAAAGGAAGTCCACACATATCACAGAGGTGTACTTTAAATATATTCAGTTTGCTATTATATCTTCCTAAATCAGTAAATCAAAAATCAGTCAATCCTAAATCCTAAATCCACCACAAATCCATGTGCCTCCTTTTGGTTGTCAGTTGTTTACCCTTACATCGATTACTTATATGTTCGCTAAGATTTTAACCACACATCTATTTTCCATCCACATTGCATCTATCTGTCTAAACGTCCTTTAAACTACTCCTGACTCACTTGGGACAGATAACCAGCAGATGGCAGTAGTTGCTCAGCAAGTTGTGCGGCTTACTCGTGTTCAAGTGAACAATATTCAGTGACATCCAGATGGGCTTTCTGTTTGACATTTGTAAACTTTTGTCACAAGTGTTTAATATATTTACACCACTGATTTGATTATTATGTTATGTTATGTTATGTATATTATGTCTAGCCACTGTGTCAACTCTCACACATCAAAGATTGAGTGAAACGTCTTGGAAATGCGACGCCCTCCCACATATCCAGGCTTGGGACCAGCACCGGGAGTAGTGGCTGGGGTCAATTTTGAGTGTCCAATTAGCAATGAGCAATGAGGATTGGGTACCCGAGATATACAGACATGTATCTAGATATAAATTCAGACCATTATAACACTCTCAAGATGGGGATTGGGATCAGTGGGTGGAAGTTTGATCCCTGTCTGCTCCAGTTTGCCTGCAAAGTATCCCTGTGCAAGACACTCAATGGCAAAACTGTATTTTAAAGTGATTTTAGTGGTCAGTAGTACTACATAAATATAGACTACAGTATTTACCAACCTACTTTTAGCTAAATGGAAAAAAAAACACATGAAGAAATGGATATGAGCCTCTGTTTTTTTTTTCTTCCTGAGGCTGCGCAGATCCTTTTTTATGACTTTCTTTTCCTTAACTGTTTCCAGATGTGAATCTGTGTCTGTGAGCACACATAAAGTAATCTTTCTTTTCCTACTGGCTCCAAAGAAAATACCATACTCCCCCCATATGTGAAAGGAGCTTCTCCTGCTGACTTTGCATTAAGAGTCTCTGTATATTCCTGCTCCTCTGGTTTAACCAGTGTGCCGCCGACTCCCCACACTCAAGCAGCAGAAACGAGTCAGGATCCACTCACCAGGTCAGGACTTTTAACTCTTAACTCTACTTTTATATCTTTGTGCGAGTTGGAGTTTGTATGTAGTATATATTATTATAGTATGTTACAAGATGTTTGATACATATGTTTGCGTGCAGCTGCAAACTCTTAACTCTCATGTTACAGACATACATTGACATATGTCCTACAATGCTAAATGTTTCAATGTCATGTGGATTAGCTATCACTGTCTACATGTGAATTATTAATAGACATGTACAGTGCAGTATTAATAAAGTGAGTAACATCGGCTGTAAGAATGTATATGAGGGGTCCTGGTTTGTATTTGACCCATTTTACCCTCATAAACCAGTAGAACAGGCTTTAAAAACAGCCACACAGCTGTGTTAACTCTTGTCCAGTAAACAAACGTGAAGGACTGTTTACTGGAGCAGAGGGAACGTTCACATTCTTGTTTATCCTAGGATGAAGAAGAAGTTGTTGATGGATGTGGACACTGGGGTGGATGATGCTCAGGCCATCATGGTGGCCCTGGCAGCCCCCAATGTGGAGGTCCTGGGGATCACTTGTTGCCACGGAAACACATCGCTGGAAAACGTTCTCAAGAACACGCTACGTGTCCTGAAAGTCTGCAACAGGCTGGACGTAAGTTCTTCCTATCATCCATCCTATCCTGCTCCCTATGTGCCCTGTCATGTACCCTTTCATGCTCCCTATTATGTAAGCTTGTGTACAGACACAGTGGTGAGACTTCAGTGGGATGGTTTGTTTTTACTACACTCATGACACAGATCCCAGTGTACCGTGGCTGCTCACAGCCTCTGGTGGCTCAGAAACTCCACGCTGGGGATTTTCATGGGAAGGACGGACTGGGAGATGCTCCAGATCCACACGCTCCAGGCCTAGAGCTGCTGCAGGAGGAAAAAGCTGTGCAGGCCATCATCAGGATCGTCAATGAAAATCCTGGAGAGGTTGGTGGTACATACATTTCAACCTGGAGGGAAATGTGACATTTCATGCACTCATCTCACTAATCTTTTTCTAAAGACTAATATTTGAAATTCATTTCCATGGTTTAATGTAGGCCTACATATACATTAAATATACATATATATATTATATTAATTATATATATATATATATATATATATATATATAATTAAATATAATATGAATATACTATATATGTATATACATATGTATGTATATATATATATAATTAATAAATAATATAATTAAATATATCGGGGGGGTTAAATATATTTTTATTTTATAATAGTTTATTTGTGAAGCAGTCCTTCCATTGAGTAGTACAATGTTTCTGTTACAGATAAAACTGTTCAGAATGTCTTTATTTAAACGTGGAATATCTGGGAAATCATCTTCATCTTTTATATTCATATGACTCCACTTGAGTTAACGTGCTTGATTTAATGTCATGCTTACTTGACTTTATGAATTAGAAATAGAATATTTTAACAATTGGTATTGACTGCATAGGCCAAGAAAAATGATATTGGTCAAACTGTGACACTTGGTACTTGTCTCTCTAAATGTTATTTTCTTGGACTGTGTACAGGTGACTCTGGTTGCCACGGCACCCCTTACTAACCTGGCTGTCGCTGTTGAAGTGGACCCCTCCCTCCCTGAGAAACTGAAGGCTCTGTACATCATGGGAGGAAACACTGAGTGTATGTCACGTTTTGTGTCCACTGTAAATGATAAACTAAGCTAATCAGAGTAAATGATTAGCTAAACTAATCAAAGATAAGCCGAGATAACCCTTTATTTGTTTCATGACAGCAGTACAGAAGAGTAAATAAAGTAAAGGTTATAAGTAACATTAATAAACACTGTTGAGCAAATACAATATTTAATATTGAAAATAAATATATATAATATAGAACAATATATACAATGTAAACAGTGATAAACCCAATAATATACAACATGGTCAAATTGTGTTATGGGGGTGAACAGTCTGAGGCAGCAGGACAAA
The DNA here is from genome assembly GCF_958295425.1 of Solea solea. Lineage (NCBI taxonomy): Eukaryota > Metazoa > Chordata > Actinopteri > Pleuronectiformes > Soleidae > Solea > Solea solea. Next base: position 11,637,064 of record NC_081135.1, read on the forward strand.
GTTAAAAAATATTCAGTATGCAATACTGTGTAGAAGATGCACACAAACTACACATAAAATACACAATACAACATAAAAATCACAAAAAAATCAATATAAAGTACAAGTAGTCAAAGATATTGGCAGCTCTGCTTCAGCATCATTTAAACACACTTGAAAAGTGTCCAATGAGACCAAATTCTTCAGTTTCATACAATTTTGTAGGATGTTCCAATAAAATGGAGGTTTTTCACCTGTTCAGACACTTTGGTACTGACAGTAAGAATAATTCCAGGAACTGAGGACTGTAACTCCTTGTACTTGACATGGTTTAAACCAGTGGTTCCCAAACACTAGATTAAAAAAATATAAAATAATATACATATGTGTGTGTATATGTATATTCTGTATATATACAGTATATACACACATTTTTATTTAATTTTTTTAAATAATAGACATAAAATCATTAATTTACCAATTCTGATTTACTGATTCAAAATGATATTGGGTGGTACAGATATAGCTGTAATGTATGTATTGCCAAATTATGCACAAATTTGCTATATTGGGATTTGGGTAACTATCTCATCTTTAAAAAGTGAGTCCTCATGTAGGACGTTTGGGAAACACTGGTTTGACCAAACCTGAGATGGACGTATAAATTAGAATATGTAAGATATTTTACTGATTTACAATATTTTGTCGGATTAGCTCAACTACAGTCCACATTTATTGTGGCATTGTTTTGATAAGCTTGTGCAAAGTTGCATTAAAGTGTAACTGTACTCCCTCTTCTGGGGCTAACTCTGCCCAATGCCAAGAAGTGGGCTGAGAGCTGAGGGGGGCACCATCAGCTGATTGGGAAAAGTAAATGTAACATGTTTGATTTGTCTGTGTTTGTGTGTAGCCCGGGGTAATATCACACCATGTGGAGAGTTTAACTTCGTGGCTGACTCTGAGGCCGCACACATCGTGTTGGACCGCTACACCTGCCCTACCTACATCGCCACCTGGGAGTTCAGCTGCAGGAACATCCTGCCCTGGGTCTTTATTAACAATCTCAACTATAGGGGGCTCCATTTGTAAAGTTGTTCCCACTGAATTTAATGGCAACATTTGGCCACATTTAAAAAAAAGTTTTTAAAAAAATGTAGGGTTTAAGTTTATTTATTTAAGTCACATTGGCAGCAATCTGTCTCACAGTGGGCATGGCAGGAACATTATTAAGCAAATTTAACATTTTAGATTCAAACATTTAGAACATTTGACATACTGAAGAGCTAAGTTTCTTTTTTTTAAAACAGATGTATCTTTAAACTAGAACTAAATCTGGTTAAATTGAATGAATTAAATAAACTTACACTATCTTTTATGTATCATTGTGTGGAGTTAAATGTGGCAAAAAGTTGCTGTAAGATTCAGCATGATCAACTTAACAAAACTGTGTCCCTTAGAACTATTCCAGTTTTTTTTTCAAACTAACCAGTTTTCATCATGACCACATTAAATAAACCACATATTTCCTCCTTTTCCTCCTTCAGTCTTTCTGTGACACTTGGCTGGCCCAAGACTCAGACAAGGCTCGTTTCATGGAGAGGATTTTCCAACACACCAGAGAAGTATGTGAATATCCCGAGTGTGTTATTTCAACAACACTCCAGAACAAATGTCACATATACTGCATGTATATTGTATGATGCAGATGGTCCAGACTGAGCGCTATCAGAAAGAACTGGTTGCAGGTAGTGGATTTAACTCCTGTGACTCCTACGCTTTGGCTGCAGCCATTAACAACACTCTGGTGACAGAGAGTGAACAGGTGACATTTTTAACATTTTAGTACTTCAACGCAAAGAGAAATTCGACATATTTAGTGTCTTATACACATTGAAAGGTCACGTGTACCGGTTTTACCCCACCAGGTGGCTGTGACAGTGGAGCTGAAGGGGACGTACACCCGAGGCATGATGGTGCTTGACTACTTGGACCTGCTGCACAAGAAACATAAAGTGTTCATCATGAAGAAATTTGACTTGGAGAGGTTCAGACAAATGTTGATGGACGCACTGAAATAGCATGAATTCCTCGGACCTGCTTCAGAGACACATGGAGTTGAGTGACATGCAGATACATGTCATGCGTTTTACATACCAGCACCTGAGTAGTACATTTTGATCAAGATATAGAACTTTACCTGCTTATAACAATTACCATCATACATGAGCATGACAAGATTAATCCTGATCTGTTAAGATTTTACTGAGATATACATATACTGAGAATTTTAATACATATGTATATATATACATATATAAAAAAATATACATAATGTTGTATTTTTTAGTGTATGAAAAGAACAACAACATAGTGTAAAGTTTCTCTGCTTTAACTGAAGCAGGGCAGGACAAAGTGCCACTAATAACTTTATAAAATTCAGGGAGTTTTATAAATTGAAACCTTTAATGGGAATAAACTGGACATTTTCTAAATTGAGGGTTGGGAACTTGAATATAGTTGGTAAATAACATATTGTAATTGTAATAATGACAATAAAGATTGATTATGATTCTCTGATTCATGTTCCCCATCATGCTCCCTATCATTTACCCTAACATGCTCCCTATTTATCCCATCATGCTCCTTATCATTCTTCCTATATGCGCCCCATCATGCTCCCTAGTATGTTTCCATGCGCATCCAACTCAGTGGCGATTACAGCAAGGGAAGCTCAGCTTCCTCTAAAATGTTGTCAAATATGTATTGTGTTATATTTACATTTCAATACTAAATGTGCGCTAGAACGTGATTAGATTGGGTCCCTAGTTTGTTCAGAATCAGCTGTATTATGGATCGTCATTATGTGATTTTCATATTCCTGTAGCAGACTCCACATTTGACTTGAAGCTCAGCTTTAACTGTTCTCTATGGGATGGCACAGACTAGGCTTCAACTCCTTATTACTTCACCCTAGTCCTCAGTCTCAGTAGTTTCTTCACAGAAACAAGCACCGCTGTTAGTTCCAATCTTGCAATAGTCGTGACTTTCGACTCAGGTACGAACACTGACCATAGCCCTTTAAGCTTGTGTCTGAGAAATGATGTAGCTCTGTCTTTGAGACCTTTCCAAATCCTAGGTGGAGGATATGGTGACATTATCCAAAAGAAGTAGATCATTTTTCCACTGCTCCCATTTTGGACGTAGCTCATCAGGCAGTGGGACGTCCCATCTGTTGTGAAGATTTGATTATCAGGTGAGCCGACCAAGGATGGAGTTTCTGGAGTCAGAGATGAGTTAAGTTGAAAAGCTTTATTGGAAGCAGCTCAGATCTGAGGAGAACTGAGCCGAACATGAACAAGTAGATGTTAACAGTTGGGCATCCTCTGTCAGTCTGACTGTGAGTCCCAGAGTTAGGATATTTAAAGGGTTTGGAGGCCTGTCTCTGCTGATACATATAGAGCTGACCTTCGGGAGGACTGCGCAGTGGAGTTATCAGTCCTCTGTCCCAGTCAGGCCAGGCACAGTGAAAATATGAAAAGGCACATATTGTAGACAAATGACTGGTGCCAGTGCTACACCGAGGCCTTTGTGATTAGAGACTTGTGGCTGGCACCATCCTGAGTTGTTCAGGTTTGTGCTTAGGAATGTAAGTGGCTAATTTTAGAGAAGATTGTGTTTGTGAGAGACTCGTGTGAGCACACATAAAGTAATCTTTCTTTTCTCACCCCGTCCACTGTACGACACAACCCCTTGCTGCACGACACCCCCCCTAAACAAATCGCTGCGTCTTGCTTGCTGTTACAATCGCTATCGTTACAGCATGCAGACATTACTGGTTAATAAACCACACTTAATTGATTTAATGTATACATATAATGACTATTCATACAGTGTTCAATATCATTATGTGTTTTTTTTATCTATTCTTACCTTTTCCTCCGTCATTTTACGAGTACAACACGTTTTGTGATTTTCCCGTGTTTTTCCCGTGTTGGTTGTTTCGGGCGCTCTCTCTTCATACTTGTTCGGCAACGTAAACGTCATCACGTTTCAGACGCTGTGACCCAATCAGAGTGTCGTGTAGTGTGAGGGGGGGTGTCGTGCAGTACGGGGGTGTGGCGTGCAGTGGGCGGGGTGAGTTGTGTAGAGGTCTGCGAGTCTGCAGCTGCCGGATCCTTCTCGAAAACATGGGTGTACGTTCACGTCGGCTGCAGACGATTTTCGGCAAACAGTCTCTTTTCGGCACGAAACGGGTCACACGGGGTACAGCGGTTCTGAGAGCAGCTTGCGAGATGAACGGTCTGTTTGAGGAAACCGCAGAGGAGCACGAAGATAGAGAGGAGCGGTCAGAGAGGGACACCTGTCACCGGAGGAGGCTGCTCGATACCGCGGTGAAGCCCAAACTCAGTCTGCACACAGCAGGTCAGTTCCTTACTCACTGGAGTAGGAAAACCACAGATACTGACTATCCTGCTATTTGTTAGCCGATCCAGGTAATCTAATCTTCTCCAGTTCATTTACAACGTCCCTTTGAGTCAATATCATTCATAAACAACAACACGGAGTCTGTGGACTTTAAATAAAGAAGTCAATGGGCACTATGATGATGACCATGATGTCTTTCGCACACAGGGTACCGGTCTCAACCACTGAGCCACTCCACCCCCCATCAGTACCTGTTACTTTTGAAATAAGTGCATGAGCCCTCCACAGTTCCAAATTCTCCACCCAAATCTCTTTATCGCAGTTCTTCTTCTTCATTCTCATCCTCATTTATTTTAATCCTCACCTGTGTTCTCTGGGTCTGTCCACTATCTCAAAGCTCCCCGCACTCAGTCCTTGTTTCACCACACATTTCAACACCGTAGTTGTAATTTATAACACTTTTATAACAGTATTTTGTGAAGACACGAGGCATGTATGATAGTCTGTTGCTTCACTGTGATTTTATTATGATTATTTTATTTGGAAATTATTATTATTATTATTATTCATAATAATAATAATAATAATAATAATAATAATAACAATAATATATATAAAAAAATATATATTGTTATTTATTTTGGTAACAGTATCCTTATTATGCCACAAGGGGGCATTGCTTCCTCAGTGGGACAGGCTTGTTGCTGTGTTGTCTGTCTCATCCTTTCTCTGTCCTTTACAGGTCAGTAACTTGGTAAAAGACACATATGACCGCTATAATGTTTATTTCGATGGTTAATGCTTGCGTCACTGTGTGCTTTGTTCGCCAGGACATTTTGGTTTTGTTCCTCTGAGAGAAAGTAAAAGTGGCGGTCAACAGCGCTAGCTTAAATGCTATATATGCTTTATGTGTTGGACTAAATGTTGTCAGGTCACGTTTTAAGGCTCGCAGCTGCATGTGGTTAGAAATGCTGTATATGCTAACTGTTTTCTACAGGAACAGTTCATGTGTTTAGTTCATGTTTCTGTAACTTGATAAGTTGATGTGAAAAACATTCGCTGTCTGTGTCACTTTCTCATGCTATTTGCCATTATATTCTGTTAGCAGGATACTAAGTGTGAACAAGCTGCCAGTCAGTCTGACTGGAAATCTATGTATGTATGTGAATACATTTTTTGGAGCTAAAAGCTTGAGACCAAAAGGACATTTGGAGCAACTATGTGTTTAATTTCATTATATATGAAAAGGGACACTAACATGGACTGTAAGAAATGTGTTTATTGCAGAGAGAAAGTTTGTTAGATTGAGTTGTGACCTGGTATTAGGTTTGTGGAAAATGTGTGAAAAGGAGACTATGTGTAAAGTGCATGTTTGTTAAAAAGTGTGAGAGAAGGAAACGCATCATCTGTTGTCTGTCTCGTCCTTTCTCTGTCCTTTATAGGACAACATTATAATCTGCAAACTGGCCACACGCCTAGGGTCTGTTACAATCACTAAGACAAGTCTTTAAATTCTACTTTGGCCTTTTCCACATGGAAACGGAACTTTCCCTATTTGATATTTGTTCTGTTCTAACAACGTCTCCGTAGTCATGCTATTGTGGGCCACACAGTTGGTGTAGTGACTTTACAGCTATCCCTATGTTCAGCCTTTGATAAATGTGGCGGTTGACAATGACCGCTATTCGAATACCACGCCCCATATATTCATGGTTTCCAGACCATTTTCACTATTATGTCTCTCTCCTCTCTTCTGCAGATGACGGGAAGATGTTGGTGATTAAAGAAGAGGTTCCCCCTGAGCAGCAGTGGAGCTCCAGTGTTGACCAGGAGGAGCCAGAGCACCCCCCCATTAAAGAGGAAGAGGAGGAAGTGTGGATCAAACAGGAGGAGGCAGATATCATTGCTGTGACTGTGAAGAGTGAAGATGATGAGACACTAGAGTCCTCAAAACCCGATCAGAGACTGAAGACTGAAGACTGGGAGGAGACCAGTGAACCACCAGTGAAAAATAAAACAATATCCAGTCATTCAAGAGGTAGCACTGATGGGCAAATGTGCTGTCCTGAATGTGGTAAAACATTTGGATGTAAGTCACTTTTGTTGATACATGTTAACACTCACTGTAGAGAGAAACCATTTTGTTGCTCTGAGTGTGGTAAAGGATTTATCCAACAGAGTAGTCAAACAGGAGAGAAACTATCGAGTTGCTCTGAATGTGGTAAAAAATGTGCCTATAAGGCACTTCTGTTAAGACACGAGAACACTCCTTCTGGAGAGAAACCATTTAGTTGCACCGAGTGTGGAAAATGTTTTAGCGCAAAGCGCAATCTAAAGAGACATAAGCAAGTTCACATAGGAGATAAACCGTTTAGTTGCTCTGACTGTGGTAAAAGATTCAGCTATGAGGGCTATCTGAGGTCACATGAAAAAAGCCACACGGGAGAGAAACCATTTAGTTGCACCGAGTGTGGAAAATGTTTTATCGAAAAGCGCAATCTAAAGAGACATGAGAAAATTCACACAGGAGATAAACCGTTTAGTTGCTCCGACTGTGGTAAAAGATTCAACCATGAGAGCTATCTGAGGTCACATGAAAAAATTCACACAGGAGAGAAACCATTTAGTTGCTCGGATTGTGGTAAACGATTTGCTGAGAAGGGCCGTCTGAGGAAACATGAGAACATTCATTCAGGAGAGAAACCATTCAGTTGCTCCGCGTGTGGTAAAAGATTTACTCGTAAGAGTAATCTGAGGTCACATGAGACAATTCACACAGGAGAGAAACCATTTAGTTGCACCGAGTGTGGTAAAAAATTTATCACAAAGAGCAATCTAAAGGATCATGAGAAAATTCACACAGGAGATAAATTGTTTAGTTGCTCCGACTGTGGTAAACGATTCAGCTATGAGTGCTACTTGAGGTCACATGAGACAATTCACACAGGAGAGAAACCATTTAGTTGCACCGAGTGTGGAAAAAAATTTATCGCAAAGCGCAATCTAACGAAACATGAGAAAATTCATACGGGAGATAAACCGTTTAGTTGCTCCGACTGTGGTAAACGATTCAGCCATGAGTGCTACTTGAGGTCACATGAAAAAAGCCACACAGGAGAGAAACCATTTAGTTGCACCGAGTGTGGAAAAAAATTTGTCACAAAGAGCAATCTAACGAAACATGAGAAAATTCACACAGGAGAGAAACCGTTTAGTTGCTCGGACTGTGGTAAACGATTTACTGAGAAGAGTAATCTGAGGAAACATGAGAAAATTCATACAGTAGTGAAACCTTTTAGTTGCTCAAAGTGTGGTAAAAGATTTCGACGAGAAGACGAAATGGAGAAACATATGCAAATTCACGCAGGAGAGAAACCATTTTGGTGCTCTGAGTGTGGTGAAGGATTTATTGATCAGAGTAATCTGAGGAAACATGAGACATTTCATTCAGGAGAGAAACCATTTAGTTGCCCAGTTTGTAAAAAAAGATTTACACGGCATAGTCACATGGAAAAACATCAATGTGTTGGTGACCCGTCAGAGCTTAATCAGAGTCAGACTGAGAGGACACAGAGGACTGTGCAGGACCACGGCCTGTCTGGAACTCAGGAACACATTCCCCATTTCCAACAAAGTGAACCTGGAGTGGTACTAGTGGAGTGGTACTAGTGCTGGTTCAGAACTTGTTTATCCAAATCCTTATGTCATGTTATACGTCACTCTTTCATGCGTCAACTGTGTAATGTTGGACCTGGTTAAAAGCCTTGTGACACCCAGTGATGTAGTACTCGAGTCCAGTCTCGGACTCGTTCCTTCAAAGACTCGGTCTTGACTCGGACTCGGACCACAGTGGGAGGAGAAGGACTCGTAATTTCAGACCGAGTCCTCGAGACCAACGCATTTTTTTATGTTCATGTTATGTCCTAACTATGATTAAAAAGGTCAGGGTGGGCTTAACATGTTGATGACAGAGCAGCACTGTTGAAGCAGTTTATAAAAATAGGCAGAAGATGATGAATGTGGTAGGGATTTTTTTAATGATAGTAAAAGCATAGTCCATATTAAGACTAGGGCTGCAACAACCAATCGGTTAAATCGATACAAATCGATTACTAAAAGCGTTGGAACTAATTTAGTTATCGATTCGTTGAGTCGCGCGATTAATACGTCACTTGTAGGCGTAGAACTGTTTACAGACACCGACCACGCCCACAGCGAGCCTTGCGTGCGCGTGAATAGTGGAGCGAATAAGCGGTGCAGGAAAGTTACGGAGCTAAAACTTGTATTTTAGACGTGAAACGTGGCGGAAGCGGAGAAAACGGATCTAACAGATCAGGAAACTTTTAAACAACTGAAAACCTTATTTTGTGCACTTTATAAAAAAAAAAGGAGCCTTTTCATTTTTGTAGATATAAAAATGTTTGTCATACATTGTATGTTTTTTTTGTGTTATTCCAGTTAATTTTGATTTTATTTTATAATTTAATATTACTGTTGATAGCTCAAGGACATTGGAGCAATAACCTGTTGTTTTTATACTTCAGTCTGCACTGTGAATTTGAAATGTTCAGTTTTTGAATAAAGATGCGGCAATTACAAATGTTTCTTTTTTTTAACCGATTCATAGAAAAAATTATCGACCGATTAATCGATTATTAAAATAATCGTTAGTTGCAGCCCTAGCACCAAAGCTCTGAGCAACTGCTGCTTTGAGGGCAATAATCTCTGTTTTGTTGATAATAAAATGTAAAGATTATTTACATTTCATCCCGTCTTTGATGGCAATTAGGGGGATACACTTTACACATTAGAGCTCTCTCAGCACAAAACAAAATCATTCTTAAAAGGGTATTTCATCTCTAAAGGTATTTCAATGGGTACCCCCCACACCATGTTACTGTTAGCACTAGCCCTTTAGGTATTTCAACAGGTGAAAAATAACACAGTCCTTTGGGACTATTACTACTGTGTTTTGGTGAATTATGCACTGGGGTGTGCAATATGAGCCTCAAATTATGTAATATTCCATCATGATATTGCAATAACAATATTTGTGACAATAGTTTACAGAATTTCAAAGCCCAACATAATTTGACTTTCATGTAATCGACTGGAGGGGCTGCATGTGGCCCACAGTTTGAGACCTCGGTGGAATAAATTTTAATTATGCTATTTTACATTGAAAGTCCACATCCATCACTTTTATTTTGAAATTGCAGGCACTTACCGTAATGTCTAGCATATAAAGATATTGTAAAACAAAGTGAGGGCACCGTCTGGTGAATAAAAGTCTGAGACAAACGTGCAGTTGAACATTTGAGACTATTTATTTTCCTTGATGCAGTGGGCGAGGCCTAATGTCAGTCTGCACAGCAGGTCACTCCGTGTTCCCACATTTGTGTTTCCAATTAAAACAATAATTGTTACTTGAAAGGTGAGCATGCATACAGCTGTTCCTGCTTCCCATGTGGTGGGAGACATTAGGCGTCTCACTTTTTGTGGAAACCAAAGAAGTGAAGCATCCGCTTTGAACACGAACACTTCTTAACTCTCAGGAACTGTGTGTAGACACTGTTCTGAGATTGGAGCTTCAGGTTGTCTGCTCTGACTCTCTTCATCTCCTGACTAAACTCTCGTCTCCAGGTCTGCCCCTCTTTCAGCGCAGCAGCGAGACAGTCTCTATCTTTGGTCAGAGACTCCCTCTCTTTGGTCAGCAGCTCTTTGTCTTGCGTCAGGGACTGGTTCATTTTGGTCAGACAATTGTTCTCATTGTTCAGAGACTCGTACTCATTGGTCAGAAACTCATTCACATTGGTCAGAGACTCATTCTCTGTGCTCAGGGATGCTTTCTCTTTGGTCAGTGAATCATTCTTTGTGTTAGAAAACTCTTTTTCTTTTTTCAGTGAGTCTTTCTCTTTGGTGAGCAACTCTTTCTCTATGGTCAGAGATTCTTTCTCTTCAGTCAGAGACTTATTTTTTTTTGTCAAAGACTCATTCTCAGTGTCTAGAGATCCATTCTCCTTTTCCAGAGACTCATTCTCTCTCCTCAGAGACTCATTCTCTCTCCTCAGAGACTTGTTCTCTGTTGTCAAAGACTCAATCTTCTTGGTCAGAGACTGACTCTCTTTGGCTAGAATCTCATTATTCGTCATCTCAGTCTGCAGCTGCAGTTTCAACATCTGCTCCTCGTCCAGCTTGCCTTTCAGATGCTTGTTTTTCTTCATCTGAACCTTCAGTTTGTCAGAGACTTTGTCAGTCTTAGGTCTCAGGTCACTGACAGGCTGCCTTGTGAGCTGGTTGGAGAGTTCCAGCTCATCCCATAGACCGGCAAACTGCAGCTGAGGACCATCGTTTAGTACCTGGAGCTCCATCTCTGTGTGGTCAACATCATCAGCCAGGTTGTCCACCAACTGATACAAGTGGTTCAGCCTTATTTTGGTTTCAATGTCACATGCTGTGTCTGTGACGCCGCCATCCATGGTTGTTCACTATCTCTGCTTCGTTCTTCTGTCTAAGAAGCTTCTCTATAACGCAGCTTAAAGCTTTTCCAATTATTTCTGATAAGGTGAGAGGTGCAATGCTGCCTTTTACAGGAAAATATGTTTCTGTCTTCAGTTCAAAGTTCTTTGACACAGTTTGACACAAATGTTGGCAAATTGGCATTAGTAATCTCCTGTTTTAATTATAATGTCTGCCAGGCCCAGGCTGTACACTGAGATGTGCGATGTAATGTCTCGGCGCTTCTTTGATTCTCCTCCTCTCCACCTTCTATCTGCTCAGGGACATTTGATGATGTTACTTTGATCTCCTGATGACACCATGATGATGTCTGAAGAGAGGGGGGATCATGGAGCAAGTGTAGGGATAGGGGAGTGAGGAACTGGGGCAATAATGTGCTGCTGCAGAATCCCCTCTATCTTAAAAGACCGGAATTCCATTGAACAGTGGACTCATGACTGATGCACTTTATTTGTCTATTTACTTGCACTTTTATATTTCAGTGTTTGCTTTGTAACTGTTTTTTTTTATGAACTATGGCGTGTGCTGCGGCCTTTCTTGACTGTGGTCAAGTGAGCCGTCATTCGTCTTCGCGTGGTCAAGTGAGCCGTCATTCGTTGTTTAAGTGGGCCCGTGCAGTCGAACTTACGGTGAATGCTGGGAGTCGGCTGAGAATCAGCGCTAGTTTGATACCGGCGCGATCACTTCCGCTTTTCAAAATAAGACGTTACTAATACAAGGGCAATCAATCATGCTGATTTTAAGACATTGGGTGACATTGTCCAGAAGCTGTTGAACTAAATATTTTCCCTAATTTATTTATATTTTTACTGTACAATAACAACACATTGGCTCATAATTTCTGACAATGGTTGACACAATTGATCTCAGGAGCATGCTGACTACTCCCTCACTTATTATCAAACAGTTTTACTGTATCATTTGTGAGAAATTAAGCATCAAAGTTGTCTCTGTTTTACTCAGAAAAAGTCCCAAAACTCAATTTTTACTGTACAATAAAATCACTTTTGCCCATAAGTTCGGACAATGGTTGGTACAGTTGACTTCAGGGGCATGCTGACTACTCACTCAGTCATTATCAAACAGTTTTACTGTATCATTTTTGAGATATTAAGCATCAAAGTCGTCTCTTTTTTACTCAGAAAAAGGCCAAAAACTCAGTTTTTACTGTACAATAAAATCACTTTGGCCCATAAGTTCTGACAATGGTTGGTACAGTTGACCTCAGGAGCATGCTGACTACTACCTCACTCATTATCAAACATTTTTACTGTATAATTTTTGAGAAATTAAGCATCAAAGTCGTCTCTTTTTTTACTCAGAAAAAGGCAGAAAACTCAATTTTTACTGTACATTAAAATCATTTTGGCCCATAAGTTCTGACAATGGTTGGTACGGTTGAACTCAGGAGCATGCTGACTACTACCTCAGTCAGTACCTCAGTCAATAAAAAGGAGATATTTTCTCCCCTAGAATTGTGACATTTCTACTACCTTGATGAATAGAAGTGGGTGAAATAGAAGTGAGTTACACCAGGGGCCAAAATCCTATTTCAAGGCTGTATTTGACACTTTTTCCCTCAATTATTTTAAATAATTATATTAACTATATTATATATATTATTAGTCCATACGCGGCCAGTTTTTGTATGTTCAACCAGCAATACCAATATGTTAGTGGCAATGATACACAATACATGTTTAAATACACATCTGACTTGAAAATGGGTCATAAAACATTCTGCCAGATGTGATGATTTTAACTGAAGGAAAAAACAGGAGTGGGAATTTCACAATGCTTCACTTGATTAGAAACTGGATCTAAATCAAAGCTGGAACATAATATCAGACTCAAAATAGTCTAAATAATTAAATGTGTAAAACTGGATTATAATATGTCACAAGAAAAATCTCACATGTCAGTAAAGTAACTTTACATTAATGAGCGGGACTTTCATAAAAGGATGAAGACATCAGTATGTCACCTGTCCGTCCACCTCTTACCCTATGCTGTCAACACCATGAATAAACAGTAATGTCATGCCTTGATGCCAAATTCAGGTGTAACAGCAAATGATGACATAAAAAAAAACACCCTTAACTTGTTTAATATGGCCCATTTCCACTATGGTCCCGGCTCGGCTTGCCTCACCTCGGCACGGTTTAGATTGATTTTCCACTACAAAAAAAGTATCTACTTAATGTGGGCAGAGTCATCACTGCATGGCTAGTTTTATTGCTAAAATCTATGAGTATGAGACACACAGGGTGTGTAGCTCCACCTTGGAGCTTTTTAAAGATATTATGAGATGTGCGTTCACCTTCAACTGGTGAAATTTTTTATAAAATAATGGTATTGCGAAAAACCAATGCAAAATGGCTCAGTAGCGCCCCCTCAGGTCAAAGACTATGGAGTGGCCGAAATTTAGTTGCGCCTGAATTTCATGAAATTTGGTGGGAACATTGTTCGGCCCAAGAGGAACATGAAATCCTTTTGGGACCACGTGCCAAATGCTTCAAATTGAACTAGACCCATCCAAGAAACTTGATATGTGAGACCAAGGGCCCGCCCTGAGCACGTCTGCAAGACACAGGAAGTAGGTAGTCTGAAACAGGAAGTGCCTTTATCTTGCCCATACATTGACTGATCGGCTCAAAGCTTGAAATGTGAGCTCAAGGGCCTGCCCTGAACACGTCTGCAAACTATGACCTGCACACAGGAAGTAGGTCTTGTGCAGGGTCGGTCCCTGTAGTTATGGGTCCACCAAGAGAAAACTATGAGCAGTTTATTCCCAATGGCTCCTTCATTCACATCAATGATTTCCCTGACGCAAAATCACTGGCAGAGTTTCTACAGCAGCTGGACAAGGATGATAAAGCATACATGGGTTATTTTGAGTGGAGAAAGTATTATAAAGTGGTGCCTCATCATTTGTCAATGCAGAATGAATTCATTCATCCCATCTGCCTCGCCTGTGACCACATTTCAAAAGACAAGGAGTACCATGTAGTTAATGACCTTTATGAGTGGTACTTTACATGAAAACTGCTGTGACATCATTTTGTTAGAAGTTATTAGGCAGTGAAGACACTGAATATCTCAGGGTTCTAATTGTTAATTGTTTTTTTTTATCATTTATAAATTTAAATCTTTTGTATAAATACAAATCTGATTTTTCTACTTTGAGATGACAGATGACAAAGAATCGTGATCATATTCTTTTTTTTTTTTTCCTGTTTCCTAAAATAAAAGCTTTGCCTGTCCAGCATTTGCATTCTATTCTTGCCACGTGGCTTTTCCCCACAGTTACAACACTTACAGCTTCACATTTCAGGATGTCATGGTCCTTCCCACACTTAGCACATGGCCAGTTTCCCCTGCATGATGCTGCCACACGTCCATATCTTTGACATTTAAAGCACAGACATATAAATACTCCTCTTTTCCTTGCTTGTCCAAGCTGATCCACATCTTTATATAACACAGTCATTGTTCCACCGGAAAAGACTCTCCATTTTGCATACTAAGCCAAATGATAAGATCAACGTTCAACTGTAGCTCCCAATGGTGTGGGGTGGTACTGCAGGTACATATGACACAAAAAGATAAGTCAGGACGCCGCACAAAACCTTTCAAGTAATGACCTAAATCAAAAGTATCAACCTACTGTAAATAAGTGTAAAACATGTCCTGTTTAAAACACTGAGAACAGTATTGAGTCTTTGGACTCACTACTTCATTGCTATCAGATAAAACTTGGCACATGTTTAACACTGGAGGAAAGCCAAGTCACACCCCTAGTGCTGGGTGTGCTCTGATCTTTTGTAAAATATTATTTAATGACTTCTTTATTTGTTGTTCTACCGTCGTCATATTTACAATCGCAAGAGGAGCTTGTTGGGTGAGGAAGTGGACTTTTATTCTTTTATGTGCCTGTTTTTTTACTTAAACTCAAAGGAAAGGTGAGTGTAAAAGACTGATAATAAGATTTGCCAATGTCCTAATTTGCAGGTAATAGAAAAAAATCTTATACTTATGTGAGTCTTTTTATCAAAATAAATTGTGAGCTACAAGTACAAACTCTGTTTTGAGGTTCCAGGAGGTTTAGCCTATTATTTAAAACGGGAAGTAGACTAAACAAACTTATATCTGGTATTCAACTGGCTCAGTTAACACCTTTCCTGTTAAGATACAAGCACATTTGGCACATTTGGCAGATTGTGAATTACAAGCATCACAACCATGAATAAGGTACTTCCAACATCAAACAAGAGACATTCAACAAGGTGAAATGTTAAGCATTTTCTTTAAAGAAAAAGCAGTAGAAGACACACAGTGAGTGAGAGTTGAAAAGAAACAAATCTGTCAAGTTCTGGGAATACATCAAAAAGTGTATGTAAGTATATTATTTTTGGATTTATTTTTAAAGATTTGTTCAGTACTTCCTGCATGACCGGAGCACAGACTCCGTCTGACACAGTCACTGAGCTGGAATACAGCGACAGGGTGTGCAGGTTTCTGGTAGTGCTGTCGCTAAATACACCAGACTTCCTGTTAAATGATTAGGTTTCTCATGCTAAATGTTGGAGATGAATCCACATTTTCACAATTGTTTAGTCTTTTTAACTGATCTACAGTTCGGCATTGTATGGCCTGTTTCTTGTGTCAGACGTCTCTTTCTGTGACGGCACTCTGACCAATCTGGCAGTCTGATGATGTCATGCACAGTATTTGCTCAGCTTGGAACCTCACCAGAGCAGGTACCAGGTACTAGCACTAATGGAAACGCAAAATAACCGTGCTGTGCCGAGGTGAATCAAGTCGCACTAGTGGAACCACGCCTTATGTCAGTACAACTGAGAAGCTCCTTATTCTCTTAGTTTACATGTATTTTAAAAGTCTTTACAACAATTCTCGTTTTCATGTAAACATACTTAATGTGGTAAAGCAGAAAATCCCAACGTTAAACATATATACAAATCCTGCTTTGTAGTTTAGTCCTCTTCTCTGATGAGTTACTGTTACAAACTTATGATTTGACTGCTTCAGGGGTTTCTTTTAGTTATGCTTTAGTTGAGTTGCTGTCAATTAAGTCATGATGTTGTTTCTGTCTTCTTACTTTCATTTTTTTTTGTCCCCACAGATGGCCCTTTTATGTAAACCGTCATGTCTGTCAAAAATAAGTGCTATTTGCCTTGCCGTCACTTTTATTGCTTTATTTCTATATTTTGAGCCACAGTCTCCTTTGTGTCCATCTACGTCTACATTAGCTGATGAAGAAACCTCTGAAGGCACAGTTCTCACTGAAAAGCCCATCGTCCTGCTGTGGTTCTGGCCTCTTGGTTTTAGGTTTGATTTCAAAATCTGCTCAACCTACTTCAACATTGATAGCTGCATACTGACTGATGATAGATCCATGTACAGCAAAGCAGAAGGAGTCATTTTCTACCACAAACATATTGATTGGAATTTAAAAAACATGCCTCTCGATCCACGCCCAACATTTCAGAAGTGGGTTTGGCTTAATGAGGAATCTCCAAGGAACACAGCAAAGAAACCAGCTTTAGAAAACCTGTTCAACTTAACACTGAGCTACAGACGAGATGCCGACATTGTGATGAGGGATGAGGTGACTATCAGGAAAGAAGAGATGAGGGAAGACTTTGTTCTGCCCAAGAAAGACAAACTGGTGTGTTGGATTGTCAGTAACAATGCTGCGAACACTGGAACAAGTACAAGAGATAGATATTACCGTGAACTTTCTAAACATATAAAGGTTGATCTCTTTGGATCTGCTTATACTGGGCACCGGTTGAGCTTTGAAGACTATTACCCAACCATCAGTAGTTGTAAGTTTTACCTCTCGTTTGAAAACTCACTCTTCAAAGATTACATGACAGAAAAGGTGAATGGGCCCCTCACAGCAGGGACAGTCCCTGTCGTTCTGGGTTCACCGAGAGAAAACTACGAGCAATTCCTTCCCAATGGCTCCTTCATTCACGTCAATGATTTCCCTGACGCAAAATCCATGGCAGAGTTTCTACAGCAGCTGGACAAGGATGATGAAGCATACATGGGTTATTTTGAATGGAGAAAGTACTATGATGTCCTTCCTCATCTTTTGACAGTGGCAAAACAATTCATTCAACCCACCTGCCTCGCCTGTGACCACATCGCAAAATACAAAGAGTACAATGTAGTTAATGACCTTAATGAGTGGTACTTTACACCAGAACTGCACTGAGAGCACTGCAATAGAAGATCATTACACCTACCATCCACAATTAGGTGCACAAGCATAGACATATTTACATTGCCAGATAAATTAGAAATTAAGTGTGTTAACACTGAGTTCTACATCTGTCTGACGCTCTCCTGTTTATCAGCGTCAGTGGCTCTCCTAAATGTAGTTGTGTGACGTTCTTCTGCTCACTAGATTGTACATGATGGAATAATTGTGTAGGGCTTGAAATAAGCAGATCAGCATGTTTCTTAGTTTATTCCAAAGAGGTTAACTGTTCTTAATATGTGCTCAGTAAAATGACGTAGATTGGTGTGTTGGAGTTCATGTTATGTTATTTTTTAAAAAGGAAAGAGTTGAGGATTATCGATGGAAATCTTTTCATTCATGCTATGTGTCACAATACCTGCAACATTCACTCTGCCCTCTTTAAATGTGCATTTTTACATTGTGTATCTTCTCGCTGTATTTCCTGTTCATAGTTTTGTTTGCACCATCAAACTAAAGCTCAATTTAGATCACGTGTTTGGCAAAAGCTTAAAATTGCCAAACACATGATCAAAAACAAATAGCTATATATATAATATATAAAATAATGTCAAGTCATTTTATGTATATATATATATATATATATATATATATATATATATATATATATGTATATATTGTGGCGGGCACTCAGGGGTGTGTTCTCTCACCCAGTTGGTTTCTGGGTAAGGGGTGGTTCTGGGATATATATATTTGCTGTATGGGGCACATGTGCTCTGGCTGTTCCAACTTATACAGAATAAACCTGTGAAACTCACCTACGTCTCCGCCGTTCCTCATCCTGCCACATTGGTGACCCCGTTTTGAACATGTATGTATATATATATGTATATATGTATGTATGTATGTATGTATGTATGTATATATATATATATATATATATATATATATATATATATATATATATGTATGTGTATATATATATATGTATATATGTATGTATGTATGTAGGGGCATGCTGACTACTACCTCAGTCATTATCAAACAGTTTTACTGTATCATTTTTGAGAAATTAATCCTCAAAGTTGTCTCTTTTTTTCTCAGAATAAGGCCGAAAACTCAATTTTTACTGTACAATAAAATCACTTTGGCCCATAAGTTCTGACAATGGTTGGTACAGTTGACTTCAAGGGCATGCTGACTACTACCTCAGTCATTATCAAACATTTTTTGTACAGTAAAAATTGATTTTTCAGCTTTTTTCTGAGTAAAAAAAGAGACAACTTTGATGCTTAATTTCTCAAAAATTATACAGTAAAAATGTTTGATAATGACTGAGGTAGTAGCCAGCATGCCCCTGAAGTCAACTGTACCAACCATTGTCAGAACTTATGGGCAAAAGTGATTTTATTGTACAGTAAAAATGGAGTTTTCTGCCTTTTTCTGAGTAAAACAGAGAAGACTTTGATGCTTAATTTCTCAAAAATTATACAGTAAAAATGTTTGATAATGACTGAGGTAGTAGCCAGCATGCCCCTGAGGTCAACTGTACCAACCATTGTCAGAACTTATCGGCAAAAGTGATTTTATTGTACATTAAAAATGGAGTTTTGGGCCTTTTTCTGAGTAAAACAGAGACGACTTTGAGGATTAATTTCTCAAAAATTATACAGTAAAAATGTTTGATAATGACTGAGGTAGTAGTCAGCATGCTCCTGAGGTCAACTGTACCACCCATTGTCAGAACTTATGGGAAAAAGTGATTTTATTGTACAGTAAAAATGTATTTTTCAGCCTTTTTCTGAGTAAAAAAAGACAACTTTGATTCTTAATTTCTCAAAAATTATACAGTAAAAATGTTTGATAATGAGTGAGGTAGTAGTCAGCATGCTCCTGAGTTCAACTGTAGCAACCATTGTCAGAACTTATGGGCCAATGTGTTGTTATTGTACAGTAAAAATCTAAATAAGTTAAGGAAAATATTTAGTTCAATAGCTTCTGGCTATCAGCGCGATTGATTGCACTTGTCTTATTTTGAAAACCGGAAGTGATCTCGCTCGGTATCAAACCAGCGCTGATTCTCAGCCGACTCCCAGCATTTACCGTAAGTTCGACTGCACGGGCGCACTTAAAAACGAATGACGGCTCACTTGACCGCAGTCTTTCACGGCTACAGGTCACCCTTTTATCTGGTTAAATAAAATAAATAGATATAGGATATGTACAAAGACTCATTAAAGCTATAAAGGCTACAACATCTGAACTTATTTATTTATTTATTTTAATAGATATATAGCACTATATACGTATGTATAAACGTCATGACGTTTAATCCAGAGAAAGCAGGAATTCCGCGATACAGCTTTAACAGGCTGTGCGCGCACCCGCGGACACGACTCAGTTTCTGGCAGACAATCACGACACCGGAACTCAGTGTCTATACACATTTCGCTCCGAGGTGTATATTGCGCAGAAAACAAGGAAAATGCGCACCGCTTAGTTTCCACAGAAACCCGCGTCAGTTCTGCCGCTGAAGATTTTCGGCTGCAAAAGAAGAAACAGCCCAAGTCCCGGCGTTGAGCGCGCGGCTAGTAGAGCGGCTAGCAGGAGATGGACGGTCTGTTTGTGGCAACTATGGCGGAGCACGAAGACACAGTGGAGCGGTCAGAGAGGGAGAACTGTCACCGGAGGAGGCTGCTCGATGCTCTGGTGAAGCCCGAAGTCAGTGTGCACACAGCAGGTCAGGTGTTGTAAACGTACTGGTTTCTAATCTAGACAAACTGGTTACCTTCCGTCAGTCAGTGATGCTAGGAAAAGCAAATGAAAGCCGAGAAATGTAACAAATATTTCCCCAATATGAAATTAAGCAGTTGAAACTAGAATTGGAAATTAATATACATGTTTTTATTTACTTTTAACCTTAAAAAAAGAAAGAAAAAAGAAGAAGCTTGCTCCTCTACAGGCTGTTCATAACTCTTCTGATAGACTTTTAGTATGGAGGGATATCTATCTGTCTATCTATCTATCTATCTATCTATCTATCTATCTATCTCATGGTGTCACTTGTGCTGTTGCATTTACATTGCGTACATTTAAAATGATTCATTTGTGAAACTGGTATATTACTTACAAACTTAAGTCATTCACAATAAAAGCTAGCTTTAAGTTTTCATTTTAGTCATGATTAATATACCTGCTTTGAACATCTAGAAGATTATCAAGGTTGATATCAAGGTGCTAAATCCTACCTAAGATAAATATGAAACCTGTCAAGTTGTTCAGATTACTGTAGCTTTTGTAACCATCTCTCACAAACATCTATTTATTCCAAACCAAGGTTTATTGTTGTGATAAATCTTACCTAAAAAATGGTACAAACCACCGTCAGGTTGTAAGTGATTCCTTGTCACTATAAAGCATTTCTACTCTCTTCAGCAGATGACCAGAAGGTGATTAAAGAAGAGGTTCCTCCTGAGCAACAGCAGCGGAGCCCCAGTGTGGACCAAGGGGAGCCAGAGTGCCCCCTCATTAAAGAGGAAGAGGAGGAAGTGTGGATCAAACAGGAGGAAGAGGCTGATATCATTGCTGTGACTGTGAAGAGTGAAGAATATGAAGAGAAACCTGAGTTCTCGCAGCTGTGTGACACTGAGGAGAACAGAGAGGACTGTGAGGTACCAGAACCAACTAGGGACTTGGTTCCAAATGGTCATTTAGGACCAGGTGCTGAGGACAGAACGCAAGACTCAGAGACTGAAGACAGTGAGGGTGATTTGAAGGAGGCCAGTGAACTCCCAAGTTTAAAAACAGTGCAAAATAAAATGTTGTCCATTGATTCCAGTGGTAACACTGGTGAGAAACGTGGCTGCTCTGAATTTGGTGAAAGATTTGCCTCCAAGTCACTTCTGCTGATACACGTGAACACTCGTTTTGAAGGGAAACCATTTAGTTGCTCCGAGTGTGGTAAAGGATTCGTCCAAATGAGCAGTCTGAAGAGACATGAGAAAATTCACACAGGAGAGAAACCGTTCAGCTGCTCCGAGTGCGGTCAGAGGTTTAGACGGAGCGATTACATGGAGAGACATGTGAGAATTCACACAGGGGAGAAACCATTCAGTTGTTCCGAGTGCGGCAAAAGATTTATCTCGAAGAGTGATTTGAGGAAACACAACAGAGTTCATACGAGAGAGAAGCCATTTAGTTGCTCGGAGTGTGGCAAAAAATTCTCGAAAAAGCTGTATCTGAGGTCACATGAGAAATTTCACACAGGGGAGAGAGCGGTCACTTGCTCTGAATGTGGTGAAAGGTTTAGCCATGAGCGCTATCTGAGGTCACATGAGAAAATTCACGTAGGAAAGAAACCCTTTAGTTGCACCGAGTGTGGTAAAAGATTTTCAAGTAAGAGCAACCTGAGGTCGCATCAGAAAATCCATCAAGGAGAGAAACCGTTTAGTTGTTCTGAATGTGGTAGAGGTTTCATCCATGAGTGCTATCTGAGGTCACATGAGAAAATTCATACAGGAGAGAAACCCTTTAGTTGCACCGAGTGTGGGAAAAGATTTTCCAATAAGAGCAACCTGAGGTCACATGAGAAAATCCATCAAGGAGATAAACCATTTAATTGTTCCGAGTGTAGCAAAAGTTTTATCCACGAGTGCCTCCTGAGGTCCCACGAAAAAATTCACACAGGAGAGAAACCATTTCATTGTTCATCCTGCGATAAAAGGTTTACTTTAAAGGGTTATCTGAAAAAACACGAGAAGATTCATGCAGTAGAGAAACCATTTAGTTGCACTGAGTGTGGTGAACGATTTATTGATGAAAGTAGTCTGTGGACACATAAGAAAATTCATAGAAAATAGAAACCATTTAGTGAGAATTCACGCAGGAGACCGACCATTTACTGTACTAAAATAAGAAATAAAGCATTCATACAGGAGAGAAAACCTTTATCTGCTCAGTCTGTAGAAAAAAAGACGTAGCAAACATAGTCGCCTGGGATCAAATATATATAAAAAATAAAAAAAATGGATACATTCAATAACATACAGCACTCAGTAGAGTAGGATGATATAAACACTCCATGAATGGGAAATCACTGACAACAGGAGGAAGCTCCAACAGCCCCAATATCATGATGTTACATCTATGTGAAAACACAGATGTACTGTATGTGTAGACTTGCAGTCCAAGATGCTGTTGCTGCTGACACTCTTACATGATTTGATAGAAAACCTAACGTGTGACCTTTGCTGGATTCTAAGGGTAGGCACTTATAAGAGAGCATGTAATTACAGTGTGAACCTGAACTTTACATCCTATAATACAGAATTTTGCGTTTTTTGAATTTTGCAATTCAGCTCTAGTCCGCAATCATTTTGTCAGAGACGGATGTAGGTGTAGCGCTAGAAGATCAGACCTTCATTGTTAATGTCTCCCTTTAAAGGTGCACAACATGCTGATCCAGAGAGAACTGGAAAATGTTCGTTAAAGAAACCGAAAGAATTCATCACAGTATTTCACCACATTTCCACAGGCATCATCCAGGCTGTGCATCATGTGTTTTAGTGTTTTTATACAGTGTAAACATTTAAGTATCTTCAAGATTAATACGTTTTTTTTCATTATTCCGATTAGTGAAAAAGAATGGCCTCAACATCTTGAGTTAACAAAATTTTCACAACGTGAAATCCCATACAAACTAACGACACGCCTCGGCACGGCACAGCACGGTTATTTTGCGTCTCCATGGCGATAGTACCTGTTACCTGGTACGTTTAGTTCCGGCTCTGGTGAGGTTCCAAGCGAGCTGAGCTGATGCTATGCTTGAGGTCGTCAGACTGCCGGCCACTGATCGGTCACTGTGCCGTCACTGGAAGAGGCGTGAGCAAGACGTCAGGCGTAAGAATCAAGCCTCTAGTGCAGTACTCATATCTCAGCCTTCAGCTAATGCATGGACGCACTATGGCCTATAGGCACGGATGTCTTTAGGCATGTGGAAGTGGCTCGTTTAGCAATATATCTGCCACATGTCTACCACACTGGTGCCCTTAGTATGTCATCTACCAAGTTTGAAGCCTAGTGACCTGTTGGACAATTATGCCTCGTGATCACAACACGTTTAATCCTCTCCATCCTCTAAATTTTACATGCCTCTATTGTTTGTAATATTTTTTATAATCTGCTGAACTTGTTTCTGTACACACTACCTACTGCACGTCTGTCCATGCTGGAAGAGGGATGTCTCCTCTGTGGCTCTTCCGGAGGTTTTCTTTTGTAAAGTTCACTCGATGTGAAGGTCTAAGGGTCGTGGGTGTCACCTGCTGTACACTGTAAAGCCCTGCGAGGCAAACTGTGTTTGTGATACTGGGCGATTTAAATAAAAGTGACTTATGTATGCGATTAACAGACAGACTCATGCCTTTGATCACACTCTTTTATGGGACTGGTAATTGGTAATTCCTTACATTTTCAGTAATGTTCCACACGCCTCTCTTTGTTCAAAGTCACTAAAGGACACTTGGCTAATTGTTAATTGCAGGTTGTGTTGTCAATTCTGATGTTGCTACACAGGATTGACCTAATTATAATCGGAACCATAAACCATAAATACAAACCTGCAATTTAACATTTGAGTCTACTCATTTTTCTTCACAAAGACCTTGATGCAGTGGTGAAGCCCCCAAAACCAGATGTTCACAGATGAGTTTTTCCATCAATTGCCATATTGGGAGTTAATTCAAGGTCACAGAGACATTCATGCGCACATGAAGGACTGCAGGGTGTCATTCCTCTTCAACAAGTGAGCAGTGAGTCTAATTTCTTTTTATTCTAATTGATAATGTAGTTAACATATTGTTTGAATTATAGTGGAATTTCTGTAACGTGTGTGTGTGGGGGACACAACCTCACGTGGGCTCCCAGTGGCAGCTGTAAACCTGTCCGTGGTGCTGAAATGGCTGTGGTATATTGTGTGTGTGTGCGGCGTTCACGCCATGAGTCGTGCATTGTGTTTTTATTGTTGTCACGTTGTTGTTTCGATCGTGAGATTTTGAACACTGCCATTTGGTGGCGCTATTGATATGATAATATATGTCATCAGATTGACATTGTTTGTGTGATGCCATTATTCAGCTGCACTTTTGGGTCAAAGGTGCTGTGGAGCCCTCTCTCTCTTGCTACTGAGTTTTGGTTGTGAGGGTATGAGAGAAATATGTGCTATTTCTGGATTGCATGATAAGATTTTCCTGCATGACCCCACCAGCATTTCCAGACCAA
Source organism: Solea solea (assembly GCF_958295425.1). Classification (NCBI taxonomy): domain Eukaryota; kingdom Metazoa; phylum Chordata; class Actinopteri; order Pleuronectiformes; family Soleidae; genus Solea; species Solea solea. Next base: position 11,661,491 of record NC_081135.1, read on the forward strand.
AATCACCACTAATGAGTCTCACTTTTTGTGGAAACCAAAGAAGTGAAGCATCCGCTTTGAACACGAACACTTCTTTACTCTCAGGAACTGTGTGTAGACACTGTTCTGAGATTGGAGCTTCAGGTTGTCTGCTCTGACTCTCTTCATCTCCTGACTAAACTCTCGTCTCAAGGTCCAGCCCTCTTTCAGCGCAGCAGCGAGACAGTCTTTATCTTTGGTGAGAGACTCCCTCTCTTTGGTCAGCAGCTCTTTGTCTTGTGTCAGGGACTGGGTCATTTTGGTCAGACAATTGTTCTCATTGTTCAGAGACTCATACTCATTGGTCAGAAACTCATTCACATTGGTCAGAGACTCATTCTCTGTGCTCAGAGATGCTTTCTCTTTGGTCAGTGACTCATTCTTTGTGTTAGAAAACTCTTTCTCTTTTTTCAGCGAGTCTTTCTCTTTGGTGAGCAACTCTTTCTCTATGGTCAGAGATTCTTTCTCTTTGGTCAGAGATTCTTTCTCTTTGGTCAGAGAATTATTCTCTTTGGTCAGTGACTCATTCTTTGAGTTAAAAATCTCTTTCTCTTTTGTCAGCACCTCTTTCTCCTTTTTCAGCGAGTCTTTCTCTTTGGTGAGCAACTCTTTCTCTTTTTTCAGAGACTCCTTTTCTTTGGTCAGAGACTCTTTCTCTATGGTCAGAGATTCTTTCTCTTCAGCCAGAGACTTGTTCTCTTTTGTCAAAGACTCGTTCTCGGTGTCTAGAGATCCACTCTCCTTGTCCAGAGACTCATTCTCTTTCCTCAGAGACTCATTCTCTCTCCTCAGAGACTCATTCTCTTCACCCAGAGACTTGTTCTCCGTTGTCAAAGACTCAATCTTCTTGGTCAGAGACTGACTCTCTTTGGTTAGAATCTCATTCTTCGTCATCTCAGTCTGCAGCTGCAGTTTCCACATGCGCTCCTTGTTCAGCTTGGCTTTCAGATGCTTGTTTTTCTTCATCTGAACCTTCAGTTTGTCAGAGACTTTGTCAGTCTTAGGTCTCAGGTCACTGACAGGCTGCCTTGTGAGCTGGTTGGAGAGTTCCAGCTCATCCCATAGACCGGCAAACTGCAGCTGAGGACCATCGTTTAGTACCTGGAGCTCCATCTCTGTGTGGTCAACATCATCAGCCAGGTTGTCCACCAACTGATACAATTGCTTCAGCTTTTTTTTGGTTTCAATGTCACATGCTGTATCTGTGACGCCGCGATCCATGGTTGTTCACTATATCTGCTTCGTTCTTCTATCTAAGAAGCTTCTCTATAACGCAGCTTAAAGCTTTTCTAATTGTTTCTCTGAGAGGTGCAATGCTGCCCTCAACAGAAAAAGTTCTTTGAAATTTAAAGTTCTTTGACACAGTTCAAAGTTCCGCAAATTGGCATTAGTAATCTTCTTCAATAATGTCTGCCAGGCTCATACTGGACACTTATTACTTCTTTGGTTCTTCTCCTCTCCACCTTTTATCTGCTCAGGGATATTGATGATGTTTCTTTGATCTCCTGGTGACACCTTGATGACAACAGTTTAGCCTTTTGCATCTGTTGTCAATTACAGAGTCTATGTGGAGGTTCTATAAAAGATCTGGAGGGACATGTGTGATTGAAGAACTGTGATAAAGATTTTCTACCTGTGATGAAAAGGAGAATTGTGATTGTGACAACTTCAAACTGTGGGAGGGCAGGATTACACCTCTCAGTGTATTGCCAGCTGGATATTATTATTGGAGGAAGAAGAATATTACAGTTCCTCCTTAGCTCTTTTATTACGGCGACTCTACTAAAAGCCTGTGTTAGAAGCAAACGTCTGTCTAGACATGTGACTCCAAAGCTGGAGTACTTGGAAGAAGACAAAAACGGGATTTACAAACAGCCTGATTACATTTCGAAACTGACGTTTAAATAGAAATACAGGAAGTGATGAGATTAATGTCATGACAGACCGAGGTAATACACTGCAAACCAATATGAACACATTTTCCGTTCCCAAAGAGCAAACAGAGGTACAATAACAACAACGATCACCAAAACTTACGCAATACAGCTTTAAATTTGGTCAATTCAATATAATGTGGCACAATTTTCCATGAACATGCCTCAGATTACTTCTTCACTGTTTCTTCCACTACAGTTGTGTTCTGTGCATGTAGTTTAGGGGCGGCGTCGAGCCCAGACTCTGCGTGGCTCTCGACGTTGTCCTTGCTCTTCGCAGTATTTTCACTCTGAGCCCAGTTCTGTTTCTCCCTCTCCAGGGCTTTCTCCATCTCCGTGTAGTAGTCGAGAGCTTTCCGGACTGGGTCAATAATGTGCTGCTGCAGAATTAATAAATAAAAAAGAAAAAGAAGAATTTACTATATCTCATCAAACCGCAAATTACCTTTTTTTTTTTGCTTGGGGAATTACCTCCAGACAGGGGAAGAGGTTGGCCAGTTCAATGAAGAGAGGCAGAAGAACAAATCGGATGAAGCCCGTTTGAGAAGAAGGTTTTGTTACTTTGTCCCGATCCATGAAGGGGGTCACTGGGAGACCCTCTAGCTTCTCCATGTCACTCTGAGGGCAAACGTTGCACTACAATGCAAAACTTGTATCTCAAAGAACATGGTTTTGTGCCTGTGTCTGCAAACAAAGACTCAATCAAGCTATAAAAACTTCACTTTTTTCAATTGTATAGCAGTGATACACATATTCAATCATATTTGTGGGTAGTTTATTCAATCATTCAAGCAAAAGGGACATCTGCTCTTTGTTGGCTGCCAAGCTGTTTCTCAATTGCTGCATCCTCCAAGTGTGGATTTATCCCACATGAATCATTGACTCCTCCTTCACATGCAGGCAACTGTGGCCGACGCTTGCCTGCCTGTGAAACATACATCGCGGCCAACCATATCCCAGAATTCTTCGCGTGCATTTGAAGATGACTGCAACAAAGCCCTAGGAGGAGGTAATTCAAATACCACATGTGCAAAAGTGGCTCCCAGTTGCCGTTCAAACCAAAATGGCTGCCTTCCTGTTGGGTTTAGTCCATAGGCTCTCAGGTGAAGCTTTTTGGGTCCATTTTTAGCCCCTCCCAATTCCACTTTACCACACCCATTCACCAAACTTTCAGATGTACATTTTCCCCCAAGACTGATGCGTGTGTGCAAAGTTTTCCGGCATGTTTAGGCCCTCAAACAGGGTCACACTTGGATGATGCAGCCTTGACTATTGAGATACATGCTAAAAATCATTGTGTTAAGGTAAAAAAAAAAACCTGTTTGTAAATGGTTCTCTTTTTTTCCTGCAGAACAAAACCAGATTTGGTTGGGTTCACCCAGGCTCATCTTGTAAGGTGGAGTCTGTGTTTTTCATGCAGTTGTAAACAGTACCTGGTTGTAGAATTCCTGTAGGAGACAGTCTAGCCAGGGCTCAGCCACCTCCATGGGCCGTGCCTCATTAGAAATATCACTGACTTTGATCAGGATCATCATCAACTGGGGGTAAAAACAAAAAATCAATCAAATATTTCTTGAGAATTTTATGTATTTGTTGCATTATTTTACAAAGAAATCCAATGTGTTTTACAGCAGAAGGCAAAGAAGAAGACAATATAAACGTTCTCAATCAAGGTAAGAACATTTGGTTGATTCGGTTGCATCGTTTTCATTCCCTTTTCTTTGTGTGTGTTTATTTCTAAGAATATTTTATTGGTTTATTTTATTCTTCTGTGTATTATGCATTTCATCTCTTATATCCATCTATATTTTAACAGCTGTAATATATTATACTTAATCTGTGCTGCTGTAACACTGAAATGTCCACGTTACGGGATCACTGATGTATGTCTGTCTTTCGCTGTCTGAATTATAGGACAGCACAGCAATCACCACTAAGATGGATGTTACACAACATGGTCACATGATGGCAGCCAAAATCCTGGACAGGAAACCCACACATTGTCATTATTGCAAGTATGTCATTCTAGACATTGCCATAATTCAGATGTTTTTTGATGTTTGTCTGGTTTATAAGGTTTTAAATGGACTTGCCCCACTACTATTAAATTTTTTCATTCAGAAAATCTGGAAAAAACTACCAGTTTATAAGCGGGACTGAGAAAACTATTTCAACCGAAAAAACACGGGCTGAAAATAAACCAGTCATGCTCTCATACATAACACACTCTCTCATTTGATGCCCATTGCCCACTCCCAGGAGTCTTCTGCTTTATTATTTATTATACTACTATAAACAGCGGCTCTGATCAACCCTCCATCTGAAAGATCCTTTCCTTTCCTTCTTATCTGTATTATCTATTTTTAAAGTATTGTTTGTGACTTATTTGTCATAATTCATTTTAATTTGATAATTATAATACTAATAATGATGATGATGGATGGGTGGATGGGTGGATGGACATCTGCTCCTCTTACCACCTCTTTGTGTTCCTTGTTGGTGAAGTCAAAGTCAGACAAGATGGACTTGAACTTATTGAGGATGTCATTGTGTCTTGTCATGTCAGTGGCCAGAATACACCTGCAATGACAACAGAACATGGAAGCCTTCTGTATAATGTTGACTGCTCACATAAATAACAGTACAGACAGTGTCAAATGTGCACAGTAAGAGAATTAGAGGGGTGGTCTCACTTGATGATTCCCTCTCTTATTCGTTTGTATTGATCCATGGACAGGTTTCTGAAGATGTTGCTCTCTGTCTAAAGAACAGAAAACCTTCAAGTTTGCTTTCACAGCGGTTTTGGACAGAAACTTTGAAACAAGCAGAAGGTTTAGGTCTCTACCTTCTCCAGTATCTCAAAAGCTACAGCACAGTGATGGTTCTCCAGCGGAGAGATGTCATTGTAGCGAAGAGCAAGTTCGGTCCGAGCATTTATCTGAAAGTTGGATATTTTAATATAAATGTGAATAACAAGACATTGCGGTTTCTTAAACATATTTCAATATCTTTTCACTTATCCCACAGTAAGTTTCTGCAAACATACTGCTGTTTGACATATTTGACTAACAGTTTCCATTACGTGATTTGTCCACAGGGTGGCACTGACGGGTTTCTGTCCTGTAAAATGCCTGGAACAATGTAGCTGTGGATTTTTGTGACATTCGATTTTATGTGCATTAGTGGTCACAGCAGTGGTTCCTTTTGTCTTTACCAGTCCTTCTATGGTGATTCAGTGTTGTTGGGCACAATTACACCATCCTTACGGCCTGTGAAAGCACAGAGAGGGTGTTTTTTTCTTTACACAAACCTGATAGGCATTATTGTATCCTGTGTGGTCGAGGTCATGGCAGACTGCGGAGGTCAACATGATCAGCAGGTCAATGGCGTCCATCTTATTCCTCAGGTCAATGAGCCAGATCAGACCATACATCTGCTCGGAGATAAAGACATTGTGGAGGATAGGGTCAGAACTGGAGATGCTCTGTTATATATCATTTGAATAAAAAAATGAAAGCTGTATTTATAGATTATTTTCTCCCTGGGGGCATTGAAAGAAACGATTGACATACATTGACACACGATCATCATATCATATCATATACTGTAAATATATATGTGTATATATATATACATATATGTATATATATATACATATATGTATATATATATATATATATATATATATATATATATATATATATATATATGATATAAAGTGATGCTAAATGCTCTGCAGATAAATGTTTTAATTGATATGACGAACTTATAAACCTCATTTAAACCCCTCTTCTCCTATCATACTTGTATGAGGTCCAGCCTTGCAGCACAATAACAGATGCATCAAGCAGGTGCATGGATGTTCCGCTGAATGTAGAAACCTGACAGGCTTTGGGTTAATGAGCATCGTCACATCATCAGCATACATTTGCACTCATGTTGGCATCCTGATTAACAGTGGTCTAGTATTAACTCTCCCTCTTTCTTTTGACCGTATTAGGGTCCAAATACAAACAAAATGCATGAGAAAAGACCTCCTCTAGTCCAAGAAACCATACATTCAGACAAGAAATAGATGCTGAAGAGTTTCAGTCTGTGAGCAGAATCCACACTCTATATCTGTTTGTAGCTGTTGCACCATGTACAATCCTGCATTGGAGGCCTGCTCTCCACTTTTCAACACACAGTTTGGACAGGGACTGCCAGCTACATCTGTCTGAGAAGTGTCTGTAAAAAGATGTATAGGGGACCAAAGTAACCCACAGAGTGGAGCTAAATAGACTACAATCTGTTCACTATTGTGCAGAGAGTCTCTTTCAACTTCTGCTAAAAAAAAAAAGAAAGAAAGGCCAGCTCCTTACTGTTCCAAACTGTACTGGGGTGAGCTGAACTGCTTTCTGCTTGGTGGAAATGCAGCAGACGTAATCTGGTGGCTATGGCACAAGTAGTTTGGTCAGGAAAGGGTCATCAACCAATGGAGTCCGCATGTCTGTGTTTTCTTGGGTCAGATATTGAAGCCTCAAATTGCCCCCTGATGGCTTTGCCATTAGTGTGTGAGCTATATATAGAAGCACTGTATACCCATGCTGAGGGCATGATGTCCTTCACCAAGTAGCTAACAAGGTGATGGCATGATTGCACACTCTCTCTCTCTCTCACGCACAAAGGTTAAAACAATTCTCCTTTTAAGGACGCCGTGTTGGACAGCAAAGCATTATCCGTAACGTTAACCATATCTTGTTAATGCTTAACCCAAGGCTGTCAAACATACAGCCCATGGGCCAGAACTGGCCCACCCAAGGGTCCAATCCAGCCCGCAAGATGAATTTGTTCAAATTTCCCATTATGATTACAGTCTGTTCATAATGTGAAAGAATATATTTGTTTATATACTAAATGTGTTGTGCCTTTGTAGATCCACTGTGATCCGTAAGTTGTGATGCACATGTGTAAATGGTCAACTTTTGCATAACATTGTTTTTCTAAGGAAACGTCAGGTTGTTCATAATACATTTTGTAAAAGATACTTCATTAAATATAAAACAAAGGGAAACATTTGGAGATCTTGTTGTTTGTAGGTTATTATGCTATTATTTCAACAATTCAACTCTTAGCCCTAAACTTGAAACTCTGCCTCATTAGGACCAGGTTTTGGTCCCCATGAGGACTACTGGTCCTGACAAGGTCAGTGTTTATGTCAAAAAAAGTCTCCTTAAGAGGTACCAAATACCAGTACACACACACAGTCTGGTTTCCAACGCTTCATGGGGCATTACATTGACTTAAACTACATCAATTACTCTAACCTTAATCAGAACTACTAGTGGCCTTACCATAACCCTAACCTAACTCATAATGTGACTGTGTAAACAGATGTAGGTCCCCACAACACAAGTAACACATGGACACACACTTACCATCTGGGTAACACAGAAGCAGTGTTTGAAATTGTGAAACGGGATGTTGTTGTATCTTCTGTAGACCTCAAACAGAAACTGTTGCAGCACTTCGGTCTCGATCCTGAAGGTGGTGATGAAATCCAAGTCTGTGTACATGACCTGCAGCAGCACCATGATCTCTGCATCCTCCCACTGCCTACACACACACACACACACAGATGCCACATTATGCCACAGATGATAGCAGAGAGAGTTAGACTACTTCTCCAAAAAGAAGGAAAGTTTCAAAATAGCATTCAAGTTTGAAAATCACACCCTCTCACTTCTACCTTCCCTGCTACATATTCAAATCAAGTCAAGCCCAATGTTGTGTTATGTCACATGTCAGCTACACAGATGATTGATTTTGCGCGGGCAAGCTGATATAACATAATGATAACACATTTTATTTTGGGGCACCTAAGTACTCAAGGTCTTTTAGGAGTTTTTAGAAATACAAAGTATAACAGTACAGTACAGTAGTACACACAGTTAATAATGCATACCAAATATTTAAATCAATCATATACACAAGGGTTTGAAACCGACGGATGGATAAAACGTATTCAAGCGAATATGCAAGATTGATCAGATGTGTTTTCAAAAGCGGAGTTGTGGATGTTCCAAAGGGTGAGTCACTCTTTAATATCATCCAAATATTGTGTGCAATGTAACCACAATGAAATGTACACTTATGAATAATCTTAATGCTTTTAAGATTACATTAAAACTGAACAGGCACAGCTCAGTAAACATGCATTTTCACATCTACGAATGTACAATAAAGATGATTCAGTCATTAATATTATAAAAAGTAAAATAGACTATACAGTACCTTTAAGGAACCAGAATACAGAATGGGTTTAATATTTACAATAAAGTAAATTGTGCGCAGTTGAAATGGCACTATTCAATTTATTCTCAGCAAAAGACAAATCTTTTGACCGTTCCCGCCTTAGAGAAGTTGGACAACTGCAAAAAGTTTTTTTTCAATTTATCAAACTAATTCTTAATAACAAGCTTAAAGCTTTCGTTGCTGGTAAGTTGCTGGGTTATTAGCTAATAATAGAGCAGTATACATTTCATGATGCTTCTGGGGAAATTCCGCACAGTTGTAGCTGTGTTGCTGGCATCATCAAAACGTCAGTCATCTCAATGTAAGCCTGCATGTTGTAGCAACCGACAACGTAATAACGGCCAATAACGTAATCATTTAAATGTAATAAAACCAATAATGTAATAAATTGCCAATAATGTAATAAAGTTGTTGAGCCAATAATGTAATAACTTATTACGTTATTGGCCTTGCATTAAAAAAATAATGTAATGTAATCACTGAGCCAATAATGTAATAACTGAGGTATCACTTTATTTTATTTTCAATTTCTGGAGAGAAAGTGTCACACTTAACCTTAAATATTGCATCTTGCAACAGATGCTTAAATATCCAACCTTATAGATACCCCTCCACCCTCAAACCCCCCTCCACAGGAGCAATTAAGAGTAAATTTGGATTTATATGTCACTCTTAGGGTTCAGTTATAGTACTCGGTGTATCCAACTCCGTGACCATACAGACGCTTTGACGGGGTAGTGCGTTGCAGTTTTCAGTATGGTATTGCAGTTCACCGCCAGAACGCTATGGGGCTGCGGGAATGGAATCTTCTAGGGGCCCCCCCGGTGGTCCTGAGGCCCTAAGCAGGGACTTGGTTCACTCATGCCATGAGGCTGGCTCTGGCCTCAGTGCTCTTTCAGAAGCATCTCAGGTCTTAAGTCCCAGCAGCAATCACATTGTTTGATGAGCACTTTCATGTTGTTGTTTTTGTTATTTCTTTATCCATTGCTGTAGATCATGTTGCTGATGTATTGTGTTTATGTATTTATTCTATTGTGTTGTCTTCCCCTGTAGGGGACCAATACATTTTCCTCTAATCTAATATCACAGGCTTCCGTTTTTGGTTTGTTTCACCTCATCTGCCCAACCCCATCATGTGGGTTTTCTTTAAAAGCAAATAAATCGGACCAAATAGAATGATGACTCAGCGACGAGTGAACGCAGCGTGGACTTTCTCCCTGTGAGGCCCACTTCAGACCTGGTATGTTGATTAAGCCTTTTATGACGACCCTCTATTGATTTACGAGCGCTCTGCGCACCTTTTCATATTGAGATGAGTGCGGCAATCAGAAAGAAAAGGCCCGGGGGCTCCTGTCCTCTTCACAAATGCATCACAGGTGCTCGCCGGGCCACAAGTGTTATTAGTCGACCATCTGTCACATTGTGTGTGCACTGAGGCAACAGGAGGACTGGCTGCTTGTTCGTGATCACACACCAGTGCACAGACACCCAAGCACATCATGGTGACGCTGCGTGTGATACATGAACACATCTTCCTCATCATTGTTGTCGGATAATCTGGGCAAATGTCACAAAAGTGACGTAAGCTCCAGTGAGCATAAGGCTCTTAATAAGTAATAATAAGCTGCTTTGCACTCACACGACCATACAGCACATTTTTCTGTCACATATCTTTCATGCCCATATGCTGCCGGCACAGTTGTCAGTCGCACCGTGGCGGTTAAGTGCTCAAGGAGTAGCGGGGGAACAAGAATCAAACCCACAACCCTCACTCTACCGTCTTAACTGGCTAAAAGTACGGAAAAATACGTCAAATAAAACATGTGGAGCTCTGCATAACCCTTTGTCCAGATAAAAGTTACTGTAGATAAGTAACTAAGGTTCAAGGAACTCGTCCTATCTTTTAACTTTCTTGGTGTTCAGAAAAAAGTGGCCCACTATGAATCAGCAACAATGAGTGTGTTTCATCACAGTATCGTTGCTTTATTTAGTCTATGGCGGAATCTGTCATTGTGCACAACATCTATTAATGTAAGTACGGGGGGGGGGGGGGGGGGGACAGGAAGAGAAGCAGCCTCCTGCTGTGACCTTCACCCATTCTTGTGAGAAAGTATTTTGCTATTAGAGTCACAGCTAAGTAATCGTAATAAATAAATAGACATCTCCACTTTTGTCGAATGATGGCGTTCAGATTTCACTCACCAGTTGTCAAAGGTTGGAGTCTTTAAGTATTGCCTCACTTCCTCTGAAACCTCCAGAGAGCTGCAGGGAGATAACACAACCATAATTGAAAACAAGTCATTCACCTATCTGTCTGTCTGTCTGTCTGTCTGTCTGTCTATCTTCTGGTTTTATTGGTTCATTTGTATTTACATTATCTTACATTGTTATCTTCTACTCACTTACCCAGTAATCCACAAGAAGGTCCATATACTGTATCACTGCTTTTGATATATTTGAAATAAAAACAAAATCCATAGATAAATCATATCGGAAAAGAAAGTTTGATTTGTTGCGAGTTGAGGGACTGTCTTCTTCATACGTGGTTGTAAAAACTGGGTACTACCTCTGCCAAGGAAGTTATGTTTTCATCAGTGTGGCTTTATATCCAGTTTATTAAATTAGATTTGAATTGCCGCTTACAGATAATATCAATGGACACAATGTTTCCTTATTTCCTTTAAACTTAAGTATTCAAGTAAACATTTAAAGACTCAAACAGAACTACAATGTAGAAACATTGGATGTAGGTAAATACTCAGGTGCTCTTTTGTAAGGTAAATCGAGCAAATAGTAAAACCTTTTCAAAAATGTATTAGCGTTCCTAGTTATTAACTTTAACTTTAAGCTATAACTTGGCCCAGAATCTTACTGCTCCCTGGATCTTTTTTCTTTTTTGGGTCATTCTCTGTTAACATCAGAGACGTAGATCAGCGGTTTCTGAAATAATCAAACCAGCCCGTTGAGAAGTGGCTGGTGCATGCCATTCTTAATAATCTGTGTGCATGTAAACATACCTCATTTGTAGGAACTTTTCCCGCACATGGTCACACTCCTCTCTGGTTTTCCGCAGCGTCCTCTTGTGGTAGAATGGCGACGGCTTATGTGCTCCCTCTGACAGATCTTTGAACAGTCCCAGCCAGCTCAGATGCTCCACACTCTTGACAAAGAACAGGAGGAGAGAGGACCAGTCAGCCGAGGCTTTATCTTTCACTACTGTATCGTTCATTCATTCATTCATTTTCTACCACTTTGTTCTCCACATGAGGATCATGGGTGAGCTGGAGCCAATCCCAGCTGGCATTAGGTGAAAGGTGGGGTACACCCTGGAAAGGTCACCAGTCCATCCACGTTTAATGAAAAGCCTTTACTTTACTTTACTATGAGTTAGTTTGAATATCATTTTATTGGCCCTATAGGGAAAATTCTAAATATCTATATTGTTCGCAAACAGACAAATATCAGCAACATCATAAACTTTATACTTTTACTGAAAAGTGGCCATTACCTCCAGTTTTTCCCGAAATGAATCCACCTGCTTCTTCATCTCGTAAACAACTGCAGGCGTCTCACCTGCCTCAATCAGGATTTTCTTCTCCAGGCCCTGCAGTCTGAGGTCACACACATCAAGGAGCATTAAGCATTCATGACATTTTGTTTTTATGCTTTACATATGTCACATTTAAAGGTCAAGTGAGGCAAAATTAGTGACACCTAATGGTGAGACTGCAGATTACAACTGCAGGAGGACTTCTCTAGTCAACCCTCCCATTCCCACAACCATCAGGTAACTGGTGGCCTTTATCTACCAAAATCACTATTGTCCTCAATAGGTGCATTGAGTTATTCCAGAGATACAGATGTTTTAAAGCTGTGGTTCCCAAACACTAGTTCAGGACCCAGAGATAGGTCGCCGCAGATTTCTTTTGGGTCCCCAAAGGAATTTGGAAAATTTTCCAAAACCTTTTACTTAGGATTTATGTGTTACACAAATGAATGTTTAATTTACCAATTCAAAGTATCAGTTGTTACAGATATGGGTGTAAATTGGATGCTACATCATGCACAAATTTGCCTTTATCAGGATTGATTTATTTAGAATTTCTTGTACTACTGGATTGTGTGATTTGGGTCACGATAGTTTGTCGTCTTTGAAAAGTGAGTCCCTGTGTAGACTGTTTCGACAAAAACACTGTTTTAAAGTAATATTTAATTCATTTTATAAAAACTTAGGGTTGGCCACATGGCAGAACAGTGGCTGGCACTGTTGCCTTTTAAAAGACCCAGGTCGACCTGGCCTGACCGGGGGGGGGGGCTTTCTGCATGTTCTCCCCATGTGCACATGGGATTCCTCTGGGTTCCCCAGTTTCCTCCCACAGTCCCAAAAACATGCAGAGGTTAAACTGGACACTCTAAATTGACCGTAAGTGTAAATGGTCGTATCTGTATGTTGGCCCCGTGATGGACTGGCGACCTGTCCAGTGTGTGACCCTGCCTTTTGTCCTGTGTCAGCTGGGATTGACTCCAATGTCCCTGTGACCCTCACGTGGAGGAGACAACAAATGAATGAATAAACTTCGGGTCAAAATGAAACCCAGACTTTATTATAAGCACAACTAAATGACATATAAACGACTTCTAAGGCGACAAAAACCAACTGATTTACTTTAAAGATATTATACGCTTACACAACACATTTTCTTTCTGCCAATAAACTCTCTGGACCCTTAATATTAAATCACTCTACCTTTTCTCCATGGACGAGAAGTCGAATCCTAATGCACCAGCAAGCTCCACACCTGCGGTGATGAAAACAGGGAGACTGTGGACAGTTTTTGGAATAGATTCAAATCAGTGTAAATCCCATGTTGCTAAGGTACAGATACCTAACGGCTCACTGCTGCAGTCAGCGGCCACCACCTCCAGCTTGTAGCAGGAGTTTGGGCTGTTGGGCTTCAAAGCCGGAGAGATGTTGATGATGTTGCCTTTGGGGTTGTAGAGCTTCAGGATGTCATGGGGCCCAGCCTCGGCCGCGGAGCGGAAAAGATCTGAAAGAACATTTCACACGGTGATCACTTATTTTACCACGTCATTGTTCAGAGGAAGAGCATAGAGTGTGGTTGACTGTACTGAAAGACGCTCATACAGGGATACAGGAACTTAATCGTTTATAAATTATGAATACTGTAGCGCTGTAACTATGAATTCTTTTCACAAGTAATAAATCTGTAATGAAAAATGTTGAACAGTTTCCAAAAACCTGTTTTTAAATATCTTGTTTTGTCCACAAACCTTAATTATTCCGTTTCAATAAAGATGCCAGGAAACATTCACATTTATGAAGCAGAAAAAAACTTGTTTTAAGTATGTGAAACGGTTAAACGTTTCTTTCTTCACTAAAGCGTTATGATTAATTCATAACAATCAACTATATTCACATTATTATGATACAGGCAACAATTAGAATGACTCATTTCCCATGACATAATTTAGTTACATGTCTTAAATTAGACTAAATTGAATTTAGTCTGTTTTTCATTTTTAGATCACAATCTTGTAGAACTGTATTATGACCAAAGAGAATGGATGTAATTAAGTACTTTAGCCATATTGATTTTTAAATAATAATTTACACTGGCCAATTCAAATGTAATAACTGACTGATTATATTTATTTACGTAACAAAAAGCTCATTTGAAGGTTTTGTCTTGTGATGACCAATTTCATGTTTATTCATTTGATCTAAAATATGTAAATGCATGCAGTGCACACACACAATGCAGACTGGACTGTTGTCAAATAAATGGTAATTAAATCAAGAAAAATTGTTTGTTGTTATGTTATTAAATGGAGGGAAATAAATAAATAATGCATCATGAGGGATTTCTTAAGATAGGCATCAGCTTTAGAAAAAACACATAATTGTTTATTTATTTATTTATAATTGACAAAAAGACGTGTTGAAAAACACTGGGAGAATATACAAACCTAAAATCTCTTTTTCCTTCCTCACCACTTAATGAGAGCACAGATTACATAAAGAACATGTGAGGACAAATCCTAAACTTAGTGAGGAGCTGTCAGGAGCAGCTGTATTTCCGTCCACACAAAACATTAAATCTGGTCTTTACTCTGATTGTCTTATGACTGATCTTTACTCTTTTTTTTTCTTAACTGTGGATTTGTGAGGAGTCTATGTGAATATTTGTCTGTCACTGATTAATTAACCTTTACACAATGACGTGTACATGATTACAAAGCAGATATCCACATTATCTTAACCCTCTTGTGTCAAGGTGTAATGTCCCGTCTCATAAAGAATGATTCATAAATACTGTAAATGCAGTAAAATGTTATATAATTGTTAAAATGACAATAAAATACTGCAAAGCACCAACTGATAACCATGCAATATGTGAAAGGTATGGAACTTTAGTCCTAATCAACTTTTTTTTTTCTCTCTTTCACCATGTAGCAGTCAAATCAAAATCTTTTTTTTCTGCAACATGCCTAATAGAAAGGTTTAAATAGCAACAACACGTCATGCTCCTACCTTTGACATCCTGTGCAGGACAATCCAGTGGGAACTCAGCCTGCTCTGGTCTCCCATTTACTGTGAAATAGATTATTTTTGTTGCCATGTCATGAATGTTATACAGTGTACACTGCCGATCTGTATCTAACGTCTGCCTCATCTCGTTATTTGACTGCCTAACACTCCACCCCCTTGTTGTTGTTCTCTCCACCTCTTCTCCTCTGACCCTCCTCCCCTTCCTTTTGTACCATCATATATCAGCAGTTATCTTGTAGTTATGCCTTTGCAATTGTTATGAGGATCCAGGCGTAAACTGGGACAGAAACTTTGTCCAGTTTGCACTTCTCGATTCAAGTATCATTTCATATGTTCTTGCATAGCTGAAATGATGACTATGTGGACAGAGCAGACCATTTTCTACCAGGCAGTTTGGAGGTTTACCTGTCTCCTCTTGTTTACAGGCCAATGAGTCCCTGCAAGACACTTATAGATGGTGCGTAAAGATGTACTTCATGAACGTGTACGTGTGAATGGGTGAATGGCAAAAATGAGGTGTAATGCTCATTGAGTGATGCCCCTTGATGATCTTGTAGATTATTAGCTAGCCAGTTAATCAGTGTCTGATTTAAAAAAAATAAAATAAAATAAAATTAGGTAATTTAGATTAAACTGTATTTCTGCAGGTATTCATTTAATTTTTTATTTTATTTTATTTTTTTATTTATTTTTTCTCAAATTGAATTTTAATTTAATTAATCGTGCACCTTTCATTTTATAAAGCATTCCCACTGAATTAGGAGATTGTGATGAGACTGTATTTCTGCAGGTGTTTAATGAAATTAAATTTAATTCAAGTGACATTGTAATATTCAATTGTACATAGCAAGGAATAAACCTTTAACATGTTATAGACAGAAGAGAAATCCAACAATTCACACAATGAGCAAGCATCAGTAGAGAGAAAAAACAGGTTAATGGAGTGGCTTAAATGCACCTGTATTCCATGCCTGTAGATGTCGCTGTAAAATTCACGGCTATAGTTTCCACTCAGACAAACTTGCTTTTTTCTTTGGGTTGTCGCCTCATGGGCAACCGGAAGAGGAGACCAACGTGGTTGGAGCATGGATGGATTAGTATAGAGCTGGAGCTCCGTGTGGCGTTAGTGCTTTACTGTTTCTGCTGATGTTTGTGCAGTTTATAGAGAAATGACTGAGAGTTTAGCAGAGGCGGCAGCTCAGCCCGTGAAAGAGCTGCTGGCGCTAAACCCCAATCAGGAGACCGAGTTTAAGAAGAAGGTGCAGGAGGTGAAGAAGAGGAAGAAGAAGTCAGGCCAGGTGGGTCCAAATTAACCACTGAAGCAGAAGTGTTATGTTTTACTTTTAACTAATTATAACGTAACTTACGTGTATTCTCAGTGTATTCTCAGAGGGAACCTGTTTAACAGCTGTAGTCCCTCAGCCTTTCCGAAAGTTGTTAACTTCATTATGTCGTCTCGTGTCACGACCACACACGGTGCTAAGTGCTGTTAGCAGCTAACAACACGCAGTTTTCCACGCACCGGTTTCGTTGCTGAGTTCCACTGTGCACGTGTACCGTGTAAAACTTCAAAGCTAAAAATGTACGTTAGCTCGTATTCATTCACTGGTGCCAACTTTATACAGTTTTACAATTTTTTTTTTTTATTGATGCGTATTTACCTTTTGATACATTATGCTGTGTCCGTTTAGCAGTTATCATCTTTGCCAAATGTGTGTATTATTTATAGTATTGCATAGTTGATAAGATGAAGATCCACTATGGAAAAATGAGTGTGGAAAAATTGTGTTATAGTAGCCCATTGAGTAGTACGTAATATGGGAATAAATGTGTGAAGAAATTGAGATGAGGAAGGGCGTAGGTTTAATTACAAGACTGGTGGGGACACAAAATATCAGAAATGTTAAATGTTGATTGGTGTTTCTCAAACCTGGAAATGATGTTCCCATAAAGTATTCTGATTTAATGATTTTTTTTTTTGTCGTATGGAACAAAGAAAACAAATATTTTCATTTAAGAAGCTGAAAAATCAGATCTTCATTTAATTATTAAAAACACTTTGATTAATTATCAAAATTGTTGCTGATTAATTTATTAATTAGTTAATTAATTAGTTGTTGCAGCTCCATCCTGATAGATAGATAGATAGATAAATGGTGGCAAAGTATGATGATCACTCAAAGCTGCTTTTATACAACAGTTTTGGCATTCACACCCATTCACGTGTGCAGTTCTTTTTCCATCAATCCATCATTATAACTATGCACACGCTGCTGGAACAGCTGTCAGGAGCAACATGGGATTAAGTGTCTTGCTCAGACACATTGGCATTTGGATTGGAAACCGACCCCTGACCTTCTAGTTGATAGGCTAACACTGATCCACTGATGCTGGAAATGTACTGATTGTCATATTTTTCTTGTAGCGGAGTCGTCTGACTCCAGGAGTAGTCTACGTGGGTCACCTTCCACTGGGCCTGTTTGAGCCGCAGCTGAAATCTTACTTTGAACAGTTTGGGAAGGTCTTGAGGCTGCGGCTATCGAGAAGCAAAAAGGTAACAGCAGGAGTGTCACTGCTAAGTAAATGACATGTTCAACCTTTTCTGTATAAGGGACAAAGTTTGGTTCCACGTAAAACTGGTGGGCCTTAGAATCACTGTCATCGGAGGTTTGGCTCAGAATGAAAATGATCACAGATGAAACGGTGATCTGTGGTCAGATAACTGAGCCCAAAGTATTTCTGGCGCGTTAAGCTTATCACCTGCTTACTTCTTAGCAGTGTGATAAAACCCATGTGCCAACAGAAGCACAAGTAATAATCACATGAATGAAATCTGCTGTGTAAAATTATTAATTAAGTTTATCATGTAAGTTGGACCACTACAAATCAGTTAGGCATGTAATAATCTGTTTTCTGCTTAACCTGGTGTTTTACTTGCAGACTGGTGGAAGCAAAGGCTATGCCTTTGTAGAGTACGACTGTGATGAAGTAGCGAAAATTGTGGCGGACACAATGAACAACTATCTAATGGGGGAGAGAATCATCAAATGTGAGTGTTGCCAATGTGTGAGTCTGTAAAGTTGTTTTTAGACATGACCTCAAGTCTATTGTCTGTAGAATTGGGTCTACATTCTGGTGTTTCCATTATTGGTGTTAAGTAAATGAAAGGAGGATGTCTGGATCCTCCAACAACAGGTGGTTCCTTCTGCAGGAGGCAGGACACTTGCCCACTCACTCCCTGCAACTTGTGAGGAGCTTCTCCTGCTGTGTTATTACTAGGGTTGCCCCAACTAACTTCTTGGTCTATCATTGGTCGTCATTTGTTGGTAATCGTCAGCACGCTGAAGATTGTAATGTAAATATTTCTTTTTTTTTTGAGTTCCAGATCTGAGAAAGGATGTTATTCATAAAATAAAACCGTTCTAGACTACAGATATGTACAAAAACTTCAAATCAACCCTTAATTAATAGCCAACATTAAACGGATGCGAAATGCACAGAGCAAGCCGTATATTTCAACGTGTGAAGCGTAGTAATGACAATGGGCTGGAACAATCAGACAACAATTCAGAGGATCTGAACATTTTGTTGAATTTAAATACATTAGAACATCACAACACTATTTATAATGAGCTTTTGAATTATTAATTTTACAAGTGAGCACAGTAGAGCATACACATGATGCACACCACAGCAAATGTCAGATCAGCTAAGAGGCAAATGTAAGTGGATGACAAATTTTAAACCTTTTTAAAAAATGTATATATCCATATGAGGCATGCATCTTTGTCTGTAGATAGATTAAAATTCATGCTTCAAATAATTATTCAATTAAGAATCTATGAATTAGGAGGATTTCATTGAACATATCACAACAAGGGTTCATGCCCCTCATCTGGTGCAGACAGACAAGCCTTTTTTTCTTCTCCATATCCAACGCAGCCTGGATCATTTCTCTACGCACTGCTTTATCCTTACATCCAAATAATGATCTTTATGCCGAAGATCGAGGATAGATGCAATGAAGTGCAGGAGATCCGAGTAGATCTTAGTAAAACATGTTGACAGACAGCAGACATTTTATTGTTCTCTTGAAGATCTCTTCAGCATGTTGACTTTGTGTGGCTTAAGGCAGGATCTCTCAGGAGTAGCAATGTTGCCAGCTGTGCTAACCTTGCCGCGTTTAGTTGCTACTGTTTTACAACAATTGCGACATAACGACTTGCTCAGGTTAAGTGGTTAACCACGGCCATTCGGTTTGAATCCGAAGTGCTACCACGCTGCAGCTGTCACGTTTGGCTTTGCAACCGATTCCATCTTCCTCCAACTCTTGCTGCACTCTGTGGTAAGCTACGCCAGGAGTCCCGTCCTTCCACACACAGAGACCGTGCGGCTGACAATTGACTGACAAGAGGGTTCACTCCTTGTTACGTTAAGGAAACGAGAGTCACTGATGCACCGGAGTGGTCATCCAGTCTCTTTGGTAGAGGGAGAGAGAGACGAGGAAGTATTCAAATAGAAATTATCGCGGCCGGAAAAGTTGAGCTCATTTTATTAATCGTGTGATTAATTGATTTATTGCATATAGCGACAGACCTACCTGACCATACTATTTCATTTCACAAGTACATAATATCAGTGCCACTAATAATAGGAACAGCAACTCGGTATTAACACGTTCACATTCACTATAACCTGGTTTACATTTATTTATCTTTTTATCTCATCTTCCTTTTGTCCAGGTCATGTAATGCCACCAGAGAAAGTGCACGAGAAGCTGTTTGATGGCTCCCAAAAAGTATTTAAAAAGCCCTCACGTCCTGCTGTGACGAGGTACAACAAGGAGCGTACGGCCGAGCAACTGGAGAAGATGAAAAGCAAACTCCTCCGGAAAGAATCGAAGCTCCGCAAGAGGCTGGCCGCACATGGCATCGAGTACGACTTCCCAGGCTTTGTAAGTCTTTGAATGTTAACTGTCGTTTATTTATATGAGATAAATTGCAACACTAAATTAATTAGATTATTGGACCCCTAGAGGCTGACCGGCCTGTTAAGGTTTGGAATTAAAAATCGTCTGTTGGAGCCTTTCGCAGAAGCATTGTTAATATCTGCCAAAAGGAAAGCTTTGCGTCCATGCAATAATCAAAGCATTGGAAATATATTTATTTTGCATATGTTTACATTTCACATAAAAATGTTTATATCCCCAAGCTAATTTCTATTTCATACATTTCATACATTTCTTTTTTCCATTTTATTTTGCTGAACCTTGTCAAAGGTTCAAAAGGTGTGATTTCCTTAGGCCCTGAACATGGCCCTGCATAATGGGCTTATTGTTGTTAATCTACAACTAGCAAGGAAATGTCTAAAATTTCATTTAACATGAGTCTGGTGTACTCAAACTCCGAGAGGAAAATATGATTGTTTATTTGCAATGCAGCTCATGAAATAAAATGTAGAACAATCGTAATTAAAAAATGAGATCACGTGTAGTTGTGAATCAGATTGCGATTTTGTTTTTAACAATTTACCGTGCATCCGTAACTGCCGTAAGAATGGTTTCATTACAATAAATTGTTTATACATTCAAAAAATATATATAATAATTTTTACAAACTAAAAAGTGAGAACAGAAGGAAAATCTAAATCATAAGCATTTTTCACACCAGCCTGTATGGTACTGTGTATAAAAATACACCTACAGTGTAAACAATCTACAATCTGTAATCTCAGATTACATTTATGTTCTAATGTGAAGGTCCAGAACACAAGTTTCATCTCTTAGAAATATCAGATGGTGGCACGTTGTATTTTGATCATGTTGTTTATTTTCCTTTTCTCTTCCAGGCAGCACAGATGCCCCTGAAGAAAAAGTCCTCTGACTCCATGGATGCATCGACGTGTAGTAATGTAAGGACGTTAACCATGATGTCACATTTGACTTTGGCACAGACTGAAAATGAGTCCAGGTCTATCAGTAGTCTGGGATCAGATAACTGTGCCTATAGCATTGTGGTGCATTAAGCTTATCGCGTATGTCTTTTGGTGGCTGCGTGATAAAACCCATGTACCAACATACTGAGTCTTAGACAGAGGAAGGCACAATTTGATGACGTAAATAAAAAACACAAGTAGGTGTTTTATGGTCCTTTTTTTGCTTCCATCTGTTATTTTAGTCATTTTTGCCCCTTGCACTAATTTGGGCTTTTGTCATCAATCCATACATCCCACCTCTAGTCCACCATTTCCAAATAGAGCTGGGCAATATATCGATGTTATATCTATATCATGACATGAGACGAGGTATGGTTTTAGATATTTGATAACGTCATATCATAATAAAGTATGTGATGACTTTTCCTTATATTTAAAGAAGTCACTTAAAGTCAACACTAATTTATTTTTAAGCCTAATTATTTGTGTTATGGCAGAATTTGTTTTCCTAAGAAAAAAAACAGGTGCTATCAGGGAAATTGGACTGCGTGCAGTCATTGCAGGACCCTCACGACCAATGCCTCAGCATTCTGACCTCTCCACGAAACCTGTTGACAACTGAAAATGTGCCAATTTTTGGGCAGTGCAGCAGTTCCCTGACCTCAGTTTTTCAGGCAAAATCTGAATCTGTGCCCATTGCTCTTCTTTACATCTTCAAATTTGTAAAATTGTATAAATGTTCTCATTCTTTTATGTGCGAATTAAAAATGCATAAAAACATGCTGATTGAAATCCACTTCATGCCTAATGAGCTTCTCTGTTCCACTACAGGACACCACACCGTTGTGCACCCCCTCCCTCCTGGAGAGGAGGAAGTCCATGATCGTCAACGATGAGGATGTTGATGACGAGATCGTCGTTAAGATTCCGGCTGCAGAGAAAGATGAAGAGGGCTCCTCTTCGGAGGAGGAGGAGGAGGGGGAGGAGGAAGAGGAAGGTGGTGATGATGATGAAGAAAATTCAGAGTGCGAAGAACTCTCTGAAGAGGACACAGAGGAGAAGTGAACTGTGTTATTGTGGACTGAGGCTGTCGGAGCAGACGCATCAGGATTCCTGGAGAGGGATGGAACAGCTTTGAACTGTGATGAATCACAGTGTTTTTTTGTGTGTGGAAATAACATGACTGTGTAGAAAGATAAGTGTCCACTGTAATTGTGAGGTGCAAGATTGTGAAGCATCATGAGTAATGCTCACAAATGATAAATCTTGGTCATGAGTCTGTTTTATGGGCAGCAGCTGTGCCTGGACTTGTTTGGAAAAAGGCACAAAGTTTTGCGTCCGTGTCTGAGCAGACGTTTCCTTTCAGAGCTGCAGTGTTGATTGAAAAATGCAACATTGCAGCAACATTTTCCTTTACTTTATAACCACACTCACACTCTCTGAACGCCTGGTTGAACTTCCATGAATCTCATGGTCTTTAAAAATAAACATTATCAAAGTATATTCAATAAACTGAGTACATCTGTCTCATGTTAAAAAAAACATCCACAGTTTTACGCAACTGCTGTAGTTGGGACAATACATTGTCTTTGATGAATTCATGGTGTAGTTGCAGTCAAAATGTACAGATTAGGGAGTTACAATTTCAAAAAGCTTGAAATAATTAAAATAACTAAAATCTCACACTTAAGTTGGAGTCAAGGGGGAAAACAATATTTCCGTTAAGCTGCTACAGTTTCAGGGAGTCACTGTTAATCTGTCAGGATAAGAAAGGGCACACTTTATTTGTAGTGTCCATGCTTAGCTGCAAAGTCATGTTTTACAGTGACTGCTCTGAGAAAAGTTATATATTCCATTTGCTTTGCTGACTCAAAGCTGCAACAATAGCTACATGAATGTATTAAATGCATATTGTTAATCATAAACACTTAAATTATTTTCAATATTGATTTATTTTTGGGCCACGGTTGGTGTAGTCGCAAGTAGGTCGTCTTGCCTTTGCAGCAAGAAGACCTGGGTGTCAGACATGGAATAAGGGCCTTTCTGCATGGAGTTTGCTTGTTCATTCCGTGTGTGGGTTTTCTCTGGGTTCTCCAGCTCCCCGCCAGTCCAAAAACATGCAATATAGGGATTAGGTAAATTGACTGAGTGAATGATTGTTTTCTCTGTGGTATTGATGGACTGGTGAACAGTCCAGGGTGTACTCCGCCTATTGCCCTGTCTCAGCTGAGGTTGGCACAGTGGAGGATGAAGTGGTAGAAATGGATGGCTTAATATGTCTAAAACAGTTAAGCTTTATTCAAAGATGGTAAAAGTGTGAATTCTGTATTTCTTAAACCTTAAAGGGATGACATAAATGCCTTCTTATTTCTTTGGTGTACAGGAACAAAGAAAACCAGGGCATATTCACACGAGGAGCTGAATCATAACGTGTTTTGATCGAGGAAAAATTCAAACGTGAAATTTATCTAAATCATTTTGTCATTGATTATTAATTGATAACTAATTGTTACAACAAATCCAGGTAAAAGGGGGTTAAAATATAATAGACCTATAATTGACATAGAAAAAATATGATACGGTACAATTAATATATGCAAACTAAACAAAGGCAGTCAAATTCACAGTGCACCTACTCCATATGTCCTGCAGGCGTCGCTACATGTCGAGTTTTCATGAAAAAATCAAGTTTTTTTTTTTCCACATTGCCATGCGACAGTTTTCCAAGTGCCAACATCATCCCTGGACCGAGTGCGCATGCGCTCGTCGATCCATTCTTGTCCTGCAGGCAGCATTCCGGGTGGAGAGAGTGAGAGAAAGAGCCATACGCCGGAGATTTGAAGCCGTATTCTGTGTTTTTTATCGCAACTGATACGAGTTGTGAGTCTGAAGCAGCTGCCGCGTCCCAGCAGGATATGGTGAGTGAAAGAGGAATGCTATAAATGCACCTCATCGCCTCCTGGACACATTATTGTCTTGGTGTTGCCTGCCTGTCTGTCTGTCTGTGTACTGACGTTTCAATTGAAAGGAAGGGCTTCGCTAGGGGCTAGCTTTAGCCTGTCCTCCCTTACACACCTACTGTGACTGTGACAGAGACAGTGCTAAAGGTGTAGCTGTCTGCTTCATTCGCAGACACAAAGGACAACATAGGGGGACGCTTTTGTTTTCACGACAGCGGTGTCTTAGTGTCTCACTGTCTGGAGGCTGCGTTTGGCTTGGCTAGAAGTGATGGCCAGGCTCGCAGGAGCTAGCTGCAGCTCAGCTAACGCTGCACAAAAGCGGAGGGTTGTGTTTATGTGCGCGTGTCAGGGATAGATAAGGTTGAGTGGCTTGTCAAAGGTCTGATGTAAATTGAACAAAGGATTATAAAATTACATCATTATTTTTTCCCCCCCTGTCATTTTAGTCACAATTTTAGGAGCCTTAATTAATTGTTTGAATACCCTCAATAATATAAAATAACATAATATGTAATACCTCCAGGACTTTTTCATGGCAGACATTTTGACAGGTCGCTGTACGAAAATCACAGGTGTAATTAATCAAATGAATGGTGGCTGTAGATCAGAACCATCATTCCTGTTATCAGTAACACCTGTGTGTTTCCTGCTGAAAGATGTTAGAAAGTCTGCTGTGAAAATGACCTTTGTCTGAAATGTATTTTTATGATTTAGTATTCAGAAACACACAGAGTTGTATATTACTATACTGGTTATTAGTGTCAACAGATTTGCTGCCTTGACTTTCTTAAACTGAACATAGAGATTGTTAATGACTGTGCTTTTCCTGCCAAACCATGTCAGAATATCTGCTGTGAAAAAGGCTTTTTGTCCCTGATAAATCTCCACACACACATATTATTGTAAGTTCATTGGTAAGAAATGAGAAGATCTGAAAATATTGTTTTTCTCAACATGACTTCACTAATAATGGAAAATGTGTTACACAGTATAATTGTCTGCCCCATTTCAAGACACACAGTACAAAACAAAGCCCCCTCAGTAAGTTGGAGGTTGTTTAAAGCAACACTGTGCAACTTTTTTAATCTATGCCCACTTAAGTTGTATGGCCAATCACACAATAGTTGTTGGACACCACACAAGGAAACAGTCTGGTGTAAAGTCACTAGTCACTCGTTTGTGTGTGTTGGTCCTTTTTTTGTAGTGGAGATGCAACCTAAACCGTGCTGTGCCGAGGTGAGGCAAGTAGAGCTGTTGGAAATACGCAATTACTCTATGAGGGTTAATTTCTTAATCTAAATTCCTCTTAACACGTTAATCAACTAATTACACCGCTTGGTTTTAACACTTGATTGTAATTGTTCAATAGCTTCATTCATCAATCTATAATTTCTGTATAACAGACCGGGACTAATGACACGGAGAGCCTATGTATCAATGCGCAGAAGTCTTTTTCAATCAAACATTTTTATCAAAGTGTAACTTGTCAGAGACATCTTTGCCACAGTGGAATATTTTAATAATATTAACATAAACATATGTGGGGAGAAGGAGACAGTGTTCATGTTTTTAGCTCAAAGACCGTAGGAGACTCATTTCGCTCCAGAGCCGAAGCGATGGAAAACTTGTCATAACCAACACACATGAATCCAGCTTCTGGCTCGAAGGGTTTTGGCATTTATTTGCCGACCAAACAGCTTCAACAGCTTTACACTGAACATACACTGCTCTGCTACTCCTGTCAGTCTCATTTATATCCACTAAAAAGGTTTCTGTTCTGATATGTATACAAGTGTTGGCGCCACTTACCTTTCGCATGAGCATTACTCTGAGCACCGTCATACTCATCGTTAACTTGCGGTCACTTTTTAATGCTACTTCCTTTCAGTAATGCCACATAACCCAGACAAGTCCACAGTGTAAAGGAATAAAAAATAATTTACTTTAGGAACATACACTGAGCCTATAGAGACTGAGTATATGTTGCTAACAATGTTTGCAGTTCAAACCCCACGTAAACTAAAGGACTATTATTTTGCTATGAGGAAGCAATATGATGTTTTCCTAATTTAAATAATTTATTCCTATTAACTCTTAAATCAATACTTTGTTTCTATTTGTTTTGTTTGTAAGAAGCCATGTAATAAGTGGGACACCATCCAGTGGAGCGGTTAATGTAATGATGATCTTCTTCATTGGTTCAGAATGCACTTACACCTACTGCCCTAGCACTTGTCAGTAATGGAACATGGTTCATCCAATTTTTATAGTCGTCGTCGACGATTAATCGTTGCAGCCCTAGTGCACAAGCCAGAGAAAGTTCGAACCTATGCAGTGTCTGCAACTAAACTGCAAATAAACTAGGAGATAGCAGAATTACAGAATTCACAAAGGTGGCATGTTTACATCACTGCGGATAAGGTACAGGCATTTGCCAGTCAGTGGGGATATCGAAAGGAAAGAATGTTCATATTCTTTGTTTTTAATCATCCCAGTCATTATGAGGGAGGAGCTAAATAGATCAAGCATAATTTTGTCAGAAGCCAATTTGTACAGGTACAGGTTCACAGCATGTTGAGTTAAGACAGTGGTTCTCAATTATTTTCTGTCATAGAGGACATAATTTTTTTCAGGCCCCCCCGAATTGAAATTCTATTGAGAACCTGATAATATTTATTTATTTATCTTTATAAACCACTATATGAGTTGTCACGCCCTGTGACAACTCACCCTTACCGCCCGCCCCCCTATTTGAGCCGCTAACAAGATGCATTTTAGAAACCTCGTAAATTTAATCTGTTTTACAAACACACATGCGGTCAAATAAAATTGGTCATTTGAGAAGACATAATATTTTAAATCAAAGTAGATTTTTTATAATCAATGGAATAATGGAATATTTATGCCCATCCCTACTACTGATTGGTGTCCGAGCTGATATAAAGCATTCTTCATTGCAGAGTAATTTGACTCTGGGGTGAATGCCAATTGTATTTATTCTCATTGCATAAAAAAAGCCAGATGATGGCGGGAGTTAGTGGTTTTTCTGACCAGTGGAAAAGGGTCTCAAACTGCTTTGGCAGTGCTTCTCATCACTGGCAGCTGTTGCTCAGAAACACTAGCCTTATACACAGTTTAGGGAGAACTACATGGCAGACATGTGTAGTGCACATACAGTATGTAGTCAAATTTAATTCATGGTGCATGCTGGCTCACTGTCGTACTGTCCTGACGACATGAACTGAACCAAGACATTTAAGACAATAATTTTTACGCCCACACATGTTGCTGCTGTGTATCTGACTCCCAGCCATGGTGACTGTTGTGCTGCTGCAGCACATACAGCAGCCTCCACTATCCTGCTGAAGCCTCTCACCAGATGTTTGGAATGTGGTGGCAAGGATTTGCTCTCATTCAGTTATAACAGCATTAACGAGGTTTACCACAAATGTTGAGCAATAAGGGTTGGTCACAGCTAGCTTTCCATTCTAAAGCTGTTGGGTGGGGTTGAGGTCATGGCTCTGTGCAGGCTAATGAAGTTCCTCCATACCAATCTGGCAACTCTATGTATGGACCTGACTCTGTGCCCCCCAGCATTCACCAATGGTACTGACCACAATGGATAAGACGTTAGTCGAAAGATAGCTGAGATTACTGATAGCAGCTCTAATATCTTTGGGTTTAAATTTGTTTTTTTTGCTGTTCTGACATTTTAATTCAAATAACCATTTGCAAAA
Organism: Solea solea; assembly: GCF_958295425.1. Taxonomy (NCBI): domain Eukaryota; kingdom Metazoa; phylum Chordata; class Actinopteri; order Pleuronectiformes; family Soleidae; genus Solea; species Solea solea. The sequence continues at coordinate 11,688,939 of NC_081135.1, forward strand.
CTTGCATAATAAACCACAATGAAGTAGTTATATACAGCCTAACAATTTGAATGTATATCAGGCTAATTCTGGTGAATTAATTGTATTTTAAATTATTATAATATTTAGGGATGCACCGATATGAAACTTTTGGCCGCTAACCGATATCTACCGATATCGATATATGTTTTAAAAAAAGTTTCTGAGATGATAAAATTTTGTACTGACTGAAAATCATGCAGGCTGAATTTTTGAATGTCTTTATTTTCAAAACATGTTTTACCTCCAAATAACAAGGTTACAGTGCTACCATAAAACACAAGTAACCAACTTCAAGTAAAGGTTTTTAGAAATCTTTACCACTTGTAGCAATTGTGTAACTAAATTAAAGTACAGTTTTACTCCCTCAACTCACTGAACTCCTGTGAGAAAGTTTGGATCATAAATTACAAACATGAATATAAATCAAAATAATACCCTTACAAAGTTACTTTATCAAACTTGCCAGTATTCATGGCAACCAGACATTTATTAAATTGCAAAACATGTTTTGAGTCCACTCTTTTTAAACTCAAATCTGTGAAATAGGCTAAATCAAAATTGTCAATAACGTCGGAAAAGTAGCCCCGACTTGGCAGGTTGTCCTTCACTATGGAAAATGGCTGGTCATCGAGAGCAATCATTTCCATTACCTTGATCGTTATTGCCCTGGCCTTTGCGCTGTCCTTGGCAAATGTCTTCCGAATACTACTTTGGTCGAGTACTTGCTGTATTGGGCTCCCAACTGCGGCTGCTTTCTTTTTTGCCTGCTGGCTAACGTTAGCAGCGTTAGCTTCCTGCCATTGTTTGTGTACTTCTGGGTGGCGGTTTTTCAAATGACATAATCAAATTTGTGGTATTGAATGAGTTGACGCGGCATCCTCCTCGTATTACCTCGACTTTGCAAGTATTGCTTACTGCTTTTCACGTATCATCTATCGACACCGTGAAAAAACGCCCACACGCTGACATTTTCTCTCTTTAGTTCAACACACCACAGTCCTGTGCTGTGCCTGCGTCAATGACACTGTCACATGCCCAAACAAATGCCGCATGGCCTCCCCCTCCTGACACACACAAACAGCAACTAGACGGCTATAAACATCGGTTGTTAAAATCAGCGCAGTTTTACTCATCGGACCGATGCTCATATGTTAAAAAATGACGAACATCGGCCGATACTGATGTTAATGCCAATATATCGTGCATCCCTAATAATATTATTACCTTTACACTAATGGTGTTTTAAATTTGAATGAGATCTGACAGTGAACTGACTCTCACATTGTCTATTGTCTCTTCTACTCCTCTAGGACTCTTCAGAACATGACATGGATTTCTAAGCTCATCCTCTTCATCCATCTCCATTTACTGCTGTGCCTCCTTCTCGACTAAACCACCTCTTCTACCCCAGCTAAAGCGGTTTGGCTCTGACTCCTAAGAAGAGGGGGAGAAAAAAAATCTAAGTGGGAGGGTGTAGTAAACTTCCCCCAGCTGCTGTGCAGACACACACATGCTGCATTACTCCCATTCCCCAAGCCCTGCTCCATCCATCCAAAGGGCACGGCCACTAGCCTGCTAGCCAGCTAGCACTTGGCACAAAAACAAGGCCTGTCCTTGGGTATAAAAGAAATACAAGCAGACTGTGTACACCTGCCCCTTTTTCTTTTTCCTCCCTCTTCCGGGTCAGCCAGTCCCATACACACCAACTGAGACTCTTTTTGTTTAACTGTCATTCCCACTGCTGTGAGCAGTGGAAGATTGCTCGTATATAGTCACTCATTCAGAGAGGCAGACTGAAGAGGCTGGGGAGAGGTGTTTACCAGAGGTCTGGATGATGGAGCCCAGCATGGAGAACTGCCTGGCTCAAGTCCTGCAGAAGGACATGGGCCGACGACTGCAGGTGGGACAGGAAATCATCGATTACATTTTGGACAAGGAGAAGTCTCATGACTTGGAGCAGGATCAAACAGCGCTGGACAAGATGGTTGATGGCATTGCCAGCTCCTGGGTCAACTCCAGCAACTTTAAGGTAAACTCCACTGATGAGGCAGAAAGCATGGGATGATGGGATATTGAGTGGCCACACTCACACAGATAGATAATATCAGTATATATTGCTGTGCCTACTCATTGTTGACTCTCTGAAAATATCTTTAGTGAACAAAGTGTGAAAAGAAGAGTGTGACGTATGCTTTTATTTTAGACGAAAGGTTAAGAGTAACTTAAAATGTCAGCCATTGGATAAGATCTCTTGTTTAAAAGGGGGCTATTGTTTGTAGATATACCACTGGCTTGTACCTATAAAACAACACATTTTAAGTTTTATTGCTAAGAGCAACGTGTAAACAGTTGAGTTCCTGTAGAACTGGAGAACCATATAATGGTTTCTGTTTAGTTTGTTTACGGAGGAATTTCCAGTTTTCCTGATTGTTGCTGTGCAGGCCAAAGCACATCATGTCATTGCTTTGCTTCAGCATGGCTCACATTCGTATCCTGTGATTGATTGTGCTTTTTATTTTGGAGTTAAATCTGGGACACAGATTTATCTCACCCTGGATCGTGAATACATTCACATTTCTTTCACTATCCAGCCACTGATTGCCTTCTCTGCCACAACTGCGAGAACACATTGTTTACCAAAGCCCCAGTTTTCATGTTGGGATATGCTGCTCTTGCTTTGTTTGTTTGTGCGCGTGTGTGTGTGTGTGCGTGTGTGCGTGCGTGCGTGCGTGCGTGCGTGCGTGCGTGCGTGCGTGCGTGCGTGCGTGCGTGTGTGCGTGCGTGTGTGTGTGTGTGTGTGTGTGTGGCCTATATACTGTAGCACAGGGAGGGTGAGGAAGACTTGAGTCTCTGCAGTCACTGTTCTGTGGTGCTAAGGTGGGCTGTTTCCCTTTTTCATGCTGCAAATGACTGTTTTTGCTGTCTGAAGTGTGACACATCCCTGAGAGAAATGGCGATGAGAGGCCAGGAAGAGTTTGAAAGCAAAGAAGAGAGGGCTTAATTGGATCTGGCCTGGTTACAGTTTAGAGAAGTTTCTGCTACGTTTGCAATATGTTTTATTCTTGTGTGTTGGTAGGGATGGGTGATGGTAGGTTGTAGGTATCGGTCCGATATTGGTCAAACTCACCGGATGGGATAACAGACAACATCATTTTAGCTGAGTCATGTTGTGGGCTGTTTATTTCTTCTGCATGGGAGAAGAGGATTTTTTATACAGTTATAGAGTCATGTCTATGTAATTGTTTACAATGGTGAGCACAAATGTGTTAACAGCTTAATAGTTTGAAAGGTCTAAAATGACTGTCTCAAGTTTGTGATAACGGTATCGGACATGCAAAAGTGGTATTGTGCCATCCCTAGTTCTTGTTTTGTCGTTTATCCTATTAAGCACTTTGAGTTGCATGCTTTTTATGATTGATGCTATCTAAGTCAAGGCTGATTGATTGATTGATTGATTGAAATGAAGGGTGTGGTGAGGGGGTCACATAATCAACAGGGCTCTAATTCCTCTACTCCACTGAGTCACTGCATCTGCTCCTACACTACTACATTTGTTTTCCTAGCTAGATGAGATATTTTTGTCCCTCAAATATTGGATTTAAAAAAACACATAAGATTGACACTTTGACTAAAATTCCTAAAGATGATTAAATGAATTAGATAAGAAGAACAGAAATAAGAGAAGACTCCTGCTGCGAGGCTGCAGGTGCTACTGATAAAGAGGAAGAGGGAGAGAGACAGTAGAGGACTGCTGCTGAATTGTGAAATTGTCGCATCTCTACATGTTATCGGAGCGTTTATGTTAATATTCTGTACAAACTGGGACACATTTTACATGATTTAAAACCAAATTTCTGAACACTTAGTGACTTTTAATCCCTCAAATCTGGTGAGTTGGTTTATAACACATCTCCCTGTGAGGTTTACAGGGACTTTAACTTTTATTAAACAAGTGTACCTTCTTTTTTGTGTTGTTAGTTAGCAGAGAGAGAGCGAGCGAGCGAGCAATGGATTTGCTCACCATAAATGGATGTTTTTTGTGAGTGTGTTTTGGGGGGTGGGGGGTAGCTTTAATAGTAGGCAATTGTTTGAAGAAGGAGCTTTACAGCAGTCTTTCTTTCACACTCCACTTACCTTAACATCTGTGAAGGATTCAGTCCAGCAACAGTCTGCTTGCTTTGTCACACACAGTTTTTGTTTAGATAAGTTAGTATTGCACTGCCTCAGTGTGGAGGAAACCAAATCACTCTGTCTGCTCCTCCTTCCTATTGTATCCTTGACTGGAATGAGAACATATTGTCAAGTGAACAACATGTTTCAGGAACAGTGTTTGTAGTTTGTACACTGAAACTCACATTCTTGCTCAGCTGTTCAAACATGAAAGCATGTTCATTATAAGAAAGTACATTCGTACATCCTTTTCAACATCTCAAACTTGAGTGCAGAAGAAGGGTAGTTTGGATATGGATTTGGTTTCATGAGAACCTTTCATTTTAGTTGTCAATAAATTATGTTGTCTTAAAAAAAAGAGGGACAAACATAGTCTGAAATTAAGTGTCAAACATAAAAGTGTAGGTTTCAATGTTGCTGACTTCTTAAATGCCACTCACCTGACTTCCAAATAATCTCTACACACGTTCCAATGCCTCCAAGGAAACTTTGAAACAGGAAAGTGGGCTTGTTTTAAATAAATGATTATTCCAGTAAATAAACCAGTTGTGGTAGGTAGGTCCCGATACAACTTTTTCATTTCCGATACGATACTGATGTTAAAGCGTTGAGTATTGGCCGATACCGATATCGATCCTCGTCCCAGGATGAGCTAGCGTGTTGCTAATGGCTAGCTTGTGCTCGCTCTGCGGCTTTGTTGCCTCTGATTTCAGAGGTTAAAGAAAATGAAATAGCTGTAGCACACACACGCTGTTGTTGTGATCATGTGGGCTCTATATGCATCCAACACGCAGAGCCCAAGTGATCACAACGGGCGCTGCTGGATAGAAGTGCTGGAGTGGAATGGACTGCTTGTATTGGAGCGCTTATATCGTGGATTTCACTAGGGATAACCCTTTCGGGACATCCCTAGTAGTATGTCAAAAAGAACTGAAGTGGCTTACTATGTTGAGAAAGAATGGCGGAGCAGAAAGTTTAAATATTACTGATGATCTCAATGAGGCTACTTGTGAATGTCATTATTTTATGTAAATGTGTTTTCTAATAGGAAACTCTTGATGCAGTTGTCATATATCAGTGTGAACTCCCTCTGTATGTTCCGTCTATCTCAGGGTGTGCTCCAGCTGCTTAATCAACTCATGTCTGCCTAACGATTGGTTCATTACAGAGGTGGGACGCTGTTGAAGGACGCCAGGGAGGAGTGGCATGCTTGTCAGAAATGCACAGAGTTAATGATGTTTTTGTACAGATTTACAGTGTCTAGATAAGGTTATATTGAACATATGTCTATTAGGCAACTTATTTTTGTTAAATATTTTTGTCTTAATTACTTTTTCTTGAGAGAAATACTAGGGATAGGCATATCTAGCAAAAAATGGTGGTCGCATACAAACACTGATAATATTGCACTCTTGCTCTCATCGTTTGCATTACACTTGTTTTATTTAACTACAGCATGTGATTGTTGTCTGTTTTTTTATCCGCTCTCTCCTCTTCTCTCTTCTTGCTCTGTTGCATATGAGGGTACAACAACACACACATACACATATTATTTTACAGATTTCTTTGTGAGGACACTCATAGACTCATTCCCTAGCCCATTGCTTAACCCTGAACCAGGTCTTAACCCTGAAAAAGCCCTGAAAAGTTGTGAGGACCAGCCAAAATGTCCTCACAAAGATAGCTTTGAAACTAAATTTGTCCCCACAGCATACAACATGTACGCATACACACACACTCAAGTGATTCCACCGAGTGTAATGGTACAGTACATTTAGTTTTGCGTTTCCATTAATAGTAGTACCAAAACAACTGGCCCCAACTGTTCCATTTTTCGGTACCCTTCCTTTGGGGTACCAGAGTAATGGTGCGGTACGGGTGGAGCTAGATCCACAACAATCAGCTGATTGGGCAACAGAAAGAAAAAAAGCTGCTGGATATCCTCCATTGTCCGTTGTGTCTGTCGTGTAGCATTCAATGTCATTGTTTGTTGTCGGCACACAGGTACAACGTCATGCTATGTAACTTGCTGACACGGCCTTCGGGCACAGCCTGCCTACAAGTAAAGTCAAAACACAAACCTAACCGAGGGCTTTACCATTCCAAACCACACCACACAATATTGTACCAAATTGGTTGTAACATGACGGAAACATGGCTTAATAGTTACTCAGGTAAATGGTGTATAAAATGTTTCTAAAAACTAAAGATGGACTAACCTTAACCATTGAAAACAAGGTTGACACCATAAATTAAGAAATGGTTGTTTAGTGTAAAAATAACATGACCTGTGGACTCCACTTGTTTAATCATTAATTAAAAATATACCTACCATTGCAGACATCTGTATTATGCTCATCCCTTCAATTGCAATCAAAAACAATTGCAATTGTGGCAAAGGTATAAAGAAAAAGAGCATTCCTCTCTTCTTCCTGGGTTTTATGTATGCAGTACTGCCAATCTTTAACAGGAAGCCCAGCACTGTGACTTGAATTTGGGCTTCCTCCCACTGGCAATCCAGTTTGTTTCACTGATTTCAACAGATTTCCTTTGTGGTACACGAGGAACATGGCATATTTTATATGGTGTGTATGGAAAAACACTCACAGCCAGAAAAGATAACAATAATGAATGTTTGATGGACATATTCACTCAAACATTATGGTGCAAGTAAGTGGCTCCAGTGGGGATTTCTGACAGGTTTAGGACCAGGTATATCTTGTGTTGCTGCTGCAGGACCACAAAACATCAAACAGTAAACAAGGATGTGATTTGCACTTCACTTCCTGTCTTTCTTTCCTTACCCTCTCCTGACTCTACGACCTCAGTTGGGCTCTTTTAGTAAGCATCCATCATGTCCCCTCCTCGTTCCATCATTTTCATCTCTCCCTCTGCAGAGCTGAGCCTTGCAGCTGAATCAATGCAGCCTGGCAGGACTTCTGTCTTAGTTGGAAGTAATGGTTCAGACAACCTGGTGCCACCTGTGATTGTCTTCAGCCATGTCTCTGCTGTGTGGCCTGAGCAGGCCACAAGGGATGTGTTTACCGATGTACAGTGCACACTGAAACTAAGATTTTTTTTCCCCTCTTAATTGTGTTGTAGGTTTAATATAGGGACTTCTGGCCATCAGTATATACTCCGTGACCCATAATGACATTTTTAGAAAGTTCTGCAATGAGACTAATGGATTCAAATGAATCGTCTGTCATCCATCACCACATGGTGAACATGATCAGTGTTTTCTTGGGTGGTGGCTGTGGCAGAATGACTGAACATTCAACATGAATAAAGCAGCTGATAAAGCTGGAGCATCATCCTTTAATGTTTGCGACCATGTCAGCATTAATTTCCTTGGAAGCTAACCCCATTCCTGCATGATTTGTTGTCTATGTAAATGTAACTTGTTACATATTGGATTTTACATTATATTCTATTAGAATACGGAGTACTTATTTTCTGTTATGTGGTAATGCACCATCATTTATAAGTATTACTTAGTCAGTATTGAATTGAAGCTTGATTTAAGAAGATTATTTCACAAACATTAAGCTGTCAGAAAAATCACAGTGGGCCCATTACACAGCAGCCATTTTGACATTTAAGCAGGAAAAGCACAAGTGATATTGATCATATTAGCATTGGATTTGTTCAGTTCTTGTACATAGGGACAGTGTGACAGGAAATCAAAATGCACCATGAAACTGAAAAAGCTAAAATGAGCTACTGTAACCTTTCAAAATGGTTGCAAAATAAAGGGGTCCATAACAAATCTTTCAGCCTTAATTTAAGCAAAAATGACAGGTGATTACATGATCGATTAGTTGATCAATTCTAATATACTGCTATTTATTTGTTTTTTCAAATAATCCCTTTATCCTATTTCCAAACAAAAACATCCAACTGCTCTGATTTCAGCCACAAACACTAAATGAGATAATTTGAAGATTCATTGATTATGAAAAGAGTTGTGCATGTGATCTGCTTTCAGGCTTTTGAAACGGAATCATTTACATTACATTATGTTATTTTAGTTGGAACACATCAGCAACGTTGGTGTGTGTGTGTGGCTTCAGGCAGGATTGACCAGCAGCTGATGCCATCAAAGTCTGACCAGACCTATGTCAAAACACTGGGGCAGCTAAATGATGACACGTTGATGTTGTGCTCACAAAGGCTGCTTCTGCTGCCCTGCAGTGGAATATGATGTCTCAGCATGACATTGTACTGTTACAATGACAACAAATGAAGTGCTTACATTTCTTAACTGCCACATATAACATAGCTAAGTCATGTGTCTATGAGAATATGCATCATCATTCACACTTTGCCCAATCTTATTTATTGGCCCTGTGTCTAATCAAAGTCCTATAATATAAATAAATGAAAGTGAAACTGTGTGAATGTGAAGCAATAAGTAGTATGCCTTCAGCAAACAGCAGTGTTGTTGTTGTTGGAAATGACACACCCATTTCACTAGTGGTTTTCACTTTGCAGTGCTGAGGGTTCTTCTCTTAAAGCCCTGTTATAGTTCCGCGCACAGGTTGCATTGCGCGTCACATTGTGCGTTGCATATTGCGGACCCTGTTATACTCGTGCGTCAGGGTCCTGTAGTATCCCACTATACCATTGGGTGGTGGTACAAGTCTGGACACATGGAATAGGATGCAGTCCTACCAAAGAAGAAGAAAACAATGCTACAGCTCCCTCGGACATGTCTGGTTAGAACGGCTCACAGCTGAAAGGCCCGTCAGGCAGGGGAGTCGCAGTGTCAGCGGGTTTGAGGGTCGCCAGATCCAGGCTCGGATGACTATTCTTGGCGACTACTTCTGTTGTTGAAATGTTTTTTCCACTTGGTGAGTGGGTCTTAATACTCCACCTACTGGTGGGGCGGAGGGTCAGTTCGTGTATGTGCTGTCTACACGCGCTCTTTTCGGATGGTTGATGATGCAATTTGTGTCGGTGTGCATTGGGTCCATGTGTGCTGTGCCAGGGCCTTTATTCTTCCCTTCCCTGTCATTGATGAGTACACACAGGAGCTTGCAGAGAACTCTTGAATCCAGGGCCACAATGATTAATCGTCTAAACTAAATTCAACTAACTTTATAATTAATTAATTGGTTTGGGTGTTTTTTAATAATTAAAACAAGTCCATAATTTTTCATCTTAAATGTGAATTTTTTCTGGTTTATTTGCTCCATATGACAAAGAACTCATTAAAACCAAATGATTTTGGTTTGCAAACAAAACAACACTTGACGAAATTATAATTTCCAGGTGAGCTGGAGACCTGGTGAGAACGACAGACTTGTGTATGAGGTGCAACAGGTCAGAGCTGCTGTATCTCACACACAAGTCGGGCCCTGAGTTAAGAGTATGCTGTGAGGCACAATGTGGTCCCATAAATACCTCAAGTACATGTGCTGTGTAAGGTTTGGTCTTTATACAGCAAATCACAAGACAGTAATCCTGTATAGACAGTCGGCTATAATGAATTGCGTGCCTCTCCTTGCTGACTTCCTTGATCAATAGCAACTTTCATTTGTTGCATCAGGACATTGTTGGGGTGGAAATAAAGTGTGTGAATGTTTGCAGTCTGTCGTAACTACATCAGCTAAACCATAACGGAGCCTCTGTAACCTTTGGCCAGAATCACCTATGTGCCAATCAGCCTCAGACAGCTGAATGTGTGTGTGTGTACAAAAACACACATATACTGTATTTACAGAAGGCCACCTATACTCTTGATTCTCAGCTTGTGAGATTTGTAATCTAATGGTTACATTACAAGCTCACATGCACTGACTGTCTGTTCTCAAGGTAAACGTCAATGTCCACTTTCATTGGATGTTTCAGCTTGAAGGGGAACTTTGGCGCTTAAGCTGCCATGGTCCCACATTAAATATTAATCCCAAACCCTGCACAGCCTGTGAAAGCTGAGATTTGTGCAGAGCTCAGAGAAAAGCTGCAGCATATGACATTCTAAAATACAGGGGAAACAAAATGGATTGATAAATGTGTGATTCTAACTGTCTGTGCATGGTTTAGTCTCGCCCTCGGATTGTAAACTGTGGACCAGGAGCCATGCAATCATATGACCGACAAAGCACAGTAAATATTTAACACAATGAAAGCACTCTGGCATGTCCATGTGCATGTTGTATGTTTTCCAGGTGCTGCACATCCGCCTTTTATTTCCTCAAGGTGAATGTGGAACAGTGATAAATTAAATAACAATCCATCAGTAAGTTATAAACTATTAAATATCAACTATTTTGATAATCAATTGGTTTGAGTGTTTTTTTTTTTTAAACATAGATTCTGTTATTTCGGTTTCACAAATTCTCACATTTGAATGTTATGGTTTCTTTGCTTGTCTGGGGCTGTAAACGAAGTATCTTTGGTTTGAGGAGAACAAAGGCCTTTTCGAGGTCTGTAAAACGGACTACCAACTAATCTCCCAATCAATAATAGAAAGAATCATGAACTGCAACCCTGATTTTAAGTGTTCTGGAGAACACACCCAGAGAAAAGCTGACACTGTTGTTTTTCGGGTTCTTAGCAGCTCACAAGCCAAGTTCAGAATGAATCGCTTGAGTTTGGAAGATAGAAGTTCCAAAGGACAGATTGTTCCATTTATAACTGGATAATGTGCAAGGTTACATGTGCAGTGTATATGATGTACACTGATCACCTCCATATAGCTGATTATATATATAATCTATGTAATATATAGCATGTTTTTGTATTCGTCAAGGCATGGAGAAAGATTGAAAGGTTGCAATAAGTCATAAAATTACATTCGAAATTGTTAGGAATTAATATATATAAATTATATTAATATTAATAAACAGAACAGACAGCATGTCTGCAGAGGGGTTAGTGCCAGTGATAAAAAATGTTGGGGCGGGGGGGATTGAAGTGGTGGAGGATCGATTAGAGATTGTTTGGGAGAGAGAGAGAACTGAAAACAGTAAAAATATTGAGTATTTTATCAACTCTGTAACTAAACTGACGAGTAACCCGGCAGAAACTTGGTCTCCCTTCATCCTTACTTACTCTATCTGTATGTAGCCTGTGCTTTCTGCCATGTTTAGATATTCCTTTGTGTCTCACCACCACTGCCACTGTGACCGTCTGTCACCGACATCAGCAGTAAATCCCCATTTCCTGATGATTATTTCTCCAGCCACTGCCAGTGAAATTCTGTCACTGACTGAAGTCATAATCTGCTCTTATTTAATCTGCTCGACTCAAGGCTTTACCTTTTTTTTCTTGTTTGAGCAAGCATTTTCCTGTGTGTCTAAATTCCATGTGTCTCTATGTACACATGTTATTTGATGCAAGTAATTGTTTTCCAATTATGAAGCAACATGAGGGAAATCTACTTTTCCTGCCCCGGTTTCTTTCTCCCCAAATTCTCCAAGTAAATGTAAACTAAATGCAACTGGTTTGGCAAATAATATTTACAACTGTCTGTCATCCACTCACTGGTTTTAGGGTGGTAACACTGAGATCAACTAGGGGGGCAATTATATGCCCACACTTTGTGAGGTAACTGATAAAATGAATCATTACTCTCACATGGTGTGTGGATATGATACAAGTAATTGTTGTTTCACATTGGAGACGATTCACAGTGATTCTCAGCTGAATCAGTAGTGTAAGAGTTTGCTCATGGAGAGGAGGTAGGGACAGAAGTACAGCAGCAGATATGATTTCCATTGAGATCTGAAGGAGACACCTGTGTATCTGTACGCGTTTATGCAGTCTCAGAAGCCCCATGCACTAATGAGTACATGGTCCTTTTGCCTCCACCGTCTACTGACCCTCTGTCCCATCAACAACTCCATTAGACTACACAGGATAAGGAATTGCACTGAGATTCAGTCTGCATATAACTGATGAGGAGGAGAATTGCTGAAGTACTTTTCTCTGTGTGTGTCGAGCAGAGTGTGCATTGTGAACCTGCCTATTATCGCACATTATTATCATTATTATAGCCATGCAGCATTATCTTGTGGCCAAATGCCACCAGAGGGGCTCCGTAAAATGTGTCATTATCATAAAAAAAAATCTAAATTAAAATGACCAATACAAATATGATGGAGTTTTTACACCTAAAAAGCTTGCTGTGGACAGGCAGAAATGGAGACCATTGGGAATAAGAACAGGAAATGCTTACTTCTTGTTTAACTTTGGCCATGTGCATGCCCAGTGTTCATGAATGACTGTGGGATTCATCTGAATACGATAAAACAAGATTTAACCACAAAGGGCGCAATTACACGCATGTGATTTGCTAGCCAGAGTGGAGCAGTTGGCTAAAGTTGGAGGCTGTACAGTGGCTTTAGGAGTAATAAAAAAAAAAAAAGAGGATGCTTCATCGTGCCAGGTATTCTGCCGAACCTGCCTGTCTACTGTTGCTACCACACTGACTCATCATCATAAGTGTGACTGTGTGTGTGTTCTAGGTATTACTCATGTACTTGTATTACTTAGGGAGGACAACTGGCATGTACGTGTGTCAGATAGTGTATAGTCTTGCATTGTGTATTCTCCAAGGGATGGCGCTGCTTCAGGTGTCATCTCTTATCGGTCTTCTTTGGTAACACTGTGATACACATGATAGGTTCACTGTCATTGGCTTGCCTGTCAAAATGTGGATGAAATTAATTCTATCAAGTGTATTTTGTTTTATATGGAGGAAAAGTTCTATTGGGATATATATCGTTATTGTTTTATCATCTAGTCCTACTCTATATAGTCATGAGACACATCATTATATCTCACACAGAAACACAAACTGAAATGCAAACTGAAATGCATGGTCTCCCAGATATCATGGTCTCCCCGATATCATGCCCACATGCAATGCTTTCTGGTGCGCATCAGAAAGTATCTTGTGCGCACGAGAAACGTTTCATTTTTTTTCTCCCATGTCCCTTTTAGGGGCGCTGTACCAACTTCCTCTGTATGTAGGAAGCCATCAGCACATTACAAATATAAAAGTATAGGTCTTTTTAAACATGCCTCAGCTCTGTCTTCTTGTGTGTTTATGTTTGATAAAAATAAAACCGGCAGGATTGATCAGCTGAGCATCTGTGTGCGACTTTGTGCTCTCTTTTCATCAGAACACTGGCCGTGATTGTATGTGCGTGTGTGTCTTAGCTGGACTGCATGCTGTAAACACTATATGCAGTATATGCATCAACCAAACATTTTAATGTACCTCTGTCTCCATTTGAAGGAGTTTAATGTATGTCAGAGTAAATCTAATCTTTTAGCTCCTGCTTCTACACGTTATGCAGCGATAATTGTCCTCCAGACACTGTAAACACACATCCCCCTTCTCTCCATGTCTTGGGTTTTATTTGAACTCTCTTACCCTCACAGCTCACTGCTCAAACACTGCATCACTGTGTCCACACTGATAAATCGCCCATGGAGAGTGAGTTATACAAGTTCGACACCACATAACTCATGCTTTACTTTCTTCAATCACTGTAAGTTCACTCAACAACGGAGGCCTTTGCAGCCATATGTTGTCCATTCATTCTGTTGGGATTTGAGGAGTGAAGTTATTTCAATGCACAGAAATCAAAGCATATCAGTGTATTCGACTCTCTCTGTAATCTGTAATCAGTGATTTCCACATTACAAGTCAGTTTAGATTACCATCTAAAAGATTTATTATTTATTATGATATTTATTTATTTCTATTAAACCAGCCTTCTTGTTTGAAAAGTGGGGGATAGGAATTAGCAATTAGCCACCAGAGGTTGACTCTGCTGGTTGCAAAAATAACTGATTGAATGGAAGAGTGTAGTTCTTACTTGATTTAACATGAGTAGTCATTTTCCTTAGGAGTTAATGGTCTCATCTGTGTGTTTGCTGTTACACTGTTTGTAACAGCAATGGTGCAATGATGCTTTGTTGCACTTTAAAAGCCTGACATTGCTGGTCAAACATGAATCTCTAGGCTTCTTAATGGGATTTTGTTTTTGCAACCAAAAGGCTACGTTCATTTTATACACAGTTTATGGTTATTTTAATGTAAAATAGTTGTAATGGTTGTTGAATGGCATATTTCTATCATAAAAGTTTCTCTTTCTGCATTCCGTGTCTCAAGAGAGTTGTGCACATATTCCACTTGTGCATGCATGTTCCCAGTTCCATTTTATTTTAATATTTCATATAAACGATGTTTATTTGACATCATCAAACTTATATGTAAACATATTTTTATTGTCCAAAAATGCTGCTTTCTCATAACCCAGGGTTAAAATTATTTTACAAAAACCAATTCCAGTGCATATGAATCGTTTGAAACATTATTGTTTATCATTCTTACATTGATATTATATAAGTATAATAATCATAAAGACACAGCACCTAGTTAATACATCGCTAATGACTTTGAAAGTAAATGCTACTAGCATTTGCACCCCATCACTTAATTGACGATTCCCTGACAGTAGCGCCGTTCCCGAGTTGTCACATGGCACCATAATATGTTTTTTCTGGACTTTTTATGGCCTTTAGGAAGGTTTTACAAATAAGAAACGCCATGAATTGAAAATATAGAATATAAAGATCTATAAATGCCTATATCAAAGTCTCAAGTTGTCCCAGTTTTACAGGCGTCTTTTGTTGCAGTACTACGAGTGGCCACTGGAAAAAATGGTCTTCAACACAGAGAGGACGGTGCTCTATCCAGTTCTTATAATACATCAATGGGATGACATCATAAGTGGAGCTTCACCCAGTTGTACTTGCTTTGCCACTGGCTGGTGTTTCTCCCAGAGCTATTCAAATTGACTCATCAAAACAGGTGTCTCTGGTTCACCTCTGTCACCTGCTTGTTTTACCTGCAGTGCTTTTAAATTTAGTGCAGTTGTGTCTAAAAAATAAAACTCCTGCAGGATGTATATTACAGAAAACTGATAGCACAGTGCAGAGGCTTTGTTTAGGAAAGCAAAACCAGTCTTTCCTGATTAACACACATCCTGCAACAGACTAGTCCTGAGGAAATGCTTGGAGCCCCATCTCAATGGTGGTTACTTAAGGTTGAGAACACAAACTGTATTTATTCTTCTAAATATATATTTTTATTATCCCATTGCATGACCATATCATAATTGAAATGATGATCATGATGATAAGAGCTTACAAATGACAGCACTTTGACGTTAGCTTTAGATGACACTGCATCTACTGTAATTTAATGTCAGTTTTTGTGGGGCTTTGTGCATCTTGATTGTGACAATGTTCACTTGACTTCCCATTGTGAGGTGGACAGTTTTACTGTCTGATGAAATGATATTGTGGGTCATTGTTGTCCTGTTGTTGTTGCTGTTGTTTGTCTCTGACATGAGCTTTATGACACAACAATTAATTGATAGATTGATTATTAATCAATTACTCAATTGTCTGTTTTTTTTTATAAATAAAACAAGGTTTTAGGTAAGGCTATAGAAACCTGTCAAATAGAATTAAACCATAGTAGTTCCCCTACAAATACAGTATGTTGTGTTTATTAGTGTTATGTTTTACACTGTGGTCAACTTCTGCTGCTGTTTTTAGTGTCATGTGCCTGTGGCCACTGGGACTCATGAGCACCTCAGTGTCCCGTGTCTCTACCACACAGCTGGATGAGCTGGGTGAAACTTTTTTAAATGTTGGGTTCCCAAAGGCTCTGGATATCAAAGCCTGTGTCTCACATCCCCCAGATCTCCCCAGATATATAATAGCAATTTAAAAAACAAAAACTCTGTATCTCTACTGCATCAGTCATCAGGTTATTTCTGTCCTGTGTTGTTACATACATTTATACCAAGTTGCTGTCATAACATTCACTCAGATTTTGACAAGAACGAGCATCAGGCTTGATATTCCTGTAACCTGGTGGATAGGGAGAAGTGGAAATGGTTGAAGAAGAGAGCCCCTTGCATGACGAGAGTTCAGTCATTTTGTTGAGCAGGATATTTTTAGGTTTTTGTGTCTCCAGTGTTTCCATTTCTCCAGTGCGAGCTTGACCGTCCGCAGCTTCCAGTTACCAATAACATAGTTTCTCTCTGCAGGTGCCAATTTTTCGGAAGAAAAAGGCACATGGGTCAATCCTCTGGTCCCCAGCTGACCACTGAGAAAGTACTGCTCCAACCCCAGTGTCTGAAGCGTCCACTTCCCCAATAAACTGTCAAGTACTGTAGTAAAGATGAGACTAGGTACAGAAGTGAAACAGCAGTAACAAAATGGAAATATGTCAATATTTATGCGGATCAGACATGTGATAGCACCAAACCAAAAAAATCAGGCTTTTATTCTGATTACTTGTGTCCATGTCAACATAGCTAGTGCTAGGGTTTCCCTGTATTTATTTGTCTCATTCTAGGTTTTAAGTTTCTAAGTCATGTGACAGATGAATGTATAGCTCAGATGCGCAGCGAGACGCGGTGCCACTGATGACAGCTCTGCGTGAAAGAGTCGAGGGATTTTGGGGAAATCTACCCTGACTGTGGCGAAGCTGGGGAAGATCGCCATAATTCCCGTGTCTGGCACGCCAGCCGAATGTAGATTCTCGCTCCAAAACCAAATCAAAACAGCCCAAATAAGCTGTCTCACTGAGGATAAAGTGACAAAGTTGATGAGTTTTGCAAGTTGTCACAAAGACTTGGACAATTTTGATTTCACAGAAACACACAATGATACACCGACACAAACTGACATGATCGGAGAATCGAGACATTTGGACTGAGTTGTGTATTGTCATACCTCGCACTTATTTCCCTTATTTTCATTATTTATTTTGAAGTTAATGAAAGAGATGAGTGTGTAAAGTAAGTCTTAATTTAAAGGAGTCAGGCTCAGCATAATGTATTTCTGATTAATTCAGCAGGGCATTCATTGTCTATTTCTCATTTAGTTTATATTAATTAGATTTTTGCCTGCTCACAGTTTGTGGAATGGTTGCTTTTCAGAATGAAAACTTGTGAAATCTTAGATTTTGTGCGAGTTTTTTTCTGTGTGTGTGTGTGTGTCTTGTTACCTGTGTCTGTTTAAGAATACTGTATGTTGGTTTTGGTTTTCGGCCAAGTGTTGTCATGATTTTCGGTTTCGGCCAGCAAATTTCATTTCGGTGCATCCCTATTTAGCTCCTTATCAGAAATAATCTCTGTCCACTCTAATGCCTGAAAATTGTAATAGGAGGACAGCTGTTTGCCCCAAAAGTCTTGTTGGAAGTGGTTTAAAAACTCTGCTGCTGTATAGTCGGGTTTAAATGAAGCGATTTGATAAGGGTTTAACTCAAATGGAGTTAAACCTGGAGTTCAAATGGATTGGTTTGGATGGATCCTCAGCAAAAAAGCTTCAAAAATAAAACCCATATGCAGCATTTTTTACTGAAATAAAATAGTGGGTTGAATATGTGCTCAGTGCTCTGAGAAAAGACTATATTTGACAAACACCAGTGCTTTTTGCTTTCTTTGAATAAGTGTGGTTTCAGGTAAAAAAAAAAAAAAAAGAAAAAAGAGTGTGGCAGATTATTTACTGGCATTTTTTCAAATAATAATAATGAACAACAGCACAGAGTCAAACTTACTGGAAAGTCTTATGTTTTTACATTTTAGACTGGATGTAACTAATGTCACCTGTAACTCATATAATTATGTAATGAACCATGTGATACATACTATTTATTCTAATAAATTTTGGTGGGGAATAAAAGGAAAAATTCACTGTGTGTTGGTGAGTAGAGCGATAGAGAGACACATATTAATATCCGTAGCACTTTGCTGGAAGGGGTCATTTTCATTTTAGCTTTTTTAACCACAGCCAGTCAGTCATGAAGCATTGTCACTGAGAGAAGTGGAGTGTAAAACACTGTAAAACAAGTTGTTTCTCTGTGCACTGTGTTTTAATGCTAATATGGGCTTGCTGCACATTCCATCATCTCGTTGCCAGTTAGCCTGGGGTCTGTTTGAGCTGAATGAAGCTGAGTCACTATGTGGTCACTGCTGTCTAATAACACCTCAGGAATATGCTGTCTGCAGACCATGGCATAACATCAGAATTACTCATACCATGACTGTGAGGGGACCAGCGCATGTTAGAAATTGTTTGGATGTGCCCAGCCCAGCCCTCATAAGGCCATCCCTAACTCTGTGGCTTTCAGTCTTCATCTGTGCATCCATCCATCCATTTTCTACCACTATATCCTCTACAGGAGAGTCGCGGGGGGGGGAAGTTCATTGGTAACGTTAGCTTTTCAACAAATGCACATGGTTAAAGGGTTAAAATCCTACTTGGTGTCAAACTGTGCTAAGACTCTTCCTTCTTGCAACACTTGCAGTTTTGGGAATCTCATCCTCAGTGAAAACTTGTTGTTTTTGTCACTACAGAATAATGTAGTATTTACCACATGGCAGAATTGGATGTATTAAAAAAAAGCAGACTAAATATATAAAACTGGGTTTCAAGATCAAACCAAAAATTAGCTGTATTCTCACTTCTGGTCTGCACCAGGTTTCATCAGATTTAATGAATCTTAATGAACTCTACTGAATCCGGGCAAATGGAAATATTTTAACCAAACTAAACAGGTTTCTCACAACCCGAATTAAAATGATTCTGCCAATATGCTTGGAAGGCTTGGTAAGTGTTATGCCACATTCTAAAAACAGTTTTTGTTTTGCATTTTGTTCAATAGTCACTGTAGTGTTGAGTAGTGGTGGTCCTTAGCTGCATGACTTGTCACACAATTATTATTATACAATTGAAATGAAGAAGTGGGAAAGAAGCGTACTAGCAAAATGTAATCTGCAGTAGGTAGTAAATTACAATTAAGCCAGTATCACTGACACTGGAGTTTTTATAATGTTAGAGTTATTAGAGGGCTTATGCTGTGCAAGTCAGGCTACAGTGCATTATCAAGGCCTAAAAAAACAGTTAAAACATCTGATTATTCAGGACTTTATAGTAGTAGTCTTTTAGTATTTTCGTTTGCTCAGGTCACTGGATTGGATCCTGGTTAGACAAAACTGAAAATTTTAAAATTTAAAAACTGATGATCAGTCGATGATTGTGTGTAAATGTGTCACCAGTTTTTTTGGAAAAAACAACACCAAAAAGAAACAAACTTGTCGGGGTCTGAGAAGTCTCTAAATATAATGACAAAGTCACTAAGTTGGCAACACTGTTGTTTGGTGTATTTGCTTTATGTTAACTTTTATTTCTCTTTCTTTCCCCTGGCTTGGTTTATTCTATCTCCATTTTTGTAATTATATACATTGTAATGTGTATCACATCTTCTTCCATGTTTTTGGTGTAGCCGCAATACATCACCACTTACAGGCCTGGCATATGTACTACAGCATTTTGAGTTGTTTTTGGGGGGTTTGTGTGGATGGAAGCATTTCCTGATGCGATGAAGAAAAATATTTAGTTTCCGTGTGGATATAATCTGTGAGTTAGCTGTCTACAAATGTAATTCTGTACCTGCATATGTCAGCATCTATGAGTTACATGCTGAATTACTCTGCTGCACAACTATATAGAATTCAGATTGTGGGTTTTTTGAATTTCAGCTTCAGTGTACAGTAATTTGAATCTTACTTGAAAATGGATCTGGTCTAGACGGAGCCCTGGTTTTATGAAATGTCTGAGAATGCTTCAGCAGATTGCTGTTACTGTTCTGTGCCAGGAGGCAGGGATGCAGAGACAGATTTGCTGCATGATTACAAAGCATTTTGCAATAGACTGGTGTTTGGGTGTCCTGGACTCATTTTGGAAGATGGGGAGCTGTTGGGTACAGCACACTTTTGGGTTTTAAGCTGAAACAGACATTTTCTTCGGTGAATAATGAAAAATGGCGATTACAGAAATCCACATTCACACATACATATTCATACCAAATAAGCCTTGCTTTCACTGTGTAAAAAATATATATCATTTTACGGCTCAAAGGAACTGCATTGTTTCGTATCCTGTGTTCACCTGTTTGCTATCTGCCATGTTTTCCACAGAGGGTGCTTATTATGACTCAATATAACACTTAGTCTGAGGAAAAGTACCTATAGTTTTGCCTTCATCTTGCTACTGCTGTGACTTAACCAGTGACCAAACAGACAAGTAAGAGACACAGAGGCTGTCATTTTTACTAGTCTAATCTAGTTTTATTTATGTACTGTATGTGTGTTGTTTATCTCCTCTGCCTATAGAAAATGACATGCTTTACTGCAAACATAATGATTTCCTGTGCCATTTTCTTTGTGTGTGTGTGTGTGTGTGTGTGTGTGTGTGTGTGTGTGTGTGTGTGTGTGTGTGTGTGTGTGTGTGTGTGTGTGTGTGTGTGTGTGTGTGTGTGTGTGTGTGTGTGTGTGTGTGTGTGTGTGTGTGTGTGTGTGTGTGTGTGTGTGTGTGTGTGTGTGTGTGTGTGTGTGTGTGTGTGTGTGTGTGTGTGTGTGTGTGCGCGCGCGCAAGAAGTGAGAGAGAAACCCTTGATTTAATTGAGAGGCTGGTTGGCATCAGAGATGGATAGAGCCTGTGCTCTGTTCTTTTCTTCAGCACTTCTCAGGAACACGCACGTGTTCCCTTGAACAGGGTGTGCTGTTAGCAGGTGAGTTTAAGCAGAAGGCTTTTTCCAGGGCATTAGTGTGACATAAGACATCTATTTGCAACTTACTTAAATTCAAAATCTGTTAAACAAGCAATTATTTGCCTCTGTGTGAATTGCAGTATTTCAGAAATGAATTTTCCCAAGTTTCCTGACCAATGTGTGTGCTGTAAGTTACAATCCAAAATAATGACTTTATTATCCCCTTTGGGAAATGTATTTATTGTGCTAAATAGGCCAATAATTATGCCCTGATGCCAAAGTCACTGGATTGGATTTCGGAAAAATTAGAAAATCCTAAATATCACATAAATGCATCTACGGATGCAACAATAGTTTTTTTTTTTCCTTCAGTTTTAATGATTACTTTGTTATATGGAGCAAAAGGAACTGAAATTTTTCACATTTAAGAAGCTGAAAAATCTGAAAGCTTGTTTTAATTATTAAAATATTATTATTTTTCGACCTAGGCCCTGTGTTTATAAATGTGTTTTTTTTTTGTGGTCCAGTGGATCGCCTTGGGCTGCACTGTAATCTTACGGGGCAATCGCCATTCTCATTTATATCCAAAAAGTGCTTCTTTTGGCCAATAAATGGCTTGGGTTATTATTTTAAGCAAGGGTGTAGGTTTACATTTATAATACCGGAATTCCCCTATAAGTAAAAAAAAAAGAACACTGTATTGGTATCTGAAGATTCTGAAGATTGTAATATCATTATCATATCAGACACGAAAAATTGGTATTGAGCCATTCCCAGAGGAGAAGGAATGAGTCCTTCACATGTCATGCAGAGGATTTAGGACTTAGGAAAGGAAGTACTGTAATTGAAATTTGCTCTCTGTGGAGAAGTGGGGATGCTTGCTTTTTGGTGGTCCGAATGTGCGTGACAGCAAAATTGAATTGGTTTTCAATTCAATTCAATTTTATTTGTATAGCTCCAAATCATAACATACATTATCTCAAGGCACTGTACATAGACAACAAGAGGTTCTGCTTTGTTTCTTCTTCGTCTGTCCCTCATAAAAGGCTGATGTTGTCGTGGTCCTTTTGTGACACCGCCTCCCTGAATGCAGAATGCTGTAGGGCAAAAGTTACACAATGATAATCATTAATAGTCTTCATTAGCAATACAATAAAAGTCCTCTATATATCCATAATGTGCTGCAATAATTATTTTTTTCATCATAAATTGATCTGATTGGTTTCTTGATTATTTGATTAGTTGTTTTGTCCATAAATTGTGAGGAAATAGTTAAATAATAGTCTGTCATTGTATCCCAAACCTCAAAATTACAGCGTCCTCAAATGTCTTGTTTTGTCCACAAACCAACAATTACTTTGGTTTCTTTGGTAGCAGAGAAACAAATAAACAAACAAACTTTAAGTATGCACAAACATTAAAATGCCTCCAAACTGTATGTTTTCATTTACTGTGATAAATGTTGTTTATTTTGGCTCAGTTCAAACTTAGAGAGAAGAGCCAAGGAGAGCAGAACATAGCTGTTGAGACCTGAGAATAATTCCACTGTGAAAACTCCACTGATCCGTCATGTAGCTCTCATCTACTCTTTGTTTGGACTCTGGCATCAGTGTAATTACTGTAATTCCCTCCAGTTGGAGAACAAAGGGACATATTTGAGGATTAGACCTGAAAGAGACCAGACCCTTGAACATCACTGTTCTCCCAGTGAAACAAAGTAAGAAAAATAAGAAAGATATACAGTATTGGAGTAATTGTACCTGAGCAGGTCATAGTAAACCCTCAGTAGGAAGAAACCAAAACACATTAATGATTAAGAAGCTGAAATCACAGAATTTGTTTATTATTATTACAATTTAGTTATTGATTATTAAATGATTAATTGACACAGCCATAGCTGAGACCACTTATACCACTAATTATCGTTGTAGTAATCATGTGACACTAGGTGGCAGCAAAGATATGCCACTTTTCTCATTGACCATGTCCTGATTACGTGACTGGAGCTTTCTTAATAAAATGCCTGATAGACAGAAGGATTTCAGGTGGTGACTGAGTGTTGTTATAGTGTTACTCAAGTCTTTTTTACTGAGCTTTCAATGATCTGTTCAATTCCTTTCTCCTTCACAGTCACAGAATGACTGTGTGTTTATATCAGTGTCTGCACACTAGAGCTGCAACTAACGATTATTTTCATAAGCGATTAATCTGTCGATTATTTTCTCGATTAATCGTTTGGTCCATAAAATATCAGAAAACCTTAAAAAATGTTGATCAGTGTTCGTCAAACCTGGAAATAATGATGTTCTCAAATGCCTTGTTTTGTCCACAAACCTAAATGATTGACGTTTAATGATTTCTTTCTTATCCAGAGCAAAGAAATGAAGAAAATATTCACATTTAAGAAGCTTAATCATGAAAAAAAGCGTCAAATCCATTATCAAAATGGTCGTCGATTAATTTAGTAATCGATTCATCGAGTAATCGCTTCAGCTCTACTGCATAGTACCGTCATACAGTACATAAAGTGTTTGATTTGTAACTTGAGTCCTAGACTTAATTTGATGTTGTGAAAGTCACAGGAGTCTAATATTATCAACAAGCACAACATGACATTTTGAATGCACCACAGCTTGTTGAGGATTGTAACAACTGTTATTTCTAGTATTTGGGCTCATGAGTTACATCTAGTAAGTTAGTTAGTAGTATAGTTAGTTTCATTTGAGAAAGTGTTTTTGTTTGACACCATTTTGCTTTCTATTGTGTGTCCACCAGGTGGCTCTGCTTGGCTTGGACCTCTTATCTGCCTTAGTGACAAGGTTACAGGAGCGATTCAGGGCCCACATTGGGACAGGTAAGAATCTTTTTTTTTTTTGTCCTTTTGTGTTTGGTTTGTGTGTTGTATCTACCATCATTGCACCTTCATGTCTGAATGGAGCTTAATGCCCCAGGTTTCTGATCAAGAACTTATTGAGTCTTTTAGCCCCATACAAACCTTTTTTATTATTATTTATTTTATACAGTGAGTCACATCACATTACCTGAACTTTCTTGCTGAACTTTCTTATGACCTGAGAGGCCAAAGGGGCTTGTAGTGATTGTACCTATACCTGGTACTGATAACCAGTTGAGAGATTTTAACAAACAGGTGATTCTGTTCATGTATTCCTGGGGATCAGAATTCCAGCCACTGTGCTCATTGCTGCCACCTTGTCACATTAGGTGCACCACAAATGAGGTGGTCACTGTAGTGGAAAGATTTTTTTTGTAAACGCCATCGTTGATAAACATCATTGTTTTATATCTCTCTAATGATGCTTTTTAATGATATAGTCAGGTCTAGCACTACTTGGCTCGACTCAACTTGACTTTACTCTGTTTGGGTATCAGGCACAGTGTTTTCCATTACTTCATAGTACCTCCTCAACATGGGTGGGGTCGTCATTGCATGGCTCTGCAAAACTGCTGTGACGTCGTTTTAATATATTATGAATAGTCACAGTGACTGATCGTAGTTTTATAATCAAGTACTCATGCCCATCCCTAGTTCTGGATGAGCTAGAGACAACCTAGTTATTTTTTTAAATAACTGGTTGAATCTTTTTGTTGGTTTGAGTTGTTCATTTTTGTATTTTAATGCTGAGTAATTTAAATGCTTCTATGGTCATGGTGGTTAAAAGGTGATGCATTTTCAAAAATAATTTGGGCTCCGTTATATTTTTATCCAAGAAGTCTAAAACAAAGGTTTACATTTTTGAGAGGTAATTGTTTTGTTTCTCTGTGTCCTCTCTCTCAGTTCTGCCCAGCCTTATTGATCGATTGGGAGATTCCAAAGACCAAGTGAGAGACCAAGACCAAACAGTGTTGTTGAAGATCATGGAGCAGGCTGCCAGCCCACAGGTACAGCACACAGCCTGAATGAACTCTGATGATGATGGATATCGACTTGCTGCCAACGTATAGTTTCATGCATGGTGGTTTACCTCACTAACCACAATCCTAGTTCCTGTACTTCAGTTGTAGCAATTTTTTCCTCTGATAAAATCAGTACTTAGCTGTTGTAATTACCTTTTGGTACTTTGCTCAAATAAAACCACCACCATTACTATTAGCTCGTTGTAATGTATTAATGGAAGCAAACTATAACAGTAGACTTAAACCAAAGCTATCAATGAGCAAACTATAACTTATGTTATGTTATATGGCGTGCTACTAAGCAGCTGGGCTTGTAAAATTTGTTTGGGCTGCAATGATAAATATTTGAAATAAATATCCTCTTCATGAGGGTTGCAGGCCTGCTGGTGCCAATCCCAGATGACATACAGTAAAAGGCCTGTTACACCCTGAACAGGCCGCCAGTCCATCACAGGGCAAACATATAGAGACAAAACAACCATTCACTCACACCTACGGGCAATTAAGAGTGTTTAACTAAACTCACATGCTTTTGGATGTGGGAGGAAACCAGAGAATCTGGAGAAAACCCATGCAGACACAGCCAGGACTTGCAAACTCACAGAAAGGCCCAGACCGGGATGCAAACCAGCAACCTTCTTGCTGTGAGGCAACACTGTTGAAACACTGTTGCCTCACAGCACCACAGCTTCTTAAATGTTAATGTCTTCTGGTTTCTTTGCTCCACATAACAAATAAGGGAAACAATCGACAGATTAATCCATTATGAACATAATCGTTAGTTGCAGCTCTAAGAATTTAATTTAATGAATTAATTTTACACTAAAATACAGTGTAAAAGCTCAGTGTATACTTTGCTCACAATTCATTTCACAACATTTATTTTACAAGAAATGTCTCTTGGACAATCAAGTATTAAGGAAATAGGCTTTTATTGTCTGATGTGTGTTGTTGCAGTATGTATGGGACCGAATGCTGGGAGGCTTCAAACATAAGAACAACAGGACCAGAGAAGGAGTGTGCCTTTGCCTCATCGCCACACTGAGCATGTGAGCCAAATGCTTCATTTCCATTTCTGTTTTAAATTACGTTGGTAAAAATGGAAGAAAAACCCTAATTTGCATACACATGCTTGGTAACATATTGTCTTTCTAATTTTGGTCCTATATTATTTTAATTCTAATTAGTTTCCTGTGAAACTTGAGGCATTCTCTGTCAGTGACTTACAGTTTTGTTTGATAACTTTATTTTATTATTTTTAAATCAAAACATTTGATTTTTTAAATCCATATTAATGTTTTTTTTTAAATCATAAACACTTCAGATTTCCACTCTAATAATTCATTAATTGAAGAAGAAAAGTTCATGCATTAACTCCATCACCATGGTTACTGGTTTTAGCTTTTAATGTCAGGTATTATCTACATTTAATGTAATCTATACTTTTTCTGTGTTTTAGTGCAGGTATAATACTTATTTTTTAGGACAAATAAAACATTTTTTTATTCTGTTATTCATATTCTGTAAATGATGTCCTTTGGTGGCTGTTTCTTATCATTGTTGTATATGTTGTTTATTATTCTTCTGTTATAGCTCTTTGCCGAAGAACAATAAAGTATATTGGATTGATATGATTTGTTAAAGCTGATAAATGATCTAATAAATGTCTTGGGTTTGATGTCAGTGTAGCTGTTGTTGCCTCAATTACATGAGGTTCATCTTATACAGCTGTGCCTGTAGGTGTGCTGCTAAAATTAGCAGTGGCATCTGCCAGGGACTTGGCTGTCAGGCTGTTAAATATTTCAGTGTTCAGCTTTAGATATACTGTATTTTGTATTTGACAAGTTGTTTCATCAGGTCAGCTGCTTCTCTATGGCCAGCTTTCCATTTCACATTATCATCATTATCATTGTTATAATAATTATATTATTATGAAAGGGTTAACAGAGGACATACAGTGCCCCTCTGTTCATCTGTCATTTTAATATTTTTCCTCCAGATATGGAGCACAAGGCCTGACCCTCAGCAAAATTGTTCCACACATATGTAACCTCTTGGGGGACCCCACAAGTCAGGTATGCTGAGTCACGATTTCTCTGTATCTTCTTTGTCACTGATTTTCAGGAAGTGTTTCAGTGAGTGATACGTTTCCTTTCATTTGTAGTACAGCTTTAGGACTGTGTTGTACTGAGAGCCAATTGTCAGACATAATGAATATTTTGAAAAACAAAGTCAGAGTAAAGAAAATAGAGTGATGATAAGATTTGAATTTGATTTGAGACTGACATGAGACTTAAAATGGAATAAATGTGTTGTTGTCATCAGGTGCGTGATGGAGCAATGAGTTGCTTGGTGGAAATCTACAGACATGTGGGTGAGAGGGTGAGGATGGATCTCAGCAAAAAAGGCCTGCCACAGTCACGGTATGAGAACCTTACCTCCCCACACTTTCACTCATCCTTTTCTGGTTTTCCTGTATGGCATCATATCCCACTCTCTCCCACCTACACAAAAACACAGGAGTATAAGTATGACAGTGTTGAACAGTACAAACCAACATTTCTCTTTTTTACAGACAGTTATTTTTGCCCCCATTTCTTATTATCCCCATCAACCCTTAACAACAACAACAAAAGAAAAAAATTCCCTAAACGCAGACTAATAACAGAATAATGATCAATGAATTAAATAGTATAGGTAATAAATCAGTATCGGTGAGTACAATCGTCAACACAGCACCAAACAAATATAAGTATACACATAGGAGAAAAAAATAATAATAATGCAAAATAAATAAACAAATAAATAATTATAAAAAATGAATACTTATACACAAATAATAATAATAATAATGATGATGATAATGATAATAATAATAATAAATTATCAATCACATCACCACCCAAATCAACGTGTTAGCCAACTCACTCAGAAGTCGCTTTTACAAGTTAGGTTACGCTTTTATATATTGAAGTTAACTGTGCCCACATCTTCCTGGCACATTCCAGTTATCCACCACCAGTCATGCTTACACCAGTTTAGTCCAATGGTATAGACTGCATTATTTTGAAGTCAGAGAGGAGAGGCTGCCATTGTTTATAACATTTTCCAGTCAAACCTCAAACAGAAAATTTGAAAACTTTAGTTTTTTTAAGCTGGACCAAAGATGAACCAGATAGATTGGATGAATAGATATAGGTGTGGAAGGAGGGAGAGGTATTTATCATTAGAGGCAAATGTCGTGTTAAGTATGTCTCTGCATTCCACCACCACCACTCTCTCCTCTCTCTTTCTCTGGCACTGGTGCCAGTTCGTCATCTCTGTGGTAGTTTTGGATGCGGTCTATTTTAGTCTTGGCTTTTCCTGCCACATAGCCAAGGAAGATCGTTCACACAGGGATGGTGCAGGTTCTCTTCTCTTGCTGTCCATTATTTACTTCGTTTTTCTGACACCCTTTTTCTCCTTAAAATCAGTTTAACTTATTTTTTATTCCTTGTCCTTTTTATAGGTTGAATGTAATCTTCAGCAAATTTGATGAAGTCCAAAGATCTGGAAACATGATCTCATCTGCTGGCTCAGGTGAGTAACTCCTACTGTGTGTCATTATTTTGAATCGTGTGCGCTTGTTTTCTCTGTGTTGTTCAGATGCCTCAGTGATCTTTTGATGTGCATCCATGTAGAGAACATAACAAAATTGTTCTCATTCAGAAAAGGTCAGAAAAGGATTTTCTGAATATGGAATGTTTTTCACAGCTAGGTACCGACCCTCTCATTGCTCATTTATTGTCTTGTTTTTTTTTTCCTCCTTACTTATTATGGAGAAGGGGAATTATGACGAGCAGATGCACCATGAATGTAGACATATTTCTTGGAATGATAAGGGAAAGAAAGGACTATGTTGTACATAGCCTGTGCTATATGGTATAGTGTAGGTATTGTGTATAGTGGTGGTATAAACTGATGACAGTTTTATAGATCTGTTGCAGCTCAGTTGTTATTTGCTTTGTGGTGTAGTTCCAAATTCAGGAGTTATCCATGAGAGCTGAATGTTATTAGTTTAATAACGGCGTCATTTTCACTAAATTGCTTCACTGCCTTTTAGTCAGCCAATAAATTGACAGAAGAGGGAGACACAGTTAAAATATAAAGGTAGACTTATGTTCCTGTACCTGTCCACCTTTACACCTCTAGAACAATTTTCCAATTGGGAATCTATAAAGTACATCTACTGTCTATCTGACAGAGAGAACAGTTGAGTTGAAAATAATACATATAGACAGACCCCTGGGTTTCATAACAGGGTTCTCCAACATCACCTCCTATACACCACTCCACAACAAATCTCATGTAGAGAAATTAGCTTTTTTTCTGTCTGGCTTAGATAACTCCTGACAGGGTGAAGTTTTCCACAATCTCTGTTCTCAGTGTTTATTTGTAGACAGAGAAAATAGTTTTTGGCTTATAACATCTCCCTGTGAGCCAGTGTCTTGTCTGTTTGATGACAGGGTTCAATGTCCTCACGTTTGTTTACATGAGGCAAGTTGTGTTAAGTTGTAGGACATCTTTTTCACTGTTGGTGTTGCTAACTGGATTTTTAACATGTTTATATACATACAGTTTTTGTTGACTGCTTATCAAAAACCAGCAGTTATGTTTTTTCTAACTCTCTTCTGATTGGACAACAAGGCTTTACAGTTACGTTTATATTGCCACCTGTTGACTTGAAATGCCTTTGACAGCATTTAAAAGTGGGTTTTGTGTTTTCATTGGATCACAATGTGTAATTTTAATTTATAGAATACCCCACTTTGTTTCTAGGCCTTAATTTCTCATGACATTTACACACAGTCACACACGGCACTGAATTACACTGACATGCAGCAGTCTGGTGAACTGATATTAACCGGAGAGAGACCTTCTTGCCATTACAGACCCTCTCATTCATCACCGCTTCATTCAATTCCTTTTCTCGTGCACAGTTGTTGAAGGTAGCTTTGGAAAGATGAGAGTAATAAGCAAACATGACTCAGGTTAGCAGTTATTAGATAATGGAGCAGAATATGCATTGATGTCACTCTTTCACAGCTGCACTGAAATTAACTTTGTGTCTGCAGATGATGGCTCATGTTAATTTAAATTCCTTGGAGCTGAGAGGAATGCATGGTGTTCATCTGGACAGGAAATTAACTGTGCGGTCATACCTACAGGCCTTCAGCTTCATTTGACAGTTGTGCTAAAGGCTAAAAAAAAGCAAATAGAGAGGTTCTGGCTAAGAATGAGAGAGTATACACATAAAATAAGATGAAATGATGTCTAAGCTTAGGTCCAATTTAGGCAAAATGAGGATTGAATTGATGAGTTTAAAATTTTATTTGTATAGTGCACTTTACATAGTACACTTTATATTGCATAGAAAGGAAAGGAAATTATCTTTTATTGTCATTATACAACTGAAATTGCACAACGAAATTTCGAGGTCAGATTCAGCATTAGGTGTCAGTGGAGAGAAAAAAAACTCCCTTTTTAATAGGAAGCAATCTCTGACAGAGTCAGAAAGAGGGTAGAGAACAGGAAAAAGGGAGGGAAGAACTGGGTTATTCCATTTCCAAAACAATGAAGAGAATAGTTTTCACCTGGAATCTATTGTGTTTTTCACAACATGACACAACAGGTAAAGTGCCTGTGTTCTTAGCCGTGTCTTGCCACTGATGCATTTTTATGACAGTGACCAAACAGGACCTGCTAGGGCAAGCTTTGTCTGGAGCAAAGCTTTTCACTCTTAATGTGGAGTACATATTTTTATGATACCACCATAAACGTCCAACCATTCATCCATTATTTACTGCTTTATCCTCACTATTGTAAAAACTCACAGCTGCTGTACCTCCCTCCCTGCCCCTCTCCTGGCCATGTGCATTTGTTTTCAAGGGAGCTTAGAGCTTCCTCGCTTCTTCCGACAATGGTTTTCTCTGCTTCTTTTTTAGCGAGCTCTGCCATGATGAATATCTAAAATAACGCTGTTGCTGCCTTGATGTGTAGTGCCCCGAAGAAATTTGTGTTTCTCACAAGACCCGAGATTTCACAAGACCTCCTGATTCTGAGGACTCTGGGTCGGCGGGCAGGTGATCTTGCAAGGCTGGTTTTCCACTAGCAAACAGTATGGGGAGTGAAGACAGCTCCCAACTCCAAAACTGTTAAATTAGGGTAAAATCCTCCATAGTTCCCCTTCCTTTTTGTAAGTCTGCTTCTTTCGGTACAACCTCTTAATATCAGTCGGTGTCACACTGCAGGTTTTCCTAATTACCTATTTTCAACCCTTCTGTTAATGAGATGTTTGCGGGGAAAGGTAATGAGCATGGAAGCAGAGGAGGGCTGGCTGTGCTGTGGTGCTGTCACACAGACAGAGGAAGAGGGGATTTAGAGTTGGCAGTAGAGAGATTGCAGAGGGAAAAAACTAGAGCATAGGGAGGGAGAGAGAGAGAGGGGTAGAACAAAACAAAGCAGCCATTTTTGTAGCACTACTAAGAAGTAAACAGTAGACTAGAGAGATACCAGGGCAGAGACCATAAAGAGAGAGAGAGAACTGAGCCTTTGGCTGTATAGTGTTGTTCCTCTGTGGCATCAGTGCTGAGGGCAGCTTTGCACCATGACAGCTGGACAAGGTAAGACTGGAAATAGATAATAATGTTTTTTGCTTTACTGCGGTTAGATCACACACACGTATCTTGTTGATTGCGATCATCAGTCACCCTGCACATAGAGAAGATAAAAGATTGATTCTTGTGAAAAAAAACAAAAAAGGACAAGCACCTTCTTCACTTTCTCACATCTTGAGTCAAAAAATACTGTATTCACTGAACTGTGGCTGTTTACTTTGCAATAAAAAGCAGCAGGGCTCGCTACATTGCAGCAGACAAATTATGCATTTCACGTCTCTTCATCTCCCTCTCTCGCCTTTCCTCTTCTCTCAGCATCTCGATTGACAGCGACAGCTTGTCCTAAAGTATCCCTAACACATGTCTCTTTTTGGGCTAGTGCTGAACTGCTGCTTAAGCCAATAAGAGCTGAGAGAGTTACTGTTACAATGGCTACATGCGTATGTAATGTAATCTATGAGACCTCCTGTGGTTCATATAATGTGGTTAGTCCTTCAGTTTTATTCTTTGCTTCCAGAGTACAAACCATGATGTGTTCAGGTCACTCATGTATGAGTGGGCACTTTTTAAATAACAATATAGTGACATTCTTCAACTGTAATGTAACAGAGACTCGGTATATATCAATATGTTTATGCATTGCACAGACACTTGTATAATACATGTAATCACTTTGAATGTGGGCAGGTTATTCTCACTGAAATGCTTCCAATTAGACTGGCATTAGGGTTAGGATTAGGCATTTAGTTGTGATGGTTAAGGTTAGGGTACCGGACGAGTGAATGCATCATGTCAGTGAGTGTCCTCACTGCAAATGTGTGGGTGTGTGTTTGTTTTCTGGTCTCATTCAAATGGAACATCAGGAATTTATTTATTTTAAAAATGATTCCCACAGTCACACTTCCAGGAGAGAAATTTCACCTCAGTAATGACTGGAGTGACAACTAATTGATCAGAGTATGTATTTGATTATTTAGTTATGCTGGTATAACTACGTAATCAAATAAATAAAGAAATGTAGTAGGGAATTGCACTGTTAAAATCAGGGTTCAAGTTAGTTAGTTAGTTAGTTAGTTATTTAGTTAGTTAGTAACCTGTCAACCTCATTAGTAGTTCTAGCTCCTGACTGGTTACTGTTTGGCTGTTGTGAGTGAGGGAAATGCTGCCATGGAGAGGCCATTAGCCAAAATATGCGGCATTAAATGTATCAGTGATGAAGAGATGCATTCTGCATGTTTGTATTGCACACATAAATATTTATTGTAACAAAACAGAATTCATTTGAAATTTGAAAAATCACAGCAGTCACTGCAGCTGCATTTGTGCTTGGTCACCATGTAAGGGGCAATCAGTGAATCTACTGATAATTGTCTTAATGAATAAGTTGTTTGGTTGTGTGAGTCATTCAGTGTGGCAAAAATGTTCTCCATTATAATTTCTTAATTAAATCTGATCATTAATGCACCAGTAGATAAAGCTGGCTGTAATTCCTGGTCAAGTCTGGTTCCTAACACAACTGAGCTCTGTCTGTGTCTGGTTCTGTTGTGGACTCATTTATAGCAGATCAATACATAATGCAAACATAAGCATCAAACAGTGGCATTATTAATAGCTACAGAGGAGACAATTGATCAGAAGCCTCATCTTAAATCAGGGGAATACTGTGAATATGGAGAGGATGGTGCACCCGACCACTGGCCTCTCAGTTTCTTTTACACAATCACACACATGTTCTGTAACTGGCTGAATCCCTCAGGCTTTTGTATGTGTTTGTGTGTGTGTGTGTGTGTGTGCTCATGCTGCCTTCAGTGTCTTCTGGTCCTGGTGCTTTAGTGTTACATAAACACAGTGGGCACTGTGAGTGTGAGCTGCAAACTGAGAGCATCACACAGATGATGTGTTTACTGTCCCTGGGATTTAAGACTCTAAAGAGATTTGTGTGTGTGTGCGTGCGTGTGCTTGTGAATTATAATGTGTTAGACCATGTTGGGAAGAGTAAATGCCAGTGGGTGATGTGGAGAAAGGAGGAATGATAGCACAGAAAGGAATGTTTGTGTTAAGGAAGCACTTTGATCATCTCTCTCACACTCTCTCACTTATTTCTTTTTTTTTTTACATGTTGTACTTTTCTCTTTTTATTTTACACTGTTCTTTCCTTTGTAGTCATCTAACTGCAGTACTGCACACATTGTTTAGTATGTTTTAGTTTAAAAATTTTAATAATTTATTTAAATTTAATTTAATTAATTTAATTAAATAACAAATTCTTTAAACCTTATGGGGAATTAACTCCAATCTCTAATCCACAGCCCTCTCGAAGAGCATTATAGTACATTTTAACTTGCAACAATGTTTTCAATAGTGATTAAGACATAGATGGTAGATGTTCACATTGATTGTTTTTATCAGTTTATTGTTATTTTTTCATGTGTGATTTGGTAGCAAATGAGCAAGTGGAAAATAGATTCAGTGTGTTCGGTGGTGCCAAAGATGTGCTTATGAATGTACTCATTGTTAATCACCATAGTAGCTCTATTTGTTGAGTGTAATGTATCACTACCATTCTTTGGATGGTCGGAGAATTGCAGATACTCATTATTGTGGTGGACTGTTGGTGGGAGTGGGATACAACAAAGATGGAGAGAGACAAGATGAGAGGGCAAAATGTAGCCAACTTACTGAATGATGTGATTATCCTCCCAAT
Source organism: Solea solea (assembly GCF_958295425.1). Lineage (NCBI taxonomy): Eukaryota > Metazoa > Chordata > Actinopteri > Pleuronectiformes > Soleidae > Solea > Solea solea. The sequence continues at coordinate 11,722,996 of NC_081135.1, forward strand.
GAACTCTGCCAAATGAAATGGGCAAGTAGCCCTCAGTGCACTCTGGGTGGAGAAGGGAGTCTTTGACTGGCCTGGACACTGGCTCAGGTTATTTCAACCAACCATCTACAACTAAATATCTATACAAGTCTGTCTGATTGACTGTTTATATAAATAAATGGATCTTTACTTCTGTCAATGTTTATGTCTCTGATGCTGGTGCTGCCATGCAGGAGAGTCTGAAAAGTAGTGATCTTGGAGTGGTGTCACAGTATCAACTAGTCCACAGATGACCATCTGTGAGTCAATCTCATCTAGGTTTATAGCATCATCAAACTTTTTTTTTGGACAGTCATTGTGTGGTACAAATAAAACAGTTTAATGATTTTCTCAGCATGCTCATGCTTATTGACTGCTGCAATGATCCCATAGACATCGAAAGCCAGGAAAGTCCTATGGCGCTGCACTGATGCTGATATGTACCATTTCTCAGTGCCTCTCACTGGAGGATCACTGACTTAATTGGATAAAAATGGCATATGATACCTATTAGTCATTATGAGCCATATATAATCTGGGAACTATACATTTAAAAAGATGTTTCTTCTGTGTAGTTCTTTTTTATATATATACATATTGATATAAACCCAATCATATTAAAGCCATGACTTGGCTACTTAAATTACACTCTTTATTTTATTCTTATTGCCTTAGCTGAAGCTCAAAATCCAAAATGGAGTTGTTTTCCCCTGTGCTGAGACCACTGCTCCCACAATGATGGATGGAGTTTGAAACATTGTACTTTTGTGAACATGTTCTGACAAACACTGTGTGAGGACACATTAAACATCCCGTTGTCCTGGATTTTGCCAAATCTTTACTCCACTGACTTGTTGATTCAAGCATTTTTTTGACAACACGTTGATCACTGAGATTGTTTTTTAAGTGAAAATGCTCAGTGTTGATTTATCTCTATATTGATCTCTGATTTAATATCTTTAGATTTTATGCTGGCACAAAACATATCTCTGTTTATTGACTAAGGGACAAATCTTTTGAAAAATGAATGGGCAAAAACTAATTGTTTTTCTGTATGTTATTATTATCACTATAATAATAATCATAATAATAATAGCAATAATAATAATAATAATTATTATTATTGTTATTATTATTATTAGGAGAGTTAGTGGTTCACAAAGCAACAAAAACTACAGCTTCCAATTCAAGTGAGAAATGAATTGGTGAGCATATTATGTGGCAATAGATTTGATAGGTGAGCCTTATGTCAAGTGTCTAAAATGAGTTTTTTCTTGTTTTCCTGCTGGCAGCCATGTTTTGATTGAGAGCATACATGCCTGTCCCAGGCTGATTCTTGGCTCATGGTGCACACAGTGAATGTCAGTACCTCATCTAACCACACTTAAAAAAAACTGACCTATTACTTTAACCTTTTAACCTTTTTAAAAAAAAGTTGGCCTTGTAATGCCAAAGACCTTGGAACACTTTGAGACATCAAATAATGCACTAACAAATGTCAGGGTGACGTTTCAAGATGATTAAGTTATCTGACCGATAGAAGCAGGTTTTGTCAGTGAGCAATAACTTGTGTAATGTAATGTTTGATAAAAGGAAATGAGAGACAACACATAGCAAAGACTTCAGAGGTTGTTATTATTATGCACGTTATTTGTCCTTGAGGTTATCTTTCTTCACTGCCAGCAGCCTCTCTTGATTTGTCAGCAAAACAAGACATTGCTTTTATGACATAACACCAAACACCAGTCATCTGTTCTAATGTAATGGTACAGGGAGCGATCCCGGGGTAGTGCCAGGGAAGGTGAAGGGAGAAAAGAGCATAATAAGAGAAGACAGCGAAAGGAAGAGTGACTTGCTGTTTTGCTGTCTCATTCCTCCTCGCCGGGCAGAAGAGAATGTCTTCTCCCCAAGAACTTAACCTCGCTCTAATCCTTCATGTCCTTTATGCTCTTATTCATTCTCCCTAGATCAGAGTGAGTGAAAAGAAAATCTCTATTATGTAAATCCACATTTTACTGTACAAATTACTGGTTACTGTGCTTAGGCAACTCAGCACTTAGCAACTTTGAGTACTTCAGTTTATTGTTCTGTGCTTCAAGTCAGTGGATCCTGACATCTAGTGGCCATAAAAGGTAGCACAAGTCTATTTTTCTCTTCACCCAGAAATTGGTTGCTGGTTGACATTTAAATGGTATAAACAGATTTTATTTATATTTTTTACTCAGCCTTGTTGCCTTCATCTTCCACTGTCTTAACATTCTACATAGCAATATGGCAAGGAAGTGGTAGCTTAGAGGTCATAAATGGTTTCATGACTCACATAGGCAAGTAGCATGATATAATGATAGTAACAATAATAATACATTTATTTGTATAGCACTTTCCATCAAAGTGCTTTACAGTACAAAATAAAAACATACACCATAAAATGTACACCATAAAAAAATTAAAAATGATATAAAAACTAAAGATAATAACAGTAAAAACAAAATGTATATAGTCAGTGCAAGAGAAAATCTCATACACAGTAAAAGCAGTGATCCTAAAGCAGCTTAACAATTTAAAAACAGGAAGTGGACAGATAAAAACTACTAATTAAGACTGATACACAGTAGTGAACAAATGTGTCTTCAGCTTTGATTTAAAAACTTCATACAGTGCTGGCCTACCTGACCTCAAGAGGAATACTGTTCCACAGCATAGGAGCCCAAAAAGAGAAAGCTCGTTCACCAACTCTTTTCTTTTTCACAACTGGGACAACCAGGCGTGATCTTAGTGACCGTGTGGGCACATAAATGCATATTAAGTCCGATAAGTAAGAAGGTGCAAGACCATTTAAGATTTTGGACCGGGAGCCAGTGGAGAAAAGCCAATACAGGACTGATGTGCTCACATCTATTTGTTCCTGCCAAAATGTGAGTCGCAACATTTTGAACCTCCTGCAGACCTCTGAAACTCTTCTTTGGCAGCCCTGACAATAATGCATTGCAATAATCCAGCCTGGATGTCACAAATGCATGGATGAGCGTCTCAGCATCCTTTAATTTTTTTGATTTTGAAATTTTGTCCTGATTGTTGTTGAGTAGAATACATATTTTTACTGTTTAGGACTGTTTGCTGGTGACCTAGACAACATTTTCAAATCATTCATGTGAAATATTCATCAATTTCCCCATTCAGGATCCTAATATCATAAATCAGACTTTCTTTATTGGAAGCAATTTCAAAACAACAGAGCAGAGCAATGTAACAAAAGACTTCCATTCCTCAAATTTTCTCACATTTTACCCCTCCTGCATTCAATATTGAACATCCAATAGTACCATGTCAAACGATACTTACATACAACAAATACACACGGAAAGGAAAAAAAGTCATAACTAATCAAATAAATTTACAATAAATAAATAATAATAAAAAATAAATTGGGGGGGGGCTCAGTCATCACAATCAGGCAGAGATGTCAAAGATTCAATTTGTGATAATAGTATTATATGCCGTGCTAAGAGTTTTAAAGATTTCACACCAGAATGTGGAAAGCCTAGGACAGAACCAAAACATATGAGAATGGTCTGCTGAGATTGTTTGCACCTATTACATGAGGCACTCACATTGGGGTAAATCCGAGATAACCTCAAATTAGTGTAGTGACCTTTGTGCACAACTCTACACTGTAGGAGGCCATGTCTTGCACAAATCGAAGAGTGAACCAATTGTAAAACCTGTTGCCAATAATCATCAGGCAGTGTGAATCCCAGCTCTTGTTCCCAGGAAACCCTGGGACCGTACAATGGGCTGTCAATAGCAGAACCGATAAGGCTGTAAATACTAGAAGTCAACCGCCTATGTTCAGGATCAAGAGACAATAAGGAGTCCACTAGCGTTTCCGGGTGGACGACTAGGGAATGCGGGGTTCTGGTTCTGAATAAAATGTCTTATTTGAAAGAAACGAAATAGGTGTGAATTCGGTAAGTCAAATTACTTGGAGAGCTCAGAAAAGGACATAAAAGTGTCTTGGTCATAAAGGTCGTAGGAGGCCGTGATGAGATTCCTGAGCCAAAGGGGAAGAGAAGAGAAAAAAAAGAAAGAAATAAACCCCAAAACCAAACGAAACAAATTATCAAAGCATCCCTCCACAATTCTCCCACCCCCCCTCCCCATATACAAACCGAACACATCCACATCAATCCAGGAAATTGCTGGTTGAGTACTTACTCTATATACGATTAAAATTGACACCCTTGTATTTTCAATGACTGCGGTCATTACAGGAGCATATTACAAGTCATGACCTTGATACACTATAATATTTTAATAAAAAATATTACAATGTATGTAATTGGTAGTTTTTCCCTGCAAGACCTACTGTTTGATAGTGTCACAGGTCCATGATACTACACTTTAGTTATTGTAATATTACAAAATGGACAATGGCATTAAATCACTAGTATCTGGTAAAAGCTGAGTCATAATAATCAGCTGACCGTCGGTCTTTGTAGACCACTTATCAGTACCTTATCAGAAAAGCAGCGGTGATGTCAGGAGCTGTGTACGCTCAGTGCTACCGTCATCAATTGTTGTCACTGGCTGTAATGATTTGCTTCAGCACGCAGTCCTCTTAGTGTGTGTGTGTGTGTGTGTGTGTGTCACCTCTTTAGTACCAGTTCTAGTAAAAACACTGACCTTGTCATGACCATTAGTCCCCTCGGAGACCAAAACCTGGTCCTGGTATCCAGGTTAAGGTTAGAGTTAGGCATTAACTGGTTATAGCTTAAGGTCACAAATAAGGCTTTCCTTAGGCTGTCCAAATGAATGGAAGTCAGTGCAGTGTCCAAATGAGAATAGCTGTTCTAACCTGTGTGTGTAATTTGAATTGTTTATTACAAGTTGCTCGCAGCTTTAATTGCTCCCCTGACACACAGATAAATCACCTCAACATTTATGTCACCACTGGTGACAATACGCTGACACATGTGATCAATACTGTGCTTAGTGTGGCAGCCAGCACTTGGTGATGATGCTCAGGCTTGGCAAGGTGAGCTCGCATGTATCTGTATCATTTGTTATGTTATGGTCTGTAACCTTTCCTTTTTACAATTTGCATGAACATCGAGGTTATTTGGTAAAGCTAGCAATTAATTCTGGATTTGATTTGCCTAAATTTGCTAATTTAGTCAGGTTGTTTTGTTGACTGGTTACTCACTTGAATATTATCTCAAAGTGTTATCACTATGAAGGTTTTCAATCAATCAATCGTTTAGTGTCAATAAATATGATAAATCTCAGAAAAAAAGACTGATTTTAGCTCCTGAGTAAAATTTTAAGAAACTAGTTCATTATAGATTTAAACTCCTTTTTATGAAGTGAAGACAACAAACACTTTTTAAAATAGAATTTCACACATTAGGCTAAACATGTGCTATGTGTTACATTTCCAAAAGTGTTTGCACAATGTCAAAATATTATATCAATGTACTGAACATTTGTTTTGGCCTGCAACCGACTATTATTTCTGTAATTGCTTAATGTTATTTTCTGAATGAATCAGTTGTTTTTTCCATAAAATATGACAAAGGAGTGAAAAATGTCCACCGGGGGGTTTCCTAAACCTCAAAGTAATGACATCATTATGTCCACAAACCAATGATATTTAGTCACAGTGATTAGTCATCGAGGAGAAAAGAAACAAGGAAATGTTCACATCTAAGTATCTAAAAAAATTATTGATTAATAATTTGAATTGATTGAATTGAAAATGACATTGAGAATTATATAAAGTGTACTCTAAGTTTAAAATGATGATATGGAAAGTGACAATACACTGTAAATACACATAAAATATCTACTGTTATCTTTATTCTTTGGCTTCTTAAGGTTAAGTGAAGTATATTTAGAAACAATGAAATTGCCTATAAATGTGGTCAAATTCTGCAATAACTTTGCAGAATTTCTACAATAATTATGCTTAAAATTAAAGTGTTAAGTGACTTTCTTTCTTTGTGTGTGTATGTGTCTGTGGTTACCACCAAAAGTCTGATCTCACAACAACAGACCCCTCCCTTTATAACCATGATGATGGCTTTGTGAGACACACACACACACACTGATAACTGAACTCAGGGAGGAAAGCTTTAGAGGTGGATATTCTGGCGCATGGTCAGAACTCAGCATATGTCAGAGACGCACAGGCACACACACCTCTTGTGTGGACAGAGAGAGTGTTAGAGGAGGCAGCAACAGAAACATGCTGAGGAGGCTGGTGTGCAAGAAAATCTGTGCGCGTAAGAATGATTCCTTTTATCTCTTCCCTTCTCGTGCTGTGTCACTCTATTCATTTCCCTTGGTCTTTTCTCTTTCTCGTCTCTCTCTACCAGTACATCTTGAACTTCCCCTTCCCTGCTCTAGCCTCTCCCTCAGCCTGTTGCCTTTCCTCTCTGTCCTCCACTGTTTTTGGTGTGCCTGCCCATCAAAAGACGCAATGTCATGGTGAAAATCCTAGCAGCAGGATTTTTTTTTGTGTTGGGTTTATCATTGCTCTGTGTGGTTTTTGTCTTCTGGGTATTCTATTTATTTGTGGCTAACATGTGAGAACATGTAAATGTCCTCAGAAATAAATAATAATAAATAAAAGTAAATAAAGAGTCATTTAAGCTGCCATCATTCCCATTGTGGCTGTACCTCAGCTGGCAGTAGTTACCCAGCACCAGAGCATCAGCCCCAGGCTCATGTCTGTGTGCATAGTCACATTGGACAGGTGGCATGTATTCACACATGGCCATGAAACCAGATTAATGTCAGATGGATGGATAGATAAAGTTTGGATGGATAGAAACAACCTGACAGAGCCCCCAAACATAGAGGTTGGGAAGATGTTATACAATGCAGGGATGAGTCAGGTTGCTCTGGAGAAAGATTAATATAAAGAGAGGAAGCATCCGTTCTCTGAATGATGACAGGATAATCATTTATTGATCCAAATGAGAGAAATACCTTATACAGTCATCAAAGCCAACATTTACCATAATCATGTCCGCTGGATTTAATCAAGTTTATAAACCATAAGTGTTTTTTTTTTGTTCTTTCTTTTGTCTGTATCTGCAGATAAGAACTTTGAGGATGAAGACTCTGTGGATGGAGGCAGGTCCTCCTCCTCATCGTCCTCAAAAGCACCCCCCAGTGGCAGGAGGACTGTAATGAGCTCCGTCAGAAGACCAAGCTCAGCCACAGCAGCTAAGCCCTCAGGTGAGGTTTGCATATAAAAAGGAACACTGATACTGGATAGTTGGTTAAACAGCCTCTTCCTAAGATGATGGAAACTTAACTATAAGCTCCTGCTCAGTGTTGACCTGACTGCATCACATCAGCTCTGCTGATTTGTCAACTGCCAATCTCCTGTTCTGCACATCACATACAAGATTCACATATGCAGACTGTGTCTAGCGCTCATGTTCATGAACATGAGATCCCTTTAGCTTTTTCACATCCTGCTGGAAGTCGCCCTTAAAAGATGGTAAACTGACAATGGATGGTTGGTAATAAGTGCTCAAACATAATTTTACCACCATTAGTCTAATGGTGGTAAGAGGTGACAAGCTGATTCAGGCTGGTGATAAATTCAGACCCTACAGTCTCAAGCCTGAGCAGTCTAGAGTCCTCAGACTGGTTTGGCACCAATATTTATGCCACATGTAAATTCAGTATAGTATAGTATAGTCAAAAATTAAAAAAGTGCCAGACAGTTGCATAAATAAAAAACTAAAAAAAAATAAAAACAAATTTAGTATACTATACTAAATTCAGTAAGATTACATTTTAATCATTCTGATAGTCGATGCAAACATTAACACATATAAGCTCCTGTTGCTATGTGACTGGCTGTATGGTAATTGTATATGGGTTTAGGTGATAGAGGGCAAACTTCACTCTTAGGCTGCATACCATGTGGCCATTTATTTACATACTCTATCTTCAGTTCCCAAACAACATAATGTCACCATACACATCTGCTTTTAATCGCCCAAGACACTGTCATTGTCACGGTTACACCACATCACCTGAAATGGGTGTGACAGTCCAAAACAACATATATTATATTAGTTTACGGTTATGTCTTTTATGTTTCTGAGATCATTCTTTAAACAGGTTGAAGCACTGTTAAGTCTCAGCTATAATGCCTCTCTGATTCTTTCCCAGCTAAAGAGGCAGCAGCTGGTGCTGTTGATGAAGAGGATTTTATGAAAGCCTTTGAAGATGTGCCCTCTCTCCAGGTAAACTAATGACAAATAATTCATATATATAAAAAAAAAAGCATTGAGAGCTTCTGACCTCATGTGAAAGTGTGACAGGAAAAAGCACCAGTGCTGATTTTAAGATTTAAGAGTTCACTGCGCACTTATAATTCACAGAGATTAAACAATACATCACAGAACCTGACAGACTTAATATATCTGATCCTTACGATTTACTGAGGTGCTTTTATGGAAGGAGTATGGAAACAGCCAAAGTGATCATCATTCCAGTCCTGTAGCATTATGACATCTTCTCTACACCATCCTGATGCTCAGCCATCAGACATTTCAGTGAAGACATTTATAGAAACTAGATGATGTTGCTTGATAAGTTTACTGAACACCTGACTTCCTAAATCACTGCTATAATGTCGACGTCTATTGTTTGAAGGGAAGAGTCTTTACAATTTTTGGATGTATTTTCATGAAGTATGGTTATGTCATGTTCTTAGAATTCTCACATAATAATGATAATAGTAAAATGCTTAATGTCCTTTTGTGTCTAGATCCACTCTAACAGAGAATTTGAGGACCAGCTGGCCAAGGTCAGAGAAGTACTGTCTGATGACAAACATGACTGGGAGCATCGAGTGACGGCTGTAAGACTTGGAAACCAGATATTTCCCCTCATAACAATGCAGGCTTTTGGTGTCTCATTCTCCTCGTTGTTGTTCTCTTCTCCTCCTCCAGCTAAAGAAGGTGCGTTCACTCATGTTGGCCCGGACGACTGAGTATGAGGGCTTCACACAGCAGCTGCGACTCTTAGAGGCTCCCCTCAAGCTGTCGGCAAAAGACCTGCGCTCTCAGGTGGTCCGTGAGGCCTGCATCACACTGGGGTAAGAAACCCAATGTATTACCTTTCGCTAACAAATAATAACAATCATTTAGTAGAGAATTGCATATTTTCTCCATTAGCACTTCTAGATATTAGCCTTCATTTCAAAGTAAGGATGCAGCAGAGACAACTTCTCACACCCAATGACTATGCTTGCTTCAAAAAAATGTGGCATTGTTTTGGTAAATTATGGTTATGGAATTCATGGAACATTCAAGAAGTAGAGGTAGAGGAAGTGGATGAGTTAAAATACCTGGGGTCAACCATCCAAAACAATGGACAGTGCACAAGAAAGGTGAAGAAGAGAGTGAAGGCAGGGTGGAGTGAGACCTGTTATGATGTATTCCTTGGAGACAGTGACACTGCCTAAAAGACAGGCGGTTAAGCTGGAGGTGGTAGAGCTGAAGATGCTGAGATTTTCATTGTGAGTGACCAGGATGGACGGGATTAGAAATGATCATATTGGAGGGACAGCTCGGGTTGAATGAGACACACAAATGGAAATAACGTAAGAGTGTCAAGGTTGAGATGGTTTGGTCACGTGCAGAGGAGGGATATTGATTATTACTGTATATTGGACAAGAGGAAGGCCACAGAGAAGGTTCATGGATGTTGTGAAGGAGAATATGAGGACAGTTGGTGTAATGGAAGAGGGCACAAGGGATAGAACAAGATGGAGGTAGATGATTCTTTGTGGCAACCCCTAAAGGCAGAAGCCGAGGGGGAAGATGGTTATGGAATAGGTATGTCATTTCATTGAGTAAATACAACTTGAAATTGCCTTTTAAATTCCAGTAAAAGACCACAAAATAGTTGGAATTGCCCAGTTGTGCATGGTTGGGTTTACAAGTTTGTTTCATAATTCCAAATGACATTTAGATTGAAACTAGTTAAGCACCTTCTACAGTACCTGGTGTTATTTGAAACTGACATTAATATTTTATTGAGAATAACAGGTAATTCCTTTTATCAAGGTATTGGCAGTCCTCTTTAGGCTTTATGCCATTATAACACAATTAACAGTACAGTTTAAATGTATACAATATTTATCAATTATTTTAGTATCCCAGTGAGTGAGTGTGGAGAGCACAGAACATATAGTAGTTGTTCCATGTTTGTTTGTTTTTTATATATAAATTCAACCCTAATACCGTGGCATTAACACACGGACCTAACAAAATGGTAATGATCAGTATCAATCGTCCTACTAAGATGATCATCGTGGCTTTGGTTTGAGTGATGTTAGCAGGAAAGTGTAACAAATTAGACTGTACCAGGAAAATAGCATGTTAAAGTGTTTTCTCTTCACTCTCTTGAGCTAATTAAAGTGAGCCCCATTCGAAGATAAGAAATGATCAGGGCGTTCCCACCCAAAACATCTGTCATCCAAATTTTTTATTACAACCTTGATGAGGTGCAACAGAGCAGTGAAAGGAGTTAGATGAATGAATGGGAGTGATGTGGATCCTGTCATCTTTTCAAATGCCACCATTTGAGCTTGTCAACACGTGTGGAGTTGTTTTTCTACATGTTTCTCAGTTTTTCTCTTCCCAAAAAAAGAGACCAGCTTCTGTCTTAATAATCTTGCAGAAAGAAAATGATTTTCATCTCATACCTAAATAATATATTAAATTATCAGTATGATCATCTTTTACTTCTTTTTTAGACATTTATCATCAATTCTGGGTAACAAATTTGACCATGGAGCAGAGAGCATCATGCCCACACTGCTAAACCTCGTGCCCAACAGTGCCAAAGTCATGGCCACATCCGGGGTGGCCACCATCCGCCTCATCCTAAGGGTAGGACTTTGGACATCTGCAAATATTTTTTCATGTCACACTGTCAGGAAATTTAGATTTGAAACTTCTGCTAGTGTCATTTTAGCTATTACACCATATCTTGTTTAATAGTGAAACATTCTATAGAAAACGCGATGAAATCTTATCTCTCTTTGTATTTCCCCACCAGCACACACACTACCCACGTCTCATCCCCATCATAACCAGTAATTGCACCGCCAAATCAGTCTCAGTAAGACGGTAAGAACATAATCACTGGCATCAAATCAAAATGTGGTCATTGATTTATTATACAAAGCACAAATTTGGTATTTTACTCATTCCATAATTATTTTCAAGACACAACACTATTTTTTAATGTTAATGTTAAAGAAAAAAATGTATACACAACATGAGCATAAGAGTGAACAGTATGAATGACTGCAGATGATGGTTTTCTTGTGTTTGGAGTGATTGGCTTTTGTTGACATTTCATTATATTCTGCTCATTATGTGTTTTTTTAGTAGCATTCTGCGAACTTAGGAGAGAGTTATTAAACTGTGTGTCTTTTCCAGGCGCTGTTATGAGTTCTTAGACCTCATGTTACAAGAGTGGCACACTAATACACTGGAAAGGTAAGTTGAACCTCCAGTGGAGAAAAATATCTACTGCTTAGAAAGTGTGTGTGTGTGTGTGTGTGTGTGTGTCTTTAAAAAGGATTGAGTTGGTGCTCACATGTGCGTGTGAGACAAAGATGCATTGCTGCTTCCTCCCCTCCCTCCTCTTAGATGATGACATTTGAGTTTGTTAACATTTAAGGAAGCTAAGCACTGTCTGGATGCGCCACAGATGAGGCCCATTAAATTGATGAATCCTGCGAGAGCCATCATCATCATCATCATCATCAAAACCTCGAGTAATGAGGCAACTTTCTATCCCCATAACTCTGGCAACCATGACAGAGACTTTAAAAAGCAGGCAAAAATTCCTGTGAGTGGCCACATTCCCTGTGGATCACCAGAGGAATTAAACTGTTAGAGAGAGGAGAAGAGAAAGAGGACAGGAGCTTTGTTTTGTAGCACCTCGATGTTTAGGGTTACAGAGTCTTTATTGCTTGTATCTTGACGTGACGTTCAGTCTTTGTCCTGTTCACCATGTTCCCTTACTACCCCAGACATGTGGCTGTTCTGACTGAGACCATCAGGAAAGGTATACATGACGCTGACTCCGAAGCCAGATCTATTGCTAGAAAGTAAGTGTTTTTGTCCATGAATATTGTTGTTTTTATTGTTTTAATGTGGCTATACTGCAAATCATCCTCTGCTTTTTCTTATCCTCCCCTACAGATGCTACTGGAGTTTCCATGGTCATTACAGCCGCGAGGCAGAGCATCTGTTCCAGACACTAGAGTCCACCTATCAGAAGGCCCTCCAGTCTCACCTGAAGAGCTCAGACAGCATTGTGTCTCTACCCCAATCTGACCGCTCCTCCTCGTCTTCCCAAGAGAGTCTTAAGTAAGAACCATAGTATATTTAGGTGCTTCCTCATCCTCACTTCCTTTGCTTGATCCATAAACTCCTTTTTGTTTTACCCTGATTACCATGATTCCACCTCCGTTCTTTGTAAAATGTCTGTCCCATCTCTTACCTTTTTCTAACTTCACAAAGTTTTTAAACAACTATATGATATTATAAGTGATTGGCATGAACATCTGCTGTTTTGATGATCATAAAGACATTAGTAGTTATTATCAAATGGGCAGCAGAGGGTAGTAACAGACACATAAACACGCAAGATTGTGGTCACTTTATTCTGAGTGGATCTTATTGGCAAATTACCTCATTTCGTCCTACAGGATTGCAGCTGTTGTGGTCATCTGTGTTTGTGTGTGCTGGAGACTGTTTAACTGGTCATGGGAATGAGCTCAACTGGAAGCTTTTCTGAACCAGCCAGTAACATATTAAATACAACTCTACAATTGTTCAAATTCTACACATTAAGCTGCAAAGAATCAAACCACACATGGGCCATTTAGCATTTTTCATTTTACATGCTGTCAACTATAATTTATCCATGTTTGTTACATTAATAGTCCACGATGATTGTTCTAATTCAGAAGTGCATTGCCTATCAGTTGTCTTCTAGAGCTTGAAAGTGTCTCTCTTTGTTTGTCAGCCGACCATTGTCTGTGAAGAGTGTCATTGGAGGAAGCATAACAAGAAGTAAGTCTCTTTCATTAGTCATGTTCTAAACTATAACTTTGTGTGCAGTTCTGTCCAGAAGTGATGATCATGTCAATGTTATCACGGAGTAATTAACACCAGCACTCATGCTTCTTCCTGCAGTCATCGAATCAGCCAATCACTTTATTGTAGCTGCTTGCCACATCTACAATATATGATTTAGGAGCTGATGGAAAACAAGTATCTCAAAGACTCTGTATCAGAAAGTACTATGAAAGTAAAATATGGATTCTCTAAAATATTGCAATATTTTATAGCGTGATATGACCGATATCGTATCAGTTCTTTGAAACGCATGTTCTTTACAGTGGTTTTCTGACAGTTCTGTATTTAAGTTATGTTCTCTTTCCCTTCTTCTACTTACTAGACAAAGACAACTGTATATTGATTATGTATATAACATTTTTATATTTGCTATGAGAGTTTTCTTAAACATTTAATATTTTGGGGTGAAGAAAAAGCATTACATCATCTTGCTTATAGTCTCCTACAGCAGGGCTACTCAACCCTGGTCCTAGCCCTAGTCTGAGGTAGTTTGAGAGCAAGGGATAAAGTGTTCAGTCAGAGTATATTATAGGGCATGGTTTGTGCATATGTATATGGTCATACATGTACAGTAGTGTTTGTATTTTTCACACATGTCCTGTGCTGTTCCAGGTAAGCTGGTGGGCACCAGGGTTTCAACTTCATCAGGTTCCCTGCAGCGTTCTCGTAGCGACATCGACGTAAACGCCGCCTCTAGTGCCAAGTCACGTCTGTCCACCGTCCCTGCCTCCTCCTCACCGTTCAGCTCTGCAGCTGCCCTCCCCCCAGGCTCCTACGCCTCATTAGGTAAACCATCAGTCACCTACCTCTGTTTAAAGACAAAAAAAACAAACCTATTTTTAGTAAAACAAAAACACAGACAGTGTTCAGGGATGCAAATATCTGGAGCTAAAGCTAAAAGCAAGGATGAACGGTTATGTTTCAAACCTGTGACTTCAGTAATGAGGTGATAGCATTTCTAATCTTGACTTGTATAACAAAGGATAGAGACCCCTTTAATCTGGAATGAACCACTGTCTATAGCAGGGTTCCCAAACTTTTCAGTATTGAATCCTCAATTTTATGGCACCAGAGATTTTAATCCTCCTTTACTTCATAGGTGTTTGAAGTATAAAAATTGTATGGATTTTGATATTGATATTGATGGATTTGTGGTAGTGTTGTAAAAGGAGCTCCTGTAGCTGGCACTGGGGTGAAGAAAATCAGAAGGCTGATTTTTTCTTTTCAACTTTTAATTTGTTTTGGATTGTTTTAAATTTTCAATTTCAATATCAGGGTGTCTTCAAATGAGACTTGTGAGATTGTCTTTTCGACAAGTGTTAAATTGTGAACTTTATTGTCCACCAAGGTGGAAAATTGGATTCGCCTCACCAACTTAAATCATATGCAAGGCGTGCGTGCCGTTCACATGGTTAAGTCATGAAAATATTGCTGTGCAACGATATCTCTGGCCAGCTAGCCACAGTTTGGGTAATGTCAATGTAATATAAGGGATATACAGGAGCGATAAATAAAGAAAAAGGCCCCTTGGGAAACTTTCCCCAAGACAAATCAAACAATACTGAAAGCCTTAAGACAAAAATTACAATATATGAACTTACATTCCATTGAAAGATTAACTTCCATGGCCTCTATCGTTTTGAATATGTCATCACAAACGTAACAACCTGTGAACTTTTCAATATGTTTTCACTCAGCAATTCCTATTGACTCATCTTATTTGATGGCACCATTATTTAACAGGGTCTTTTCTTGGGGGTCCTCTAATCCTTCAACGTCTTCTCTCATCATGAAGTATTATAACATTTTAATTAGTGTTCAGTGGTTTTTGTAAACCTGACCGGGTTGATAAATGGCTACTAATGCTGTCATTAGACAGCTCTGTCAGCAGGAACTGTATAAATCGTCCACTGATACTCCTGACAAATTGATGGGATGAGATGAGTGATGAGTAATCCTCTCTCTACTGTGACAAAAAGTCCTGATATTTTCAAGGATGTTTTCACTGACACTTGAGACTAATGGAGAATATTTAAGCAACCCTGCCACCATGACTGATTACATTGAGGCTAATATTTTTTCCCATGCAGAGAATCCCATTTCTTTTCTCCTCCAAATGAGTCCCCATGGCTCAATAATGGCCATTACTAATTATGACGGTGTCCCTTTGGTCTCCCACTCACTCCTGCTTCAGTTTCTACTAACATCTTTTATACCTCTCCTCCCACTCGCTGCTGCACTGCCTCTCTTAAATCCCCCCCAAAAGATGGCACTCCTGGTAAAAGTGATGGTAAGACTTGTATGTCTATTTGTGAATATGAGACAGAGAAAATGTATGCGTCTTTTTGTCACAGGATACATAATTACACATTTTATCTTCATCTGTTCCCCTCTTTACTCCCACTACCACCCCCCCCAAAGTGGTCATTGGTTATGTGGAACTATGCATGGACTGTCTGCATGGATTTTATCATCTGACTGTAACCCTAACAACAACAACTGTTTCCATCATCTCTATTACTTACACAGCAGTTGTCTGGTGTCAGTGACTATATTTTTATGCACAGTCGAGTCGAGCTACTGCCCTTCATTATATAAGCACTAGTGGGGAATCAATTTATCGAATGAAGCTTGTTTGTCAAAGTCATGAGTTTGGGTGGGTCAGTCAAAAGACGGCAAAGACGACACCCCATATAAATAAACTGGTGTACTCTGGTATACTCTGTTCCTCCGTCCCTCACATCCCCTCAAACCAATGAAGGATTGCTAAATTTGCATGTTAAATAAATAGTCTCTGCATTCTCTTATTCCACTGTGTACCAGCTTCCTTTATTATTTCCGGGTATTAGCCAGGCATGGAACAGTGGCACATGTGCACAGCCTCTAGGCCAGCTTGAGTCCAACTCCGGTTCAGCTTTACATGTGTTAGTAGCTCGACTCCCAATCACATTATCTGGATGTGTTGGCACATAGTTTTAGACAGGCTAACACGATATTTTTTTTTTTTTTCTCATGTCATTTAAACATATTGACTGTGTTTCTCTCTTCGGATAGGAAATTATTATACTTAAGCAGGAAATGACAAATGTTAATAAATTGTTTAGGATGTCATTGCAACACTTTTACTCAAAAATAATTTTATCAATGCTACAGGTGTGATGGATTTTGCCCCCAGCAGTAGAGATGAGTGTGTGTTTGCTGAACCAACACCACATGCCATAGTGCACATTGCTTTGACTTTAAAAGGACTGTTTGAAAATATTCAGAGATGTAGATTGTGTTGGTTTGTATTTGATCAAATGCATGTGGGTTATTCTAATAATGAAGTTCCTATTCTAAATAAAACAACCTCTGACCCACTGTGACAAATACAGCAGCGGCTAGTCATGCTAAAAAAAACCGTTATATGTTACTTTAAAATGTTGCATACATACAAATACATAGCATTGTTATTGTTTCTCACACATGTAGGCTTATGCAAGGCTATTAGCTTGCAAGATAAGCCTTTATTGTCTCCCTTTGGCATTCAAGAAGAGCACCATATCACAATAACATAGATTGACATTGATTAACATATTCTCAAAGAAATGTTTATCAAGTATGACATCACACACATATCCTGATTCCTGTCTCATAGTGTTAGTTTGTTTCAGAAATGTATACCCATAGTTGACCTTTGACTTTGAAAGGGTTATGATTTTGTAATTATGTACAGATTTATTTCTTCACACTGTTAAAAGTAAGTGTGTAACATGTTGTTGATTGTTGTAGTAGTGTTAGTGAAATGTCCATTTTCTTTGTCCAGACCTGGGTCAAAAATGTTCTCATGGTTTGTTTAAACACCTGAAGGCAGATACTTGTGTTAAGACTCAGAATCACAATCAGAATACTTTATTGATCCCCGAGGGGAAATTCTTGAAAGCACTCAAGCAGTCTATTGGCTTGTGTGTTTCTTTGTTTTAGTAAAATGTGCTTAGAGGCAAACCCCTCATTTTGAAACGGGTGAGAACAAACTCTGAGAATAATTCCAATTCTTACTGACCCAAGTTTTCCTGTTTTCCTCTTCAATGCTTTCAGCACTTTGTCTCTTTGTCCAGGTCATCTTCATTGTCCAGGTCTTCTTCATTGTGTTTTCCCAGACCTTTTCTTCACATGTCTGTCCAGGGTTGATAAAGCCGAATATTGATAATTCTCAGTCACTCTGCTTATTCCTGTCCCCTCCGTTCTATTTCTCCTTCCCTTTTCATCCAGGTCGTGTTCGCACCAGGAGACAAAGCTCCGGTAGTGTGGGTGGAGCCAGTCCATCTGTGGTGGACAGCAGGGGGCGCAGTCGAGCCAAAGTGGTTTCCCAGTCCCAGCGTATGTACACAGTTCTCTTATCAGAATCTCTCAGTTTTTACACATTCAACATTGCATAGTTATGTGTGTGCATAATGCAATCTGTCCCTCTCATATTTAGCGATGATCTTTTTCTCCATTGAAGATCAAATTAGTTGTCTTGCCGTTTCCTGTTTGTGTGTGTGAAATGTTTCTCCTGTGGTTCAGCACCCTGAAGAAACTTCCAGCCACTCACAAATATGCTGTTCTTTCTGCACGTCTAATTCCATGCATGCAAGGATACCGTGTATGAGTGTTATACTGTTGCGCTGCGAGAGTGATCGATGCACACCTAACATGTTCTCAGCCGTTTGTGAGGGCATGCTGGGTGAATTCAATAACCACAATCCTCCTCTATCTCATTTCCAATCTCCACCCTGTCCTGCCTATCGCTTCCATCACCCAGGATCCAGATCGGCCAATCCCATCAGTGGTAAGGCCTCAGCTTCATCCAATCAAAAGCGAGATGCCTCATCCCTAAGCTCCACCCCCAGCACATAAGAGTTTATTACTTTGTTGTCCCACAGTTTTACACTTTATATGTTTGTTTCACCATGTGTACTGTAGTAGCAGCATGCTCCACTCTTTACGTATGCCCACCAACTGTTGGGATTTGAAAGTGTCTGTCATTTTGTGGTGTTTGTTGTATTTTTTTCTCCATTGGTGACAAGAAAATGTCCCACCCCCCACACACATACACAGTTTTGGTAGATTCAGCCCATCACTGTTCTGTTTGCCTCCCACTTCTCTGTTGTCAGTAAAACACTGGAATATATTTACTTTAGGGACGGGACGATCAACTGTTAGAATAAGAAGCACTCACAATGAGTTTAAATTATCGTGATTATTGTGAGTGGGGAAAAATATTAATAATTTAATGTCATAAAGTTGAAAATGCTGTCATGCTTTCCAACATTAGAGTCCTCATAATTACATTTGAAGTGCCACAAAGGGGGACTTTAATTTTTCTGTCCAGAAGCAGAATAAAGATCTTGTATAAGATGCTTGTTTTTCTTTGTACCGTGTTTACTTAAGTCATTTCAGTGTGCTTTAGAGCAATTTTATGACTTCGATTGCATCATGAAATTATGTTTTTATATCGTCCCATGCCTAATTCACGCACTTTCAAATTAAATGATTAAAAGTAAATGATTCAGAAGTACATGACATAGGTTTACACTTAATAAAAGCAGAATAATACATTATGCACATACAGTTTCTTACAGTCTTTTCTGTTGTATCTATAGTAATTTATTTTGTGTATGTTTGTCATCTCTTTGTCTACAGCTGGCAGTCGCTCCAGCTCTCCTGGCAAACTGCTGAGCCACAGCAGCTATGGTCGAATCCCTCGAGCCCCGGTGTCGGCCTCCACAACGCCAGCTGACAAGCGCAGCAGGATTCCCCGCAGCCAAGGCTGCAGCCGAGAAACAAGCCCCAGCAGAATGGGTCTCGGTAAGAGCAGGCAAACACAGCTCACACAAGTCACTTTCTGTTGAAACATTGGCTGGGGCCCTGCAGGAATAATTATGTCATATTCTGGAAGTTTGTATGACTTGAAGAAGCTTAAAGAAGCTGTTTGGAATACATGTCATGAACACATGTATAAGAAGTGACCTGAGTTGATAAAAGCTAGTGGTAAAAGAAAGTGAGACTGGATTTCCTCTCCTCATCCTCACTCGAAGACAAGGAGAGAAGAACTCACACTGCACTCCGATGTTGTACGGCTATTGTACATGGTACAGCTAACTTATCATTTTATTAGCTGATAGAAACATTATTTCAAATGCTTTAACTTCTACTCATCTGTATTTTTGGTTTAGAGACCACGGTGATTACAGCTCTTTGAAACAGGTGGATTAAAAATCCTTGATCAAATTAAACTCATTCTGTTTTGTACTGTAATTAAACACACTGCAATTCTGGTTAAAGTGTTTTGCTGGTTAGCACCATCTATCTTAACACAGATGTACTAATGTAAAAAAACACCATCTGCTTCAACATCATTTACCTCATCTGTCAGGGGGAGCGTTTGGAAGTTGTAACAAAGAAGAAGAAAAGATCAGTGTTTTTGAAGAATTTCAGTTTTGTGATGTTCACAGGTTTTTGTTATCCTCTTTAACAACTTAATTAATACCGATTGCTGATTACGCAGAATTTAATACCGATTGCTTTGTGTTTATTAAGTAATAGCCTTATACTACTTTTATACATCTAATTTCTGACCTTGTTGTTCTCAGTGTTGACACCCTCTAACTTTTACTCACAGTTTGCTTTGTCACCAACTCACTCTCCACTAACACTCTGCACTACACAACTACTGCTTCTTTCTTTCTTTTTACAGTTCTTCTTCCTTCCTGTCTTCGTTTATTCTTCAATACCTCTCAAGCCTTTATCTCTTTGTATACTTTACTCCCATAGAGTCCCATTATGACAATTAGACTCTTTAAACCATGGACGATAATTTAGCTGTTGTTCAAGTATATTATATTTGAACAACAGCTAAATAATTGGTTTTTGCACTTCATGAGCCTCAAACATCAGAATTGTCTCTTAACTAAGCATTGTCATCACAATGTATACAATATTAAGATCATGGGCCCATGGGCCCTTAAATCATCCTTTTTCTTCTCCATGCAGAATAGATACACTCCCATTCCCTCTGTAATCAGATCTAAGTATCTATGTGTCACTTGCAGGGCACTATACCATTAGGCATCTCCTCTTCCTCTTCGTCTTCTCCTCATCTTCTCTTCGTCTGTGACTCTCACCCCGACACTGACCCATGAATGCATACACTGACCTTCCCACCTAACTTGTTGTTCTGACAGCCAGCCTGTGTGGTAAAGCTCTTCTTCCCGCTGCTCTTCCCTACCGCACGCTAGCCCGGAGCCGCATTCCCCGCCCCAGCATGAGTCAGGGTTGCAGTCGCGACACCAGTCGTGAGAGCAGCCGCGACACCAGCCCTGCTCGGGGCTTTGCTCCCCTGGGTGAGTACCGCTGAGCTAATAGCTGTTCTGCATTAGCTCTTGTGGCCCAGAAGGTCCCAACCAGACAATATTTCCCACATGCTCACATGAGCTTTCCCACCTTATCTACTCTCTGTTGTTGATGTTTCATGTCTTATCACACTGCTGCTTGTTTTTCTCTGTGCATGCACTAACTAACTGTGTCTGTAGGGGGTTTGGGGACGTTTTTGGTTGTATGTGGTGGATAAAACCTATTATTTACGTCTGTGAATCCTGTTTTATAGATGGCATAAATAGCATGTTACATAATAATGTAACATCATGTACCATGTATCATGTTTTATATTTTTGAATAGACCTTTGTACGTTCAGTATATTGTGGGTTTTAAAGGTTTAACAGACAACTGTTATGTCCCAAGTGGTTTCTTGTTTCAGCAAAACAAGTTCTCTAAATACGTATGATTTTGGTTTGTTAGCGTTGTCTTGACTACACCGCAAATAGCATTTTAACATTTGCACAACATAATGAGAGGCCTCTTTTACACTGCTGGTAAGAGACTTAAGAGTACATCTTATTAATTTTGATTTCAATTAAAAACAAGGCAATCAGAGATGGCAGACTTCACTCCATTCACACAACAAGCCTCTGGCGGCCTCTGCTGGTCATATTGGCAAGTGCGTAAACACAAAAAACAAACAGACATGCACACAGAGCCACTAAAAACAATACTTAACCCCCACTCTGTAATTAATAAAACATTGTTCATGTTCTTATTTCAGAAGTGTCCAATTATGAATAAATGTCAACCTAAATCGTACCATTATATTGAAATAAGTACACAAATATAAAAGCCTAAGGGCAGTGATGTGTCAGCAGTGTGTAAATGGTGTCTTTGGTGTTAAACCTGTTGTGTGTGTGTGTGTGTTTGCGCGCACGTCACTAACCCCTTGGTCTATACGTTGCCCACCTCTCCTGTCCCCTGCAGCCTCCCGACGTCACTCCCGTTCAACCAGTGCTCTCTCCACAGCCGAACCACATGGCCAGTCAGGTGACCTGCATGATCAGAACGCATCGCTCCTCTCGGTTCCCCTTGAAATTACCTTTATCTCAGAGGCAATAATGCCTACTGTACCAGCATGCGATGATGTTACTGTAGGAAACACCCATCATTACATTGTACAATTTATTGCGTTTTATGTCGTCATTGAAGCAAATCAAAAAAATGTGGCATGTTAAGGGGGAAAAACATCTGCTTGTTTCAACATTACCATTTTCAGTGCATTACCTTCTTCATATTGACTATGACTGACTCAGTTGAACTTCATTTGTTACCACTT
Source organism: Solea solea (assembly GCF_958295425.1). Lineage (NCBI taxonomy): Eukaryota > Metazoa > Chordata > Actinopteri > Pleuronectiformes > Soleidae > Solea > Solea solea. The sequence goes on from NC_081135.1 coordinate 11,744,888, forward strand.
TTATTGGGTTGTCATTTTTTTTTTTAAATCATCTGACATCTTTTTGTACTTTAAAGTGTTTTGGGTTTTTTGTTTTGAAGTTGCCCATTTTGTTATGTTTGGTATTTGCTGCCATCTAGTTGTATCATCCATTGACCCATCGTGAACTGTGCCTCTCTCTCTTTGATTCACCTTTTATTTTTATTATTTAAGCTGACAGTATACAGGTGTTTCCTGTGTGGGGCATGTTGTTGTTGTTGGTGTTGGTGGTGGTCTCTCTCAGGGAAAGTGGTATAGCTACAATTATTCCTGTGCTTTTGTTCAATGGCCTGGTCATCCTCTAATTGTGTTTTTTGTAATGTTTTAATTCTTGCCTTTGGTGGTTGGATACTAAATTGCCCAATGTGTCTAAAGGAAATAGTCCCTCTCTTTATAAGCTGTGTAAGGTTATTTTGCTTAAACTGTTGTCTGGTAAGTTGTAGTGACGACTTAACTGTGTTGCAAAGCTTCATTGTCATAATTTTCTTCCTTTACCTTTTTGTTTGCCCACTTCCTGTCCAGACCGGTATGGTTTGATTCATCAAGCAAGAATCTCAGCATCAGTCAATGCCATGAGGATCTTAAATACTGGTACTGAGGTGGAGGCAGCTGTTGCAGATGCTCTGGTAAGTTCTTGACTTCAGCAGATACATGAACATTTGTGTTCTGTTTGTTGTTTTTAAGAAGTTAATATTTTTACAGAAAGCACAATGGAAAGTTTTCAACAACAACTCAACATATTTTTAAATTTAAAATAAAGCAGTCCAAGAGCACGTTCTTCTGCCATCAATAAAATCTGCTGTAGCACCAAATTTTTACCCGTGTGCTACTAGCAACATTAATGGGTTTTCCCTTGGGCCACTCTCTCACCAATTTGTTAGCCCTCAAAGTTGGGTTGCCAGTCTCTTCCCAATAAATGAGACCGATAGGTAAGAAGCTTATCAGTCATCCAGGTCATCATAACCATAGGATACTCCGAACTACGTTAGGTTATTTTAGTATGTTAACATGCAAAACCTCTCACTGCTGTTTAAAAAGCTATTTAAAAATCCCCAATTTTCTATGTGTTCTGATGCAAGTCTGGCATTATCTTGGCCAGGATGCAATGTCAAACACACCAGTGAGAATTTATTTTCAACCTGGACACAGATATCAACCTGTTCTGTGGTGACTTCTTCAACCTACCATGTTTAACCCTTCTGTTACCAATCCTATCGTCACAGACAGGATTTGGCATGCGACCATTTGTGATATCTAGAAAATTCAAAAAGTATGGGCTGGCGATGTGTCCAGGTGTACACCGCCTTTCGCCCTATGTCAGCTGAGATTTGCACAGCACTCAGTGCGACCCTCATGTTGAGGATAAAGTGGTAGAAGACAGACTGATGGATGGATTGATAACGGAAAGCAGAGAAATGGAGCTTTGGGCCCATATACTTGTCATTTTGGTCATCCTCAGGACGTCAGCTTCTCAGTACCATATTCCTAAACAGTTGAATCACTGCCAGATATCGAAAGTGAAAGTGCAAAGCAGGACACTATACTGAACTTAAAACAGAATATATATGTTTGACCCATAAACTCACACACAGATGAAAAATGAAAATGTCTTTTGTTTACCCTGAAGAGCTGTACTTTCTTTGTACTTTGTTCCTCCTTTAAAACTTGCCTCTCTCCTTTTTCCCTCCTGGTTGTTTTGTTACCATTTCAGCTGTTAGGAGACTCCAGGAATAAGGTAGTTGGTCATTTTTATGCACTGTTTGTGTTATCAATGCCATCATGCACTAATCAAGTTAAGAAAATAACACAGCTTGGCTCTCCACCACCCCAGTCCCTTTTTTTTATTATTATTTGTATATTTGTATAGCTAACCCTGAATGTTGATATTCATTGCATCTCAGATAAGTGGAATCTGTGGAAAGATACTCGTTTCAGTTCTTTATTCATACACACATTATTCATTCATACATTAATATAAAGTCCATGATTTGATTTCACATTTTTGATTTCTGCATTTGTAATAGTCATTTGCTTACTTTTTCACTGCTTAACTGGCTTTTGTTATGGTTAATTTTTATCCTAGCAATAGATTATCGTACATTTACAAATCTACCCTTTTAGTCAAAAGAAACATACTGTATGTACGAGAAAAATATGAGATATACTGTATATTAATTAGAACCATACAAAAAACTGCATGGCTACCTGATGCAGCTGCATTGACCTTGTGTTGAAGATTTTGCCTCATGGCTGAGTGTATTCGACCAAACACTTTCCCTGCAGAACATGGTTAACAAACAAAGTATCATACTGCATGTTCTTCATGTTCTGTTTTCTCTTGTAGCGAAAGCCGCTGAGACGGAGGTACGAATCACCAGGGATGTACTCCGATGATGACGCCAACAGTGACGCGTCAAGTGCTTGTTCCGAGCGCTCATACAGTTCACGAAACGGAGGCATTCCACATTATCTGCGCCAAACGGAAGATGTGGCAGAGGTCCTCAACCACTGCGCCAGCTCCAACTGGTCAGAGAGGAAGGAGGGCCTGCTGGGTCTGCAGAACCTCCTCAAGAGCCAAAGAATACTGAGGTGGGACTGAACTCAAGAGACTAATGGCGTATTTCCAAAAATTGTCAATCATCATGTTTCACCCACTGGATTTTAAAATAATAACCTTTTGTCATCTGAGTCTCCTAATCAGATGAACATAGACAACAGATAACCTGAGGCATCCTTATAGTAGTTATCTCTGTCTCTCTCTCTCTGTCTCTCTCTCTCTCTCTCTCTCTCTCTCTCTCTCTGTCTCTCTCTCTCTGTCTCTGTAAATAGAGGAGGTGTATAAGTGTAGTTCTCTCTCACATCACATGATTTATGGTATGATCAAAAATAAGCTTCATCTAGAGTAGTTCTAAACCATTGTTACAAAGTATTTCTAATAAAAACAGCAACCCACAAAAAATAGCAAATGTCCTGATTTTCTGTTTGTTTCTCTCTGTTGACTGCAGCCGAGTGGAGCTGAAGAGACTCTGTGAGATCTTCACCAGAATGTTTGCAGATCCACATAGCAAGGTATAGATCATCTCGACTGCCCGAAGAAATAACTAACCATTTCTTGTAACTACAGGGTCTCTACAATGACAAAATCCTGCAGCTTGTGTACAGATGACCTATTATGTACTTTTGATGTGTCTGTTGATACTAATGGAGTGTCTTGTGTTGCATGGTCTGCCTTGCTGTGGATTTAACAACAGAGAGTAAGTGTGTTTTACAGTTCATTTTACTGATTGATTGATTTTTTGGAAATCTCCACAAGGCTTGATTTTATGACCTCCCAGTGTGATTATTGTTATTTCATGTTGTCTAATAAAATAATGGATAAACAGAAATATTGATCAATACTGAGGAGAGAAGATTAAGCATCTTAAGTGATTAGTGCGTATTATTTCCCACATTATTTAACCAATGCAAGCCATCTTAAAAAAAGCATCTATATCTGGTTACACATTATGTATATTCAAGGTGAAGAGCAAGTCTCATGTAGGTTTTATTGCATAACAAGATGACCTCACACATTCTCTCAACATGAACTTTTAACTCCTCTTATTAAGCAACAATCCCATATGACAAACCAGTCATTTACTTTCACACTGTGCATTGGAATCAGTCAAAAGTCAAATGCCTGCAGTATGTGCAGAACACAGCTGCTTGGTTTTAACTGGTTCCCTATTTGTCTCTCTCTACTCCCAATCAACTTTAGGTAACATTTTTAAAATTCAGTTAGTCTATAAAGCATTCCATAGATGGACTTTCCTTTTATCCAATTTCTCTTATAGCCCCCAACACTCCATCAAGATCCCTAAAGTCATTCAACCAGTCAGTACTGGTCATCCCTCAAGCTTAACTCAAAGGGTGACACTCTTTTTCAGTTGCAGGCTCCAGTACATGCCCTCTCTAATGAAACCTTCAAAAAACATTGTAAAACTTTCTTATATCTTTGTCTCTGATTTATGTTGTTTTTGTACCTACAATTGTACACTACTTTGTGAAGAATATTGATCAGACGACATTGTTTTTACATGCATTATAGAACATGTGAAATAGAAGTTGACTTGATTTCTCAGGTGTTCAGCATGTTCCTGGAGACACTTGTGGACTTCGTCACAGTTCACAGGGAGGACTTGCAGGACTGGCTGTTTGTCCTGCTCACTCAGCTGCTGAAGAAAATGGGGGCAGATCTGCTTGGCTCTGTCCAGGCCAAAGTCCAAAAGGCTCTGGATATCACAAGGTCTGTCCAACACCTAAGATAACGACCTGCTGTGCATTTCCAGGGGATGAGGAGACACTTTACACTTTTTAAGAATTACTTTGTCCAGTTTCTTATTGTGGAATGAAATCATCAACAATTGATGTTTTTTGTGAGTTTCTTAGCAATGATTAGCAATGCACCAAAAACATGTAGTTTTGAGTTCTTTGGCTTACCAAGTACACCCAAACTTCCGGGTCCTGGCATATTCTGAAGTTTGCCATCCACAAATAAATTAAGCTAGAGATTGTCTGGCTCAAATGTATTCACAGCAGGAGAATGACCAGAAAATTCACACAAAGGGGTGGAGCCTGGCTTCAGCATTTATAATAGGACACTGCTCATTTGCTTGCTGTTAATTATCTGAAGCGTCTGCTGTGTCTCATATGGACTCACTTAGACGTTATCTAGAAATATTGCTAGCGAGCTGTCAGGACAAAATTTGGAAAACATCCAGAGAGACTTTTGCATATATTTTCATTCTCACATGCTTCCCCTCTGATACCCATGCTTTCAGACATGCTTAAGTGCATGTCTGAAAGTAGGATTAGTCAAATGTAGCTTATATCTCAACAAACACTACACAGTGTAATAGAGCAGGAATAATGTAACCTCTTTTGTTTCTGTTTGTTTGTTTGTGTGTGTGTGTGTGTGTGTGTGTGCGTGCACATTTAGAGAGTCATTTCCATTTGACCAGCAGTTCAACATTCTGATGAGGTTCATTGTAGATCAGACTCAGACACCAAACCTCAAGGTAAGTCAAATGAGAAACACTGATTAAAAACACAGATTAATAATAGAGGTGAGCGCTGGTTGTTTAATGTGCATTTGTAAAAAGAAAAAAAGAAAGACTAAATGACTGTTGATTTGTAAGGTGAAGGTGGCCATTTTGAAGTACATTGAGTCCCTGGGACGCCAGATGGACCCAACAGACTTCGTCAACTCCAGCGAGACACGTTTGGCTGTGTCCCGCATCATCACCTGGACCACTGAACCCAAAAGCTCTGATGTCAGGAAGGTAGGCCAGCTCTCGATGATAACAGAAATCTCTTTGCATACATTTACTTTAACATGACTCTTCCCATAGAATAATTGTGGTACAATGTCATTATTGGTATGTATGTGTGTTCTTATGCTTCATCTCATGCCTAAAGTTTTTTAGGGTTTTGTGTAACGCCAGTTACCAAGGTCATGCATTACTAAACTGTTTAAACAATGGTACAGTACACAAAGTTGAGCGAGCTTATTGCTAAACTAAGTGCTTAAATGCTTTGAGACTAAAATAATAATTGGATTCATTTTAAGGATTTCTTTTTCTTTTTCAAAACGGATCCACAAAATGAACATTTTCCCCACAGACATATGTCCACACCATTTTTATTTAGTTTTCTCCATCTGTGGTGGGTTTATTTTAAGTTGTAAACTTGAATGGCTTTCAGTCAATGGTGCAGCTTGTTTGACTTGCATCATAAGTTCTCTCCCTTTCACCTTCTGTTTGTTTTTCAACCACTGTGTTCCCCCCAAGTAAAATCCTCACCTATTTCCTAATCAGAGTCTGACTTCCAGAAGGCTGGAAACAAGCCTGTACAGAGGAGTTAATATAATCCTGACTGAGTAGAAATATGCTGAAAGACTGACCCACTCTGTGATGATCTGTGCCAAACTGTTTTAAAAGACTGGTACAGTTTAACCATATTCTGGTGGAGCACCTGTGTCATGCTGTAATTCCTATTCTGCCCTGCCACTGTGCCCCAGACCCTTCATAGCTGGGTGAGCGAGGAACTAGCTGGCAGGTCCAGTACAGCAGCCTTACTGTCCACTGAGGGTAACCAGGAAGAAAGGTGTAAGCAGGTAGAACCCGCACCAGCAGCCAATCAACACATGACAAGCACGCACTGCCCTGCCTGCTCGGTGCCTAACCACCACCAACCCTCAGGACTGTGACAACTTTTCACTCACCCCCTACCATTAATGCTCCAGCTGTTTTGCTGTAATAACTGCTTAGAGTCGGTCTTTGCCTTGTTATTTGTTCACTCACCAAACAATTGAAGCTTGTTGTGTTTTTTTTTCCTGATGTACAGCAAAGGCTTGCTGCTTCGTATGAATGTACCATTAATCTAGATTAATTGCTCAACAATTATAGTATTATTTTGTTACTTCTGTGTGTCTAACACTTCATCGTGTGTTTGATTCACTCTAACCACCTGCATACTTGCATGCTATTAACATTTTGTTTTTCGACAGCATTTGAATCACACATTTTGTATTGTATTGTTTTATTTTTTATGTCATTATGTATTGTGCACTAGCTATAGCTTTAGTATAAAGCTATACATGCTTACATCTTTTACTTAATTAATAGCAGTTGCTCTGTATGGATGTGCTTTCATAGCAGTTTAATCATCACAATTACATGTAATAAGTTACTGTATTGCATTTTGTAGTATAAAATTTAAAGACCAGTGGTGGCCTAGAAAAAAACATACATGTTTTTACATTATTTATGTTATGTGGTAGATCTGTTGTGCAGAATGAGCTCTGTAATTTTCTTTTTTTAACAACAACAACAATAAAGCTCGACTCTAGGTGGAATAGAATTAAAATATAAAATAGTTGGATGCTAACAACAGGTCTGAATAGGGCTGATGGTGTCCACTAACTATCTCAGAAACGATTAAAAACAGAGACCATGCAGCTTAGGACTAACAAGTCACGTTGGGCTGTAATGAAAGTTTTTGATCAAGTTTGATTTTAGTCTGCAGGATTGTACTTGGTACCATTTAACGTAGTCTTCATCCCCAACGAACTACAAAAACATGACTTTCCACAAGTTTATCTGGAGTAACTTGCATGTGTTAACAGTGATGTATGAACAGCGCACACACCAGTACACTTCAAGAGTTGTGTCCTTCATTAGTCTTGGTCACTGAATGCAATTTTCATCACTCAACTTTAATGCGTTTTCTATGCGTGTTTCTACAACCTCATGTGTTTCTGTTCTGAATAGTTGTGGCTGTTATTTGTCTGTTTGACTGGTCTTCCGTGGTTTTACAGATTACAATTTTTTTAATTTTTTTTTTTCAATTCATAATGTAGTCTTTTGTACTGTTTTATACTTAATAATATGAGTACAATTCTATAATTTTACCGGTAAAATTTCAGTTGTAAACACATGGTTATGGTTCCTCTGAAACGTAGGAACGCCATCTGAACTGTATCTTCCAGCAGTAGGAAATGTGTCCCTCACCCTAAATTGTGGCACTGATCTGCCTGCAGGCTGCTCAGGTGGTGCTGATATCCTTGTTTGAGCTCAACACCCCAGAGTTTACCATGCTGCTGGGAGCACTGCCTAAAACCTTCCAGGATGGAGCCACCAAGCTTTTACACAACCATCTGAAGAACTCCAGCAATACCAGCAGTAGTGTGGTATGTAGGATGCAACACCGTAGTTAGGGGTCCTCAAATTAAATGTAGGATCTGTGTAATACAAATGAGGTCTGAAAGTATATAACTATGGGAATACATTTTTTTTTTCTTCTTGCCAGACTCGAGGCACCATTACCATTGAACAAATTGTTTTTAGATTAGATGTGAGACCCCATTTTACATAGCAAACTATGTTAGCAACACAACAATCCAGATAGTTTCCCTCTTATCTGCATTAGCACCAGAGGAATACACCTGTTGGCTTAAGTATCAGACAGATCCCCAACACCGTGTAAAAACTCTGCATCAGTGTGAGGCCTTAATTAGTTGGCGATGTCATTAGTGTTTCCTCTTCTTTTAGGGGTCTCCAAGCAACACCATCGGACGGACACCACAGCGCCACACTCCCAGCAGAACCAGCCCCCTAACCTCTCCAACAAACTGCTCCCATGGAGGAGTTTCTCCAAGGTAGATCCTCGCTGATCTTCTTTTAACACAGTAGCACTTGCTAATGCATGGCTGTGATGTAATCATGTATTGTATGGCATCAACTGCTTTCATTTGGAGACTAACACTGAGTGAGTTGCTCAGAGAGATGATTAGCATGTGGCTTATTAATAAAACATTTACTGCCTGCTGTTGAAACATCAGGTAACCAAGGTTATTTGCTCTTTGTCAGTGTGATGTCTGGGCCACACTGGATGTGTAATCAGTACATCTATGTCAGTTAACATCCTGCTTTTCATTTAGGCACCAAAGTTATCAGATTAAAGCAGCCACACAGCCTGTGTGAGACTAGCATCTCATGAGCTCTCTCCTATTTTCTCTGTAGATAGATTCATTTAGAAAGTGATTTGTCATTGATAGATCATTGCAGCCCTAGTGTAGACCTTTTCCCTGTGTGAACATCAGAGGCGTGCAAGATGCAGATCATCAGCGATGCAGTCGAGACGCACTGCAGATGTATTCAGTGTGGCCTCGGCAGCATAAAGCAATAAAAGTTCTCTAAATATATAGATTTTCTCCAAATGAGCAGCTCATTCAACTAAAGCACTTTTGTCTGCAAGCAGAATACCATGTACACTGATAGATATATTGTATTTCCTGCTTGCGATTACTGTAGTTGAAGCTGCAAGAAGCTTAGAGTCGTAGCTCATTTTGGCTACAAAACATGGACAATGGCTCCTCATTCAAAGCAGGGCTTTTTTGCTCTTGTTTTACTTAAAACTGACTTTGTGGGTTGCTGCTACTTTTCCACTGCTCTCCTCTAAATTAACAATTTCCCTTAACCTTTAAAGCTCAGACTAGTTTCTTTTTGTCTCTTCTCTTTCACGCTTGTTTTCCTCTTCCTCCACCACCTCCGTCTTGTCTCGTGGTCTCCTCCTCCTGTTGGTTTCCATTTATCTTGCCCCCACTCTTTCTCTCTTGTCTGTCCATCCTTCCCTCTCGGCCGCGCTGTTGCAACAGTCGGTTATGGGGTTGGGGTGTTGATGGATTATCAAAGCACCCCCCTGCCCCTCCTCCTCCTCCTCCGCCTCACTCTACCCCTGCTGCCCCCTCCCTAAGGGTCCTACGCAGAGCATATTCACCCAGGTAATGATGTGGGCTGTGACACGTGGGAGATTTTGCCCACAAGGAGGACAGACCTTTTGCATAGTCCAGATTTCCCTTTTAGTTCAGTTAAATGTTACTTTCTCTGCTAAATACAGTAATAACTCTAATAACTTGAAATGATAGTGTAATAATGTTTCCATCCAACTATACTTCACTACTGCTGTGCAATAAGGATGCAGAAGTATAATTCACTCACTAATTGCTAGGTGTGTTCTAATTCTTATTACAAAAGACATTGTCACCCTGGCATACTGCATACTGTAGTTGACGAAAATAAATAGATGCAGCAGTAATCACCTGACAATTCCACACACCAATGATACATTTATGCTGCATTTTGGTCCAGTTTAGCTGGTTGACTTTTCTTTCCACCATGGAAATCTATGGGAATCATCTGAAATATGGTTAAATGTGCAAAGGGTTGGATGGAAACACAGTTACTGTTTCACTGACATTAAGCTTTGCTCTCTCTAAATGCATCTGTCAAAGCAGTGCTAATCACAGTGCAATCATTCTATATTTCTATACCCACTTCTCATGTTTTGCTTACATAGTTTTGTATATAACTATCTGCGTTTGTGTCTGGTAGTATGATGGAGTATGACACGGAGAACATGAACTCTGAAGAGATCTACAACAAGCTCCGTGGTGTCACTGAGGCCATCCAGAGCTTCAGCTATCGTAGCCAGGAGGACCTGAATGAACCAATCAGACGGGAGGGCAAGAGGGATGATGCAGTAAGTCATAACATTTTCAACTACATCACCTCTTTCCTCAATAATACTACTTGGATAACACAAGGGTTTTTACCTCAATTACAGTCTTAAAAGCTAAAAAGAGATATACAGAAATCAACAACAATCTGTTGTTTTAATAAAGAAGTGAGATAGTAATTAGCATCTGTGATGAACCATGATATGATCTTTACATGCTGCCTTTGGGATCCATCTTTAAAAAATCATAATGTTTCTTTTCACTCTTTTGTTAAAGAATTGGCTCCAAGAAGTCTTGAATGGATTACATTTTTTTTTGTCTTAACAAAAAGAAAATTTCAATCATTTAATTTAATAAACCTGGTCTTCTAATGGTGTCACCCATCCATGAAAAATCTTGGTGTGTTCATTGACAATGCTTTTAAAATGGACAACTCAATAGATCAAGTTGTTAAAAGTAGTTTTTCTTTCCAAATTAGACGTCTAGGGAAGGTTAAACCTCATCTCTCCCCAAAGGAATTTGAAAAAGTAATTAATTATGTTCATCAAGTCACATTGGAATATTGTAATGCTTTATACTTTGGGGTAGATCAGTCGGCTCTTCACTGTCTTCAGCTGACCCAAAATGCAGCAGCACGTATGCTGATGGTGAAGAGATGACTCAAATACATCACCCCTATTCTGGCTTCACTACACTGCTTTCCTGTCACATACAGGATACAGTTCAAAATGTATTGCTTGTTTTTAAATCATTGCAAAATAACACGCCACCCTATCTGACTGAGTTGTTGCACTGAGGTCATCTGGAATTTCTTACAGTAGGTCCAGACTTAAAACTTCAGGGGCCTTTTCTGTGGCAGGTCCCAAACTGTGTAACAGTATGCCTGATTATATTCAGGCTGCCAGAACCTTTAAAGTTTTTGATATTTTAATACCAGTTGAGCAGTTCTTATTTCTTCTTATTATATTATTATTATTATTTTATGTGTATTTTCCATCGCTGTGTTTTTACTAATTTTATCTGGTGACTTTCCTTTTTTCCATTAACTTAATTTAAGCATGTAAAGCACTTTGGGACAACAGGGATTGTTTTCTTCTTCATCCATCAGCTCACACAGGCTGCTCTTGACTCTTCCTTTACTTCCAGTTCCATTGGTCATGAAGGACAGTAGCATATCCCAACACTGAATGTGTTAAATCACTTTTTTTTTGGACAGCTCCAACTAAAATCATAACCGTTATCTGTCTCATATCTTCCATCTGTCTTGCTTTCTTAACAGGCTGGGAGAGAAGGAGTGGCATCATCCCCTGGCTCTGACGCTCGTTTAGGCTTGGACATGGTGGAAGGAGGACGCACTGCCTTGGACAACAAAACGTCTCTACTCAACACACCATCGCCACGCTCTTTCTCTGGGCCCCGTGGTCGTGAGTTTGCCCTTTATGGCTATGGAGATACCATCTGTACATATGACAAGAGTGCACTGAAGGAGGCTGTCTTTGACGATGATGTGGAGCAGTTTCGCGACTGTGAGTTTAATCAATGATAAAGACTAAATTGGTTATCACACTGGACAGAAATTAATTTCACAATGTACTGTATGCGTATTTCTTAGAATACAGTGCACATACCATACATTTATGTTTTTTAAACTTTTGCTTGATTTTATATAGTTTGATTGTTGTCCCATACACATTACTCTCTAACTCATCTACAGATACATTGTTGACTGACATTATAATTATGAGGTTCTAAATGTATATTCATGTTTACAATTTACAGAGCATAATCTGGTTATGACTCCTGACGTCCACTGCTATGAAAATCCAACAGGAAGTTTTATATGATTAAGATATAACAATATACGTTATATTTAAAGATATAACTACATGATGTTGCTAAGATCAAAGTACTTCACTTGTTTTTAAGGTATAGTTTGAGATTTTTGAGGTGGAGTTGTATGAGGCACTTACATCTTGTATTACATCTTTGTGCAAGCAACCAGGAGGCTGACAGGTGCAAGCTCAGTGAAAATATGGCTGGCAGTAGGGGCAAATTATGTATTATTATTATCATTATTATTATTACTATTATTATTATCATTATTATTATTATCAATGGTTATTTTTCATCTGGTTACTCAGTTTAACAGTGCATTCTTGCAAGGTGTGACTTTGTCACACTTTGTGTGAATCTGTAGCTCCTCTGCTGTACAGAGACAAGCCACTGTGTGTGTGTGTCACTTGTTGTCATCACATTCTTTGCCTCCTGTCTCCCCTCTGTTCCCCACCTCCACCTCCATCTACACTCCCCCACCTCAATCCAGGCCGACGTCAGGAAAAGGGTGAAAACAAGATGATGCTCCCCAAGGTCTTAGCTCCTGGTAAAGAAGCCTCCCTGCCTGAGTTGTCTTACTGACTATCTGAAAGATTCACCTCCAGTCTTTATGATTGAATAACCATCATACTCATTTACAGACTGTACCTTTACTCCATCACTCTTTGTCTTTTGCATGATTCACTCTGTTCTCACATCTAAATTCTGTTAACTCCACCTCCTTCCCTTCACATTCATTAAGTCCAGTACATCTTGCTTTTAGTGTAGAACTGACTGGTGGGTTACCACATGGTTGTGGTTTTCTCTCCCAACCACTCAAATGATTGTTTGGGTGGTTGTAAGATCTGTCTTCTTAATAATCTTAATAATAAATATCTTGATGTTCACAGGGCTACAACAAAACAAATCACACTAAGCAAGCTCCCTCTGTTACTACTGTGGTGTCTGTTATAATGCAAGCTCCCCTAAGAATGTGTAGTTTTCTTTAATATTTTATTGCATTTCAGCTTTACTTATTTACTATATTAATACTAGGTTATGTTAGCAATATAGTCAGTTAAGTCCCATCAGCTTATTACACTGTACTTTATTAGTTAAAATAATCAATGTTGAAGTATCCTGGTTTCTTTATTAAAGCAGTATTTTGCAGTAAGTATTATTTAAAATCTGAATTACTACTAATTCCTAATGTCATTCTCCATGTGAGTCATTGAGACCCTCCACTGCAGTAGAAGTTGCTCTGCAAGATGGTGTAACACACATACTGGTCACTGGGTGCATCTGGAGCACAGACATAACTGACATGAGTAAGGCTGTCCAACCTGAGGCAAGCCAACAGCCAAATTACATTTTATTTAGTTTTAAAACCACATATACATTTTCAAAATGTTGGCTGCCAAAATGTAACTATCTTCCTAGCTTAACAGTGTATTTAGAGCTGTTTCCCTCACATAGAGGGTACTACATTGTTCATCTTAGCATTTCATGTTAGCTTAGTGCATTTAAAAAAAGAAAGTATGAAAAAATACTTGATTATTATTATTTTATTTTTTTTAAAGTGATGACAATAAGATTTAATTACTGTGTATTCTTAACTGTATTCTCTTCTCTTGGTGAACAGTTGGTCAAGACCACTCAGACCTTGTCGCCGACCTGCTGAAAGAGCTGTCGAATCACAATGAACGCTCTGAGGAGCGTAAAGGTGCCCTAGTGGACCTGCTGAAGATTACACGGGAAGACAGCCTGGCTGTGTGGGATGAACATTTTAAAACTATCCTCCTGCTCCTGCTGGAGACGCTCAGCGATAAAGACGTAGGTGTATAAATAGAGTCTTCAATGTGCATGATTGAAGTTGGAAGTTTGAATGTGTGTGCAGACTGTTTGCAAACTGAGACAACAAAGTTCTGTGTGGGTTTACAGTGTGAATGTGCAGTTCATTCATTTTTAATGGAGTGTCGACCCTATTCGTTCCTTCAGTACACCATCCGAGCCCTGGCCTTGCGTGTGCTCAAAGAAATTCTAAGGAACCAGCCGGCCCGCTTCAAAAACTATGCTGAGCTGACCATCATGAAGACTCTAGAGGCTCACAAAGACTCTCACAAGGAGGTACACACACACAGCTCCCACATGAGAACTGGATTATGTGTTGCTTTTTTTCCCCCACTTGAGGGCAGTGTAACAAGTGTAAAAACCTGATCACACTAGTGTAAAAATTTTTTTTTGTTTTTTTGGAATATTTTATTTTAAATTTTCATTTTAACAAGAAAAAAAAACCACACATGAACATGGCTCCGACTTCTCTCCCTGACCCTAACCCCAAAAGAAAGAGAGACCTACTCAAAAAGCAGGTAATAATAATAATGGTGCATGAACCCAGTAGCATTTTTATATGGAATCTGGCATTATTGGTAGGGTATCGATAGAGGTCAAGTATGGCTGCCAAATGATCAGAAAAGTTAGACAAATACTAGCAGCATCGGTCACAGTCCTGAGGTCCAGATTTCATCCCTTTATTAAGTCTGCTTTGGTCTTCCTCAACAGTTTCATCCTGGGAGATCATGAACAATGTGTTTATCAAGTCTGAATAGTTAGTGTTTTATCGTCAATTTTTCATTTCACCTGCAACTTTTACAGATTCATAGGCTACAAAAAAGCCCTACTAGTTTGAAGCCTAGAGTGCAGTCGCTTGAAGGGATAGTGTTGGTTTATCAGATATTGACACATAGTCAATGCCCCTTCACCTAAAACCTGTATGAAACAGACCCTAACCCCAAAAGAAAGAAAGACCTACTCAAAAACAGTAGGTTTACATTGAGACATTACATATCTCAATGTAAAATAGCTGATTTTTCCTGTCACTTCTGACATCATACAAACAAACTTCCTGAAACAAAAATCCTGAAACATTACTTTAAGGCTGAATGTCCCCAATTTATATGTTGATAGCTGCTTTTAACTGGATCAAACAGTCATAACTTAACTTTATGTCTTTGGTCACATCCTAGTGTTTGTTATGTTTGTGTTATGTGTAGAAGCCCATGTTTAATATCCTTTATATTTAGAAGCTAAACTCTTACACAGTTTCACACAAGCAGATTTTATGTTTCTCAGCTTTAAAATCCGTTTCTGGTTTATAACCATTTTGCACAACAGCTGTCATCATCCCAACATTCTCTCAGAGGCCATGTGATGTCTTTAGTTTAAAGCAAGCAAATACCCTGAGTGTCTGGTCATTTGTGATGTGATGTAGAACAGCAAATTACTTTTAGCACAAATAATAAGTTAAGTAATATTTGTTTTGAAAAAAAAAAAGCACTTTTCAACAACATTTTCCTCAATGTAGCCTTTGTGCTGAGCAAAGAAAACATTTCAATGTTTACAAACCTTTAATTGTGAAAAATGGAATAATAGAACAGGTGTAATACAACACAATCATGCATGTGCAGGGCATAACAACACACTTGTTTTCAAAAGGTTAATAATTGTTGGTTTTAAAGGTTTCTATGTACAACCCAACACTTCACAATCTAGTTATCAGTATGAAAGCAATAACAAGAGCTTAACTAACCTTTGACCCTTCAGCATAGCAGGGTAAATCTGAGGGCTTATATAGAGTTAATTTAGAGAAAAAAAACAGCTTCGGTATGCGTATGATGAAACTTAATAGTGACAGTTTTTATATTTAACTATAATTTTCCAGCAAATTTAATAGATATTTACAGTTAAATACAAGGAGACATATTTGTGTTTGATGCCATTTTGTTCACTCCGATAAGCGACAGTTGTTTGTTTCCTAATAATGGATTATCTGAATGACACATATAAAATAGTCTTTCCTAATCTGTGAAGATAATCTTGGCGTTTATGTTTCTATGTTGTTAGGTGGTGAGGGCAGCTGAGGAGGCCGCAGCCACCTTGGCTGGCTCCATCCACCCAGAGCAGTGCATCAAAGTGCTGTGCCCTATTGTGCAAACAGCTGACTACCCCATCAACCTGGCCGCCATCAAAATGCAAACCAAGGTCATTGAACGCATCACCAAGGACTCACTAGTGCAGCTGCTGCCTGACATCATTCCTGGACTCCTACAGGTCAGAGTCACATCTAGTTTTGCCTTGCTGTAGCCAGATTTCCCCCCCTCCATTTCTGACTGGACACCAGCCTCAACATTTCATTTATTTTTATTAGTATTATTATTATTATTATTATTATTATTATTATTATTATTAATATTATTAGTAACTTTATTTAATTAAGAAAATCTCAATGAGATTTGGAATCTATTATCCAAGGAAGGCAGCAGCACAAATAAAAAAGAAACTTACAATCTGAAACACAACAGAAGATAAAAGTTAAATAACTAAAAAACACAATTTTACAATCTCAGCTCAAGGTGAATTAAACATGGTGATATCTTAAGGAATCTGTCTCTAGATCTTTATTTTTTTTATTTTAAAGCAGTGAGATTAATTCTAAAGTTTAAAGTCCGTCTGCAGCAGGTGCAGAATACACAAAACTCTTATTCCCCAGTAGATGTGAAGGCAGTTGGAAAATTTGACTAGTTAGAATGTATATTGTTCAGTAATAAATGAGTTAAGACATGCAAGGCATACAAATATACTATACTACTATGAAAAGTATGCATAGGTGAGATATTACCAAAGTTCAAAATAAAAATGCTACAGCAACAAGTCCATTTTTTTACATTAAAGAGAAAAGCACAACAGTTTTAGACTCAGCATTTAACCACACAAACACATCTTAGAAAATAGAGTACACATTGTTTGCCTGACATGGGTACTCAAGGTTTTCCTTAACCCATTTGCCTTTAGTTATCGAATAGCTCGGGATTCTGGGGAACAGAGAGAGCAGAAACATCCTGTCAGCACCAAAGAGGCTTATTTGGACAATGTTCATATTTGGACAGTGGAATTATTTGCCTTATTTGTCCCTGGAAATGTTTGTGTGTACTCTGCACTCTCTGCTGCAACTCCTCCCGTGTTCCTGCTTGACCCTGTGTGTGTGTGTGCGCGCGTGCCTGCTTGTGTGTGTGTGTGTGTTTGTGTGCGTGTCTTCTCTCTGCAGGGATATGACAACACAGAGAGCAGCGTTCGCAAGGCCAGCGTGTTCTGTCTGGTGGCAATCTACTCTGTGATTGGCGAGGAGCTCAAACCCCATCTGGTTCAACTCACGGGCAGCAAGGTATTCACTGCAAGCAACACACACAAACACACACGCCTCCTCCTCCTCAACAGAGGCAGAGCCTTATCATCTTCCCATGTTGTCGTTTCTCAACTGGCTCCAACTGGTTTTTCAATTATAAAGCACTGGGTCATATTTGTCCTGGTTTACACGACGTGTCCTTGGGTTATGCAACAATCTCACTGTGAGGTTTAAATTCCTCTGAATTAAGAGACACTCCCTAAACACTCCCACTTTCCTTTTGGACAGCTGTCTATCTGAAAGTCAAGTCATTTTTTTTTATGTAGTCCGACAGCACAAACACAATTTGCCTTGAAGGGTTTTACAGTCCGTACAGCAAGTAACACACTCTGTCCTTAGACCCTCACATCGAGTAAGGAAAAACTCCATAAAACCCTTGTACAGTGGAAAAATGGAAGAAACAGGAAGAGCCACAGAGGATGAATCCCTCTCCCAGGATAGACAGATGTGCAGTAGGTGTCACATGTACTGTACAGAAACAAGTTCAGCTGATTACAAACAAAACATCACATTTAGAAAGAGTGGAAAGAGAAGAAGATGGAGATCAGGAGCATTTAAAAAATTAACAACATTAATAACAATTATCATCATCACTACTATCTTCATCTCATCCAGGATCTGGTCCTCATGTGACCCTCAGAAAAGGACAAGCCTTTGATGAAGCATGGATGAGAATAATAGAGAGAGAGAGAGACCCCCATTTCACACTTAGAAACTCTGGGAACCACAAGCAGACCTCCATTTTACCAATGGCGTGGTCTATTTAGTGTTGAATATATCGTTATAAACCAATATTCTAATATAGTTTCATCATCACCTTTAGATCGTTTTATTTGTAGCCACACACAATATCACCACTGTTCAACATGATTTATGTAGTCCTGCCTTTCACACAGACACTAATGCATTGACAACACATCTGGACTGATTAAAAACATCCTTTGATCACCTGTGAACAGATCAACTTAATAATGTCTATTTGTGATTGATGATTTCATGTCAG
This sequence comes from Solea solea, assembly GCF_958295425.1. Lineage (NCBI taxonomy): Eukaryota > Metazoa > Chordata > Actinopteri > Pleuronectiformes > Soleidae > Solea > Solea solea. The sequence goes on from NC_081135.1 coordinate 11,763,020, forward strand.
ATGTTAATACCAGGTCTGCAATGTGTCCTTCGTTCTGTTTAAAACTAAACAAGGGAACATCAGTTTTTATTTTAGTTATAAATCTTTGGGTACCACTTGCATACATAATGAAAAGGAAATTCCTGTCTCACTGTTTGATACAACAGGAACGCATCTATTGCAGGACCAACACACAGAGATGAACAAACATTCACCCTCACATTCACACTTAACCTCTACATGTTTTTGGACTGTGGGAAGAAACCAGAGAACCTCTTTTTGATCTTTTTGGTGTAAGGTGACAGTACACTATTCCACCGCGTAGCCCCAAACATGAACTGTTGCCTCTACAAATTGAAGAAGACGACACGCAATCACACTGTGCTGATGTAAACATTAAAATGTCTCTTCTCTTGTCTCCTTGTGCAGATGAAGTTATTAAACTTGTACATCAAACGAGCCCAGACGACCAACAGCAATAGCAGCAGTTCTTCAGACGTCTCCTCTCACAGCTAATGGAAGGAGGTTTCTTTTGGAAACCATGTGAGTGGATGGCGCTGTAGGATTTTCGGGACCTAGATGTGCTTCTCTGGGACATCTTCGTCTCTGAGCTCCCCCACCTCCTCCTCTTCACCGTCGTCATGATGCTCATGCTCCACTACGCTTTCCATTTTTTTCAAGGGGCTTACATTCACCAATTAATCATTTAGTCCCCGCCGCCACCGCTCTCTGAAATTGTGAATGTAACTCTGGGTTGGTTTTAAAAACCATCACATTTAAGGTTTCATGGATATGGGAAGTGCACTTTGGTTTCCTTGACCTCTACACTGCCTTCAGTCAATGAAATCCTCTTTTTGTCGTTGAGCCCTCCAATCTGATCCATACATGGATTATTCACAGCTTCTGTCACACAAGCTCCAGTTTGGGATGAAGTGTCATTTGGCTGGACCAATGATGGTTGTAAACCCATTGGCCATGGGAAGAATTCTGCTTTGGCATCACGGAAATTAAATATGTTGGGGGGTAAATACATAAATGTGCAAGGGAACAATGGGACATAAAAAACAAAGTTCTGTACAGGTATATTAAGTTAATGTTTTCAGTCTATTGATTATGATCAGGGTTTAATAGAAGCCTGTGCTTCAGCTGTAGTGTTTTTTGTGTTTATTCCTTTATTTAATTAAGACAGGCTTCTTAATTTAAATCCCCCTTCCATGAAATTCATACTCAACAAGGTACCACATTGCAGATAATAAGACTGAAGTGACAATCCTTGAAATGCTGTGCACTGTGCTTTCTTTGAGGTGCAGAACATGAAATTGTGCACATCTAAAAATGGCTGAATCTGTCATAAAATTCACAATCAGCAGGCAAAGTCGGGGTTCATGAAGAGGAAAAGCTGGTTTGCCTGTATTTTCTCACTGAACTCTGCATTAAAAGAAACATTTTCACAAACGGAAGACGTCATGTGCCGCTCAGTACGAAGTACGCAGAGGGACGCTCGTGTTAAGAGGACGCTCTTTGTAAATAAATACTCCACATGTTTTCTCCGTTTGGAGTCAGTGAAGCAAGACTGTGAGAGATATCCCCCAGGCCTTATTCATTTTACACACTCTGTTTGTTGACTGCAGACAGTGAATGGGATGTACAGCACTGTAGCTTGTTGCTCTTAACAAAATGTGAATCTGCAGGAAAACAGGCGCCGGCGGTGTTTTTGCTGATGAAGCAGATCCAGTATTAGTCTCCACTTCTCTCATTCAATGTCACGTCATGTAGCCGCAGCTTCTTCAAGAACCACAACACCACAAGTCAAGGTATTTTGTACATACACGTTTTAACCACTGCTTCGCAGAGTCATGAAAAGAGTGGACAGGTGACCTTTAACCTTTGTGCATGTCAGCAAACTAACTTGCATGTAATCTGCAGCACTTTTTGTCACCGTTGTGCTGTTTTGCAGGGCCCAGGTTGTTGTCGTCGGCAGTTAAAGTGCCCTTGCACTTGCAACATCATCAGATTACTCATCTCCGAGGGAATGTGTCAGAGAGGGAAGACGTATTAATCATATTAAAATGGTACACAGTAGAGCAACAATGATTTGATTTTAAACTACACCTATGTGGTGTGAATTTAAGTACATTACGTTCTCAGACATCAGACAGTCTGAATGGGACGACTTCCTCCTTATTACTGGATATGATTTGGTACAGTTGGTCTACTGTAAGAAAGGATCAGATTGGTATTGTTTGTTTTTCATTATCTCGTTTGATAACTTCTAGCAAATCAATAATATAATTCAAATTATTATTATAATAATCACAATGATTAGGAAATATTAATGATTTTCTTTGGACATGCTCAGTCTTTGGATGTTTGATGCTTATTGTCGACGTGTTGTCAGTGATAGTTTCCTTTCGCTGACTTCCTGTCTGTTGCTGCTGTTAGCATTCCCTTTCTGCTCCCCGTGTTTTCGGGACGTGTATTCATCGTCAAACAGCCTAATGCTACAAAAAAAAAATTGAAAATACATTTTATTCATCTCACTTTGGGAACAAAATACAAAATTTAGATACTATTGCTGCTGTTAAGATGTATTGGAAGAGTGAGGAACATTCCTTTATTTTTGCCGTAAAACATTCGGGTTTGACATGAAAAGATGCTTTTATTTCCAGCTATTTACATTCAGATTAGAAGATAGCCCCGTTTGTGTTGGAACACCACATTTTAAGGTAAACAAAAGAATAGTAACAGATTACCTTAAATTACATTGTAATGAATAATATTTAATATTTTGTGGCAAATCTATTGCTGTGCGTTGTTAAATCTTTAGCTGTTTTATTAAATGAATGTGTTGAAGGAGCTACTTTTCTCCTCCTCTTGACAGTCTAGCAGAGCACAGTTTGCAGCCTATTCTACGCTTGTCGTCATTGTGATACATTCGTTTATTGCCGCACACCTGCTCAGCTCACTTGAAGTTACATAAAGTGATCGGGTGCAACAGTATCAGAGTAATTTTATAAATACAAGTATACAAATGCAGCATTAGACCCAATGCTGGTATCTATGTCTGTGCATCCCTAGTTGCATACAAACTCTTTTTTTATTGCTTTCTAAAAAAGATGAAACAGTAGAGACAAAAATAATACATAGACCACAACAAGCATCATGGCAACTCCTCACCCTGTCCTGTAGGTGTCCATAAATACTAACAATTGCAGCATAAATTTAACAGAGAATAAAAATAATATTTACCACAGTTGCCTAATTTTATTTGGCAATATTTGCTTAAGCACAATGCATTCCCATCAATGAAATAGATTACATTTACTGCTGCCTCCATTTTATTCTGTAATGACAAAATGGAGACGTGACTATCGGCTGTGAACAAAAAGCTTTTGTCCATTCTGAAACTGAGCAACAGAGCTTCAGCTTCCTGTGTACCTGAACACTCGCATGATTATCTTTAAATTACTGACAGCAGCTTTAAATAAGGTCCTCTTTTCAGTCAGAGAATTCACTGAGAATGGGTCAGTTATGCTTATCTAAGTAAAATAATGTACAGAATTTGCATCACAACATCCTTTGTGCTTACTGGTACTGAAAAAAAACTTGCCTACAACATGCCTCTCTGCCTGACTTTCACCTCAACTCATTCAACAGTTTCAGAACACTCATTAGCGCACTCTTGCTTTTACTCCAGTATCACACAGCTGTTCCTGCAAACACATCACATGGTATTTCCTGGGAAAGTGTTCACTATGCATGTTCTGCAGTACACATTTTCCTTTTTTGTTCCCCCAATCCCACATGTAATATTCCTACCTGTATTTATGTATTTTATCTTGTTTTATTTTATTTTGTTCCCTCATGATACACTGTACAGTATTTCTTGTTTTGTTACATTTCACCTGTGATAGATTTGCAACAATATAAAGAAACTTTTTTGCCCTAGAAATAAACAAACTCGGAGTTCATGTGGATCTGTGCTGCTTATTCACCCCAGTCTCCAGTCATTTCTTAGGTTGGGCAGCATTTAAAACAATCACAGCTTCTAAGACCTCAGCTTCTCCTCCAGTGTTGGGTTTGAACCTGGACTTTTCTGCAGCAGGGGCATTAGCAGTGATGGGGGCATTTCCCCGTCCGTCCATCCACTTATGAGCACGTGTCCAAGTGCTGAGGTGTTCTTACGCTCTTGTGTAAACATTAACCAGAGCCGGGTTTGAAATGAAACCTGCTACTTTTTGAGGAGCTCTTAAGAGAAAAGTATGCGATTTTTTTTTTTTTTTTTTTACTCTCTCTGTTTACTCATATTCACAAAAACATGAATTTTGAGATGAAACTTTTACATTTCACTTCACTCGTCTTATAGCAGCAGATAATCATGTTTAGTGGTCTTCACATTGTTGTCATTGTCCCAGTGTTTGTTTCTTATCATTTCTCTGCAGACATAATTACCCTAAGTGAGTTTAAAGTCGAGCTTTAGGGCCAAACTGTCGGCAGTGTCAACAAACAGTGAAGAGAGGCTGCCATTAATGCATCAACCCGGTCAGACATTGCTTGTGGGAGGTGTGTTCCACCCCTCTCTTCCCCCCTCCACCTCTCAAATGTCATCTAAGTTATGCTGCAGATATCAGCAGAGGCCATATAAGAAGCAAGCAATGAGGTCCGCCTGCTAAAACCCCACTCTGAGCTGAAGGCGTGAGGAAGCCAGCAGACGCACAAAGCTCTGTCTTCACTTCTAACCTGGACACAAGAGGACTCGTTTGCACTGGACAATATGCTGTTCTGCCACTCACAGCCTGAGTCCTACCACCAGCACTCTGCTGGTTTCATTAGGTAAAGCACAGACATGTAAACAAACCTGCATTTACATTTTGAAAATGTTTAAAATGTGCACATTTGCAGCGACATGCCTTTGAAGGGGTCATTTTGACGAAGCATTGCATTCAAAAACAACTTAAACACGGCTTCCTCTGTCTTTTCAAACCCCCATGTTTTGCAACATTTGCGTTTTCTGTTTGCTCCTGTGAAATGAAGAGATACGTTCGGACAGAAATCAGGACAGTCACCATCATCTTCTCCACACTCAGCCCTTGCGTCTTTCTGTTCTCTTCCAGAGAGGCCATAGCACCTTTCCTGACAAATGAAGACACGAGACTTGTGGCAGAAACTGCCATAAGTACCAAGCGGAGTCCGTTCCAGTACATTCTCTGTGCAGCCACCTCACCGGCTGTGAAACAGCAGGACGAGACTCTCACTTATCTCAACCAAGGTAGCTATCAGTCCTGCTAGTCTAATGTCCATGTTGACTGAATGGACTGGAGCTCATTTTGTCACATGGAACTACTGCTTATGTGTATCAGTTTAGCAAATTCTACCACATATTTACATGCACATTCAATAATTGTACATGTATGTCCTGTAGTTTGGGACCAGACAGTAAACACTGGTCTGTGTAGATACACGTCATTTGCCAGATTAGCTTTAATCTACATGATGATTAAACAATAACATCAGAATTTCAACGTTACTTATTGCGGGTCTGTGAAAGCAAGGAAGGGCCTTAATAATTAAAATCTGCAAAATCTATGAGCACCAAATGTATTTTCATTGTCAATTCATCTGATACATTTTTTGATTATGTATTAATCTGCATTAAAAAAACAACAACATTCTTTTATTAGCCATTTACCTTTTGAATTATTTCACCAAAGAAAAACATAATTTGTGGACTCAGATAATGGTTGACATATTGATTTTCACACTGATCGAATCATTGCACTTTAAAATATTAATAATATATGTAAATATACTTAATGCTGAAATGTATTTTAAATTGGTTTGAAATCCATCTTGTTGAATTATCTGATGAGAGTTCCCTTCTTTGAAAGTTATCCTAAATGGTGCAATTCCAAGTTATCTTCTTTCTGCAATTGTCTTTTTTTTTTTCTCCAAAGTTTACTGTGATTCATTTATTTTATTTATTTTTTTAATTATTTCCACCAGGCTTGATAGCTTTTAATCAGCGGTTGTAGTACAGCCAGAGATTTTTTTCAATCTGACTCAGATTGTTGAATATAAATGACTAAAATAATTATGTAGCTTTTCCTTATTTATTTATTCTTATATGGATGCTAGAGGATGCTAGATTTTTCAACTTGAGCTTGTAAACTCTTGTGAAATTGCATTGTGAAAATGTGGAACTGTCAATCGAGGCTATTAAACGGATGGATTTCAAAACATTTCAAAGTCATTTGGTGGCTTTTGGCATGTGTTCAGAAGTGGAATCCTTTCACGGTGAAATAAAGATGGCCTTTTTTTGCTTCCATAGATTTCCTTTGTGTCGTTGAAGACAGTTATTGATAATTATCTGTGAAACAGTCTGCTCTGAAATAAATACTGTTAATTTGATATACTGTAAGCATAATGACATCCATACAGTCACACAGTAAGAAATCACAGCAGTTATTGTAGAAATTGTAGAAATACAGACTTGTCAGTGCAACATGACCGCCGAAATGTTTGCTTATTTCTCTGACTTTCATCTTCTGCATAATTCACCTCCCTTTTGTTTCTCTTTTCTTTCCTCTCTTAAACTCTGTACTCTCTTTTACCTTAGATCAATCTCGACCCTCATTTTTCTCTTGTTGAAACATTTGTGCTTTAATAACCTTTATGTTTCTACAAGTTTTCTCTGCTTATCTGCTCTAAAGTAATTTGTTTTTGAGTAAAAACAATGAAAGTGAGCTTTATGTAACATGCAACAATTAAATAAGCGTTTAAAAACGACACATATTGATTTGACATTAATTGACATCAGTTGGTAGCTTAGTTTTTTTTTTTTTTACTATACTTAAGAAGCACCGATGGTCTTCCAGTGTCCATTGTTGGTTTTTCTTGTGATATGATACTTAATGTATTTAAATTTGATCAGGATGGAGATACAGTATATCAAAGTTTCCTAGTGGCTGGCCTTCATATCTACCTTAAAAAGTTCCTAATTTGATTCAGTTTCTATCTCCACTGCCCCTCTTTTCTGATTGACTCATTTCCCATTTTTCAATTTTAATCAGTTTTTGTTTTTTAATATTTTAAAATGTAGGTCAGTCCTACGAAATCCGTATGCTTAACAGAAAACTAGTGGAGTATACAGATATAAGCAGCAAATATGTAAAGGTAGGTGTTAAGGTCTATTTTTTTGACTTTCATGTGACCTCTTCCTCTTTCTTCTTGTATCTGTTTCCATGTATCCATTTCCTGGTGTGTCACAGGTCCTCGACCCTCCCTTCCGCTTCAGGGGTGAGGTGTCGACCTTGGAGAGCTTGGTACCTTCACCCGAACCTACCTCTCCCCTCCTCCTTCTTAGACTTTACTGAAACACACAACCTGTCTTTTCTTATACATACCCATCATCCACACACTTCTGATTAATCGTTACATGCTTATATGACTCTGAATTGTATCTATATACTTCAAAATACCTCTCATCCCTAATTTATATTGTTGTGTGTAAGTTGTATATGACTGTACATATTCAATTGCTTTCCGAGTGGAACCTATTAACGGCTCACTGTGTCTGTTATGTAACGTTCTTGTGACACAACATTTCAGCCGCAGGTCAAAAGCAACTCCATTTATTGCAAAGACATTCTTCAACATGCTCTTTTAAAGTGATAGTGCAGGTCATCTCAGGTGTGGTTGTATGAGATACCGACACATTATCTCTTTATCGAGGTGTTAAACAGGAAACTCAAGTATATAAACTACTCACACCCCTGCACCAAATTCCACAGAGTCCATTTTTATCTTGTGTGTCCCTTTTTAACACATTTGGACTTACTGATTGAGGCTGCAGTGGATCAACAACTCCTGTGTGCACTGATGTAAAATTAAAGCAGTTAAAGCAGTGAATATATTCTTGCAGATGTAAGCAGACATAGATTTGATTTTATTAGTGGCTAAATAAGCTACTTCTTGTGTCCCCACAGTCATTCACTAGGAGTTGGTGCTTCATACAACCCCATTTTAATTAACCTCAACAATCCCTTTTAAGATTATTTTGAGGTGGTTTTATTTAATTTTCTGTATAAATACATCCACCCGACATGCCCTTGTTGTCACGCAACCACTGCTTGAGAATGTAATGTTTGCTTTTGCATCCTAGAAACACAGGAATGGGACAGGTGGCATCTATACAAACACATGACGTGTCAGTTTAAGTCATGCATGAGCTTCCCCCATAAATATCTCAAAAATGGAACATGCTTTTACAGGATCTTCATTTAATTGGTTGCTTTTTTGAGCAGGATTTTAAATCTGTTAAAGGGACCGTGCCTCTGCAAAATTAGAGCACATGTTTCAAAACGAGGGTGAGGTATCTGAGCTCAGTATCCTACTGTATAACGTCACAGAGCCCATTACACAACTGTTTGCACAGTTGTTCTAATGTGTAATGAGTGAGCAATGAGTAAACTAAAACTGCTGGAGTAACCCTTCCAAAATTAGGAGCCAGGAACCAAGGAGCCCTCTTTTATGTGGGTGACACCATGAAATGTTATCAGTGGAGTTATATTCTTAACTAAGAACATTTCAATAAAGTTACATATTATCCAACCTTACAGAAAAGTAACAGAAAGACGATGTAGTTAACAGAAGGGAGATGTCAGGTTATCAGGGTTCCCGCATGCTTTGACTGCGTTTCTGCCCAATGTGAGACCTTTGTGGAGAAGAAGAAAAAACAGTGACCTTAAAGGAATAGTTCAGCGAATGAAATCAACACTGTTTAAGTCCATGATATCTCGTTTGCTGCTTTTCCCTCCTTTAGATGGACTTTTCTGACTGGAAAAGCCTTGTTTGGCTTTAAAAACCATTCACTCTCTCGCACACCAAAGTCCATAGAGGAACCAGTGTTTTTAGCCCACAGGGACACAGGAGTTGTTGATCCACCGCTGCCTTCATCAGTCCATTCAAACATTTCTTTGTGACCGTGGTGTTTGAAATTCTCTTGTTCAGATTTGCCTCAAGTGGCGCAGACTCGCTCATGCGGCAGCAGTAGATATGCAGAGCTCCTGTGTCCCCATGAGCGAAAAACAGATTTCTGGACTTGAGTGAATTGAGCTTGAAGGGTTTACAAACATCCATTTCCTTCATGTGTCAGAAACCTCATACAACCTAACTTGAATAACGCTGAACTATGTCTTTAAATTTGTTTAAAGCCTGTTATCAGACCGAACCCCTAGGTCTTCAATGGGAAGTTATGCTTGTTGTTAAGTGTGCATTTCACGGCATCTTTAATAACTTTGTCCGAGACAGTGTGGGAGCCCTGATTTCATGGACAGTTTCATTTTTCACCCACGGGTGTTCAATATGATTCTCTTTAAATAAATGTACTGGGTGATAGTAGGAATGGGAATAAATGTCAACCTTGTGTTTAATTGAATAAATGAGGGGAGCCTTTTTTTTTGCACTTTGCCCTACAGTCCAGCTGTTGGGCTCTGTGCTGGCTTCTCTGCTCGAGCTGTAGCTGCTGGTCTGGCCTAACTCCCTGATGCTACCTGTTCACAGAGCATTGTGCGCGTGGTATTTCATGACCGTCGGCTGCAGTACATGGAGCACCAGCAGCTGGAAGGATGGAGGTGGAACAGACCTGGAGACCGAATCCTGGATATAGGTGAATTGACAGTACCGATATGCAGTATGACCTATGAATCTTTAAAGCTCATGTCTATGACAAAGATTAAAAAGTTATTTATGCAGTCGTGTATCGTGTGAGAATCTAACAACCCAACAAGTGTAGTCTAACTAAGTTTGGTTACACTACTTATGAATTAAAATGTGTTTTTGGTCATAACGATTCTTTGCATATGAAATGAGGAGGTGGGGTTGATGATAATCATCTCCCAGTTTTTAGGACGAGGATAATATTATGGCTTTTTTTCTTGTATCCTCTCCGTAAAAACACATCATGTCACAGGGTTACTGGGATGTCCTCTTAACACTTCAATCAATATACAAATGCACCAGGTTGCAACATATACTGTAAACACAGCAACTAGATTTGACCTAGTCTTAAATATTGGTCTGTTCCTTGGCGGACGTCTCGCTCTTTATGTTTTCACACCACCAACAAGTTTCACATTTACATATTTTATTTTTTATTTACTTTTCCCCCTCACTTCAGACATAAAGTCCTGTTATGTGGAAGCTTTGCATTCTTTTGTGAGACACTTTCTTTTAGACACTCAAGGACATAATTCACTGTGTATGGACCAACCAACATCAACATTGCTATTAGTTAATAATCAATTCACTGTCAACTATTTTGACAATCAATGAATTGGTTTGAGTGTTTATTTAAATGATCAAAACAGTCTCTCAGACTCTTCAGCTTCTCATCTGAATATTTGCTGGTTTCTTTGCACCATATGACAAAGGAATCATTCAAATTGAATCATTTTGCTGAGTCGACAAAACATTTAAGAACGTCATCAGTTTTTAAAATTTTCTGACTTTTTATAGATGAAACACCTAATTGATTGATCATCAGAATAATCAACAGATTAATCATTTATGAAAATAATCTTTGGTTTCATGCCTACACTACTGACTACTAATCATTTGTGGCATCTAATGATTAGACTGCACCAAACAAATGCCTCATCCACTCAATCCTTACTTTCCAAAGCACATCGGGGAACTTGGTGGTGTTAAAACATGATGATAGCACAAGATGGTGGCCTCTGTAAAGCAAGACCCTTCACTTAAGCAAACATATAAAGGCTTATTCTAAGGCAATGGAGACCAATTCAGTTTTAAAGCAATTGTAAACGTATGAAAACGATGATGATGAAGATGATGAAAATGATGAAGTGAATAACCTAAATAATAACTGGCTGTGTCTCTTACAGATATCCCTCTGTCAGTGGGGATACTTGAGCCTCGTTCTCATGCTCTGCACCTCAACACCTTCGAGTTCCTCTGGGATCCCGTGAAGAATGCTTCAGTCTTCATCCAGGTACACCGAGACTCTGCTCAGACGTCTGACGGCCAGTCAATATCTCTGCCTCTGCTGCTCATGTAAAGTCTTCTCTCCTCTCAGGTCAACTGCATCAGTACTGAGTTCACCCCAAGAAAGCATGGTGGGGAGAAGGGGGTTCCCTTTCGTATCCAAGTCGACACTTTCACGACCAACGAGCATGGGGAGTACATGGAGCACGTCCACTCTTCCAGCTGCCAGATCAAAGTCTTCAAGGTCAGACCTTTTCTCCGCCACACGTCTTCTTCTCGTCTCCACCACATGTTTGTATTTTACATCGAATTTCCATCCATGTTCAATTCCCTCAGCCTAAAGGAGCTGATCGAAAACTGAAGACAGACAGGGACAAGATCGATAAAAAGACGTTCCAGGACAGAGAAAAGTACCAGCCGTCCCATGAGACCACGCTGCTGAAGGAGGTGAGGCGTGTTTTGTTGTTTTTTTTTTATCTGATGACGCATTAGATAACAGCGCCGGCCTGAGATGACCCTGAGTTTGCTTACACTCAGTCAGTGGTGTCGCTGTGCCATAACTTTAATGTGCTACCACAGTGGTAAATTCTTTTTTTATTAGGAGATATGTGTGATCTCAGTCCTTGTCCTTTTAATTCTGCCAGTCTGAATGTTTTGCAAAACCCAGTCTCCACAATTGTAGTTTAGTACTATCCTGTAATCCACAGATTTGTGTCACGCTCATATTTCTGGACCAAATAGATTTGTTTTCCTTATCATTGAGATTGTGCCACAGTTATGATGTAGGACCGCAGTGCAGGATGACTCAGGGGGTACGTGCAGTTAAAACAAAAATAAAAGAAGAACAAAGCAAAGGGCACGCACAAGGGTTAAGTAAAAAAAACAAAAACATTTTTTATTAAAACTGCAAAATGTTGTTTTCTGGGAGAGCAGGCTGAATATTTCCCTCTTCCAGTCAGTCTTCCTTTCATAAAGTGCACTTTTAAACCAGTTGCTACATCACAGTATGTTGTTGTTAGGTTTGGTCAATGATTGCGTCTCTCTCTCTCTGTCACTTTGGTCTTCGTGATGCAACAGTTTCTGCTGTTACTGTTAATCTGGTTTGTTATTGATGGAAAACAAACCTGATGAGATCTGAGGCGACGAGCCATTATTGACCCAGGAAATCCTGCCTTCAGACTTTGACCTATAAGTGCAGAAGTCATATCGGCAAGAAGAATGTTGAAGTGCTTGTACTTGTTATAACTAGGTTATAAATAAGTTGATAATAGATTCTGATACAATTCTCTGGGATATATGTAGGTTATATTAAGAGTATGGGAAACTAAGCCTTGGTGAAATGTTTTCTCTACTCATTAATGCATTCACACTCGGAGAGTGTAAACAGGTGCCGAGGCTGCTCAGTTTCCCACTTAAATCCAGATATGAACCAGACGACACAAAAACACAAACCTGTATGAGATACTATTGCTTTTTCTTTTCAAGAAACACTGACATTTTAAGCAGAGTTATAGAAAAAATTTCCAAAAAAACTCATACTTGGATCCCCATCAAAAATCTAACCTTTTCTCGTAATTCATCCTGAGAAATTTGAACAAAATATGATGTTAAATACCTTTGGACAAAGACAAACAGATAAATGAAGGTAAAACTTGAGGCTTCTCAAAACACAAATTTGTTTCGCCACCGAGATATTAAAGCTACGTTTAACTACTTTATATAGCTTTACTTTTTGGTCGTTTAATTCAGCATTTAAACTAAACTTCATCATTCATCATCTCTCATGTGTTTTGCTGATCAAATATTTATCTGTAAAGTAAATTGTCATTACAGTCGTCAGATAGATGCTGAAATGAAGGATATTTCCCAGTAACCTCCTGCCACCAGCATTAATGTCTGAAAACACCTGCATCTTGGAAATAATTGAATCAATATTTTAAATAGTAAAAATGTTATATTCCAGCATGAGACTTTAACCCATGTCATTTTTCCTTTCTCTGTTTCTCTGAAGTGTTCACCTTGGCCCGACGCACTGAACCTGACCACCCACAGCAGCTGCAGCACCCCATCACCAGTTTACCACAGTTCACCAACATCTTGCACTTTCACAGATGAGTGAGTCGGCGTTATCCTAAAAAAAGTCTCAAATCTTCTCCTCTAGGCGAGAGTTGAGTAATAGCTCCCTCTATGGGTAACATAACCTGAGCTCTATAATTATAGTTAGACAGCAGTGAAAAACAAACAAACAAACAAACAAAAATAGACATATGTGTTTCACAGAGGAATGAGCAAACAACTGAACCAATCACTCCAACCTGGTTTTTCTTCCTCATGTGCATGTTTCTGTAGCAACTGTTCTCCAAACCAGCAAGGGGAGCTGCTCATGGCCGGCTGCTCTGATGTAAGTAACGGAGAACAGTGCAGTGTGACGGGGTTAATGCTGCGTTCTTATTCCCTTCAGGCCATTATTTGGAGACAGTGGATGCTGTGCTGCTATACTCATTTCAAGGTGCTCTTCTTCTTTCTGACATGTAGCACCTTCTGCCATCGTCCTCGCCACAGAACACTCTGGAGTGGCTGCATCGTCACAGGTTCTCCTCTTTCTCAAAGCTCTTCACCAGCTTCTCAGGTATTGTTTGATCCTTGGTGCACTCGTTTGGTGAACATCACTGTAAGATCTTAACTAAGTCCGATGGTTGACTGTTGTTGCAGGTGCTGATTTGCTGAGGATGAGCAGGGATGATCTGATCCAGATCTGTGGCCCAGCAGACGGCATTCGTCTCTTTAACACAATGAAAGGAAGGTGAGATATTACATCACTCCTAAAAGCTTAAATGGTAACAAGTTGTCATTGTGGAGCCACATGATTTGGGATTTTAGTAACACTATGTCAATTTTTGAAACTGGAGCTTTGGATGTCACCTGTAATCAAGCACCTATTAGATGATACAAGCTGTCCACAGTTTACACCCATATACTATATTGTCTGTTTTCCTTGAACTCATCATGTTCTCATGTTATCGTGTTAAAGAAGATCCAAAACTCACAATTTAGACCTTTAACATTTACCTATATATTATTATTTAAGTGACAAATTTGAAGCTCATTTCCCTTCCAATCAAATCGTCTTCTTGCAACCAGTGATATCACCCCCCCCTTGTGGCTATTCGTTAAATTTACTCCTTGCTCAGACTCAACCTGCAAACCCAAAGCATAATATAAACTTTCTATTTGGTCCAGGGCAAAAAGATTAATATGAAAATGGAGGGATTTTTTCACTGGGTGTTTTAGAGTTTCCATAAGGATTCATACTTGGTCAACCACAGGTAGCCTGGTACATTTCATCATCATTATCATCAACGACAAACAAAGAGCCACCTTGATTTGACCACTCCATCGTCTCACAGTGTCCACTTCTCATGTGTTCCAGGTGTATCCAGCCTCGTCTGACCGTCTACGTGTGTCAACAGCAGACCAGGGGTCAAGCTCCCATCAAACCAGGGGGCGGAGACAGTAAGTACGACAGTATATTTGCGTAATTTGCTGACAAAATAAAATATGTAAACATGTAATTTGTAAACTAATACAAATTAATCTGTACCCCCTTGTACTTTTTGCACGAAAGAACCCCAACCTTGTTAAAATAGTAACTAAGTAACTTTTACTCTGAGCACATTTTAAACAAGCTACTTTTTTACTTTTAACATTTTTAGACCAGTACTTTTACTTGTAAAATATTAGGTAAATGATCTGTTTTATTTCTGTCTGTAAACATTGTAATACTTTTCCATACTGGAGAAACTTGTGAAGAAGCTGCAGCTAATATTGGGTTTGAATGTAACTGATGGTAACTCATATACAATAGATTTACCAACTACAGCTTTACATGGAATTAAGCGTGGTGCTGTAGAGACACACTGACCCTCGGTTCATGTGACAAAATATTAAAGGTGCATTTTGCTCAGCGTTGCTGTGAATATGTTAGCTCAATCCTGCAATATGTGAACTATAGGTGCATTTTACAAAATAGGGCTCCGAATGTTAAAGTATCACCACTGGAAAAAGTAAAAGTGTTCACATGTGCCCTCTGGTGTCCTTTTTCTCCACTGCAGTCTACCATGCTCTGTACCTGGAGGAGCTGACTGTGCTGGATCTGTCTGAAAAGATCGCCCTACTGTACAGCATCACTCCTCAGCAGATCACACACATCTACAGACAAAAACCCACTGGGATCCACGTCTTAGTCTCTGATGAGGTAACTTTTCAGCATTGCAGTGAATTCCAGTATGTAGAATTGTCCTGCCATGATCTGGGCAGTAACCAGTAGAACCGTCGTACTCAGAGCCTGGGTCAGGACCTGCAGATGGGTTTTGGGGAGATGTCTTTGTTTGCAGACTTTTTCCAGCCTTTACATAGGATTTATTGAATAAAACATGCATAAAAATATAAGGCTATGATTAATATTTTGCTTACCTAACATTAGATGTAATAGCAGTAATAATTAATGAGTGGGTCCACATATAAAAAGTTTAGTAGACATTTACATGAGGTTAAACCTCTTGTTTGTGGGAATTACAAGCATGTAAAAGGCACATATTGCGATGTAGTTATGGATGTGATGCAGGTCATCACATGTTTCTGAGATCATTCTGAGGATGAGTCCCAGTGCGTGTTCACCCGTGTTGCTCTGTGAAGCTGACAATCATCATACATCACAATAAATACATGAATACCACCCGTTCATGACTGATTGTTATAGAGGACTGAGGTGAATCCTGATAATTGTAAATCAACTGTTTCACACTGGTGAATGTGTCTGTTTCAGATGGTGCAGAACTTCAGGGAGGAGATGAGCTTCACCATCAGCACTATCAGAGGTAACAACGTCACCACTTACTATTACAGACATTTGGAATCCGTTCTTAAAAGTTTTTTTTAGCGCTTGAATGACCTTCTCTCTTTTTCTGTTCCGCAGATGAAAACACTGACGGTTTACACGTGGTGTTGAAATGACCTTCACATGCTCCAGAGGGTGTTTCGTCAGTGCTGGTGTACAGATTGTATATAAATCCATCTAGACTAAAAACATGTGACATTCACAGTACAGAAAAATGCTGTTAAGCTCAGTGTACTGTTGGTGTCCCTGTGTTTGTTTAGTGTTCCTTTTGTGTTTTTGTCAGCTTTTCTGATATCTGTTTAATGTGCCTTGTAATTAGTAGTGTTTCTCATGCACGTGTGCTTACAACGTCTGTAAATGCAAGCTTTCATGATAATAAAAGTCACACATCATCATCATCATCATCATCATTTAGTCAGACTGAAAAGGACAAATGAACAAAATAGTTTTGTGCTGTTTTATTAGGATTTATAAGCATGTGCTGCCTTTGCTCTTCGCTCCACGACACTGATGCCGAATATTTAATCAAAGATGAAGTGTCGTAGAATATTTAGTTCATAGTTTGCCTCACTGACACTTCAAACGGGGACATGCTCTGCAGATTGTTCTCATTGGTGCATTTTAGCCAAAATAAAGCACTTTGCATTATTGTCTCTCTGTGTCGGTAGGAAGTGGGTGGAGCCCTGTTGAGAAAAGGATGATGTCATGTACGTTTGAAGCACCAGCACCACACACAGGATGTGTTTTTTTTTCTGTCAGTGCACATGACAAACACTGTAACCTCCTAGCAAGGTCAAAGGTTCAAATGTCAAAGGTTCAAAATCCTGGTGTGAATGTGGATGTGAACAGTTGTGCTGTTCAGTCAGTTTTGACGACGTTGCAAACTCTGACCTCTCAGATCCTGCTTATTATTTTTTGATTTGATCAATTGATCCTTTGTTTAATTTAATTTAATTTAATTTAATGACACTTTGGTAACACATCACAATATGGGTACAATAATTAACTTTACTTCATGCTATTATAAGCAAAGGTAAGCATTAACTAACAGTTAATTCATGTTTTACCTAAAAAGAAAAAAGAAAAGAAAATCATATATTATTCAATGGTCTATAAAGCTACTGTTAATGTTAGTAATGACTGTTAATTGACAGCTAATTAAAGCTCTAAGTAACTAAATGTCTTAACATTTAATTTGTAAGGTTTCTGTGTCAGTAAAGTTGAACATTAAGTTTCCCTTAAGTCACACTTTATTTATGTATAATGACACTAAACAATCATTATATAACTGTTAAGTTGAAGAAATAATATATATTAAAGAGGAACAATGCACAATGAACATTAAAAATGTAAATATACAAGATTGTAGCCAAAGGTTAATTTTCATCTTTTGTGCCTTGGTCAGGATGATGGTGCTGAAATAAATAAGAAAAAGTTAGATAAATAAAATAAAAAAAAACAATAACAGACACATTCCAGATTATGCAGAAGTGTGATAGCAGCTTTGATTTTCCACTAACCATATTTCACAAATTGCACTCATGTTCCAGCTCTTCTAAAGTGCCTTTGGATTTAAATCAGGTCAAATCTAAAGGATTTAACGTCTTTTTTTTAATACATTAGCAGTGGAAGTGAGACCATGAAAACTGTTCAACTGAGTCAGTGTATTTAACAGTGTTATCCCAGTTTAGCAGTTCATGTTTCTTCAATATCTGACAGTGATGCTGCGGATGCCAGATTTCTATCTAAAACTTTCAGAGCTTGCTTAAGCATTAGTTAAGCACATACTTTACCTTTATTACGTTAGTGTGTATTTATAGAAACCATTTTCTAGTCACTGATGATCACTCAAAGCAGCTTTACACTATAGTTTTGCCATCAAATCAAACCCACAACCCTGCTTTTAAAGCTCTACCACTGAGCACAGAAGTGCACAGAAATATACATTTTAGTGGAATATACAGTATGCGTCATCATTCATGGTCTAGTGTCACACACAAGGGGGCGCCACACCATTGGGTTTTGTATTGAACAGAGATGTAGATGCAGTGCCTTTAAGGGCAACTAACAAACGAATAACAAGTGAAATAATGTTACATATCCAATGTATTAAACATTCAAAATGTACAACAGCTATAAACGCAGATTGTCATGAGTTTAATATATTTAAAAACATGGCACATAATTACACACTCGAAAAGGCCCATGACTAAAAGACAGAAACTTCTGATTTTATTGATTAGTCCAACCCTTTTTGTTTTAACCATCACTGACCTTTTAATTTGGGATTTATGAGAATAAAAATAATAGCTGTAAAATATGATGAAAAAAAATCTAATTATGATATACATGACATATTATAACATAGTATACACACCTTTCGTTGGAGGGTATACGTGACATATTGCAGTGACACAGGATTATTGCACAGATTATAATGACACAGAGGGGATGAATGAAGTGAAGAATATGAGGCGGCTCAGTGGTAGAGAGAGTCATCTTACAAATAAGACTGTCAGTTTGATTCCCAGCTCCATGAGTCTATGTGCCGACATGTGCTCGAGCATGACACATAACACCATGAATGGGAATGAAAGACATGTGATAACAAATACACTTTGAGTGAATGGGTGAATTACAACTGTACTGTAGTGTAGCGCTATATAAATACAGACCGTTCACCATTAACACCTAAGAAAGCAAAGTTGCATTATAACCTACAGAACAAACACAAAGACTGGCATACGAAACGGAATCACCACATTGGTAAATATTCAAGTGTTGTAACAATGTTGTCACACCTGGGAGATAAGAACGTGTCTCCATGACATTTCCTGTGAGAAATCCCCATTATGTCTTAGTCTGACAGGTTCACACAATCGTAAAAGCAACAACAGTGTTTTGAACTTCCTGCCTTGTCAGTTGAGATGGGTTGACTCACATTTGCAGAAATCTACTGGAGGCCATGTTCTGGAGGTCAGAAGGTCATTGTGGTGGTCAGTAAGTTCTTTGTATGGCACATCGTAATGAAAGGAAGAGGAGGAGACTGGGCATGTGTCAGGACATGTCCCTTTCAATGCTCAATGAAGGTTAATGTGAGAGGAAGACACAAGAGTTGCATTATTACTGTCTGAGGTTGATGATAAACAGTTTCCTGCTTATGAATGTGGTTTGGTTTAGGCTTGAAATGCACCTGGTTAGGAAAATATCCTTTACCTCCTATTTTCTTCTTCATATTAACACATGGACAATCTCAATCATGTGCTGTAGATGAGATAGATGACTTTCCACACCTGTGAATGTAGAATATAGACAGATTTAGACAATTAAGATTATAAAATATGAAATCTTCTAGTGAAAAAGTATCAGGTACATTAAAAAAGTAAATATTCACATACTAAAAGAAACAAAAAAGGCAAAGGGAAGGGAAAACACTACTACACACATGCATACACACATAGGGGTGGACGTATTTATAAAATTATAATAGAATAATAGTGTTGCTTATGTGTTATTTTGAGTTTGAGACTGTTTAGGTTTAAGTCAGTCAGGTTTTGGTGGTAAATGAGGGCCAACTCTGTGGGTCCTTTATAATATTATTAGTAAATGAGATTGTTTAAGTGAAACGATTGCTGGTTTGGACATGTGGTCAGCTGCCTGCCAGCCATTTTGTCACACACCACCACGACTCACTCTTGCTCTTGGCTCAGATACTTGTGAACTACGTCAGTGTTGGTAATATGTCAAATGTAATCTGGAAGACAATGAGTTCCTTATGAAAAATAACATGGGTTGAATTCTTTATGTGTGGGAGTGTCAGTTTCAAGGAGTGTTTCTAGTGTTTGTGGTCTTTATGGAGTATTTTATGTTTTTTTGTTTTTTTACCAACTGTAACTACAGTAACTCAAAATACAATTTGGTGTGTAGTTCCCCCTACAGTTGTTAAATGGTATTGTTTGTTACAACATGTGCATCTCGAAAGCTCTCGTTATAGATATAACTATTTACATTTACTAGTTTTCATTTTATGATGTTATTAAAAAGTTGGTTTTGAGACCTCTGGTCTAATGGCTAACTGGTAGTGAGAAAAAGTGAAACCTTCACCTTTTGGGGTCAAGAAAGGTCATCGTGACAGAGCAACGTGATGCTTGTGCTTATCACTGTCAGAGATCAGCTGCTGTCGTCCTCACACTTAGTTTACAAAGTAACAGCAGACATCTGCAACTTCCTGTTTGTTTTGTTTGTTTTTTATTTTGAAAGGTTAGCACAGCACTGCTTCCCTTGTGATGTGAGACCCTGACTTGTGCTCAGTCCAGTCTGACTAAGCCCTTTGTTGACAGAGAAGGTGGTGGAGGTGGAGCCTCTCTCGGTCTCTCCTCCTCTCCTCCTCTCCTCCGGGCAGCCTGATGAAGTTATTATTTCTGATGAAGTGAAAAGCACATGTGTTCCTTCAGTGGTCAGTGGGGATGAAAACGATCCTGATCATCTTGCGCCATCACTCTGCCATAAAGCGCAGCTGTCCGTCCTACGCCAACACATGTGTGATAAACTGAGCCGCCGGAAAAATTGGAAGAAAAACTTGTGGTCATTTCTGCCATCGTCAGAGATGTGTTCCCTCACACATGCTCTTCCCACTGCAATAATACATCCCATTCATGATTTTGAGAAACTGATTTATTTTTTATCAGCATTTTCATAGTAACGTCGGATGAATTTATAGGACAGTTTCCCACAATCCCCCCCTGAGCAGCAGTTCTCACTGAGCCTAAAATACATGACCCCACTGACCTCCCTCCCTAAAGTCCACTGCCACCCAACACAACCTGCAAACGCTGTGTCCAAGCTCTGAGTTATAACCTCTGCTCGCTGACGGCAGCAGAGCACAATGCGGCGATTGTGATTGTATTTTAATTCTGATGGCAGAGTGAGTGAAAAAAAAAGAAAAAAAAAAAGATAGCTTCCTCTGAGAATGGGTGAGATTTATGGGCCTTGTCCTGGCCGCTCGCCCCACATCCTCTCTGATCTGCTTTTACTCCGATGACCCCTCGACCCCCGCGGGTCATTAGAGAGCCCTTGAATGGCGCGGCTGGCCGACAGCCCATCTCACACTGCTTGTTTTCCAATCAAATCACTATATTTAAACAGGGACACGAGCCCAGGGCCAAGTCCAAATAGACATCTGTTGGAAATTGTTCCTTGCAATTATTTCACGCACAGAAGTTCTCCCGCTGCAGCCCCCCCCCACCCCCTCCGCATTCCTCGCCCCCACTCTGCTCTTTTGTTTGTTGTTGTTTGTTTTCAGCTCCCCCTCTGGATTGCTAATGGACAGAAATTAGTAGGAAGGGGGGGGGGGGAGGGGGGTAACAATTTGAGCAGCAGTGGGTTCCCGGGTCTGGATCCTGGAACAGCATATCAGAGAGAGACGCAGTCAGAGGAGAAAAGGAAAAAGCAGCGAGGGCTTTTTCGATTGTGCACAAAGCCGAGTTTTTTCACTGACCACAGTGAGCGGCTTCTGCTCTGCTGCTCATGTGACCGCGTTCATCAGTTTTGTTTAGAGAGCACCTGTGCTGCACAGGAACATTTAAAAACAGAGAAATACATACACATTTGAAAAATTAAGAACATTAAAAGTGTTGAAAGAGGTAAAAAAAGAAAGTTCAAATCCATTTTAAAAAGAAAAAATAAGGCAAAATGAGCTAGAAATAACACCATTTATAGAAATACATGGTGGTAAATGAGTCTTCTACAAGATGAGAATGATGCATCTAGTTTGAACAGACGTGCATTTGTTAGAGTGGTGGTTGTTCATAACCCTAATGGTTTGGAAGATGGACGGAATGAGAACATCTGTGCAGAAGCTACAGAATATTGGACATACATGTACAAACATGCAGCAGCAGCAGTGTTCCACAGTCCAAACTGTGATGGAAACTTGTAATACATGGCCATTTCTTTTTGATTATTTACTCTTAAGTCTGTCTTCTTTTCTCCTCAGTACTGAGCTGTCTTCTATAAATCTTTCCAACTTAACTCCTCACAGACTCCAGAGACTTCACTGGTCACAAAAATCTCCCAACCATAAATTAAGCTCTTCGTCGCCCCCCCACCCATGTAGCCAAAGATGAGATGTGTGATAAAGCTTTCCCACGTCAAATGGTTTGACACTTTAAAGTGCTAAAAGCCGAGATACCAGCGAGGACCACGAGTTACACTAAAAGCCAAGATATGAGTGTGTTTCCTTTAGTCCTGTGGATAAGATGCAACCCAGAACAAAATGGTTGTCATGTAAGGAGGAAGGTCCTATATCATTTATTAAACAGTGTGCGGCACATGGAAATGTAAACCTGAAGTGACCACAATAAACCTGCTATCAGTGACATCCTTGAGTTACAATCTTTGGTATAATTATGTCTATATTCTGACGTGGCACTTTCACGTCACCATGACACCATGTCATCAACGTGGAAGTAAACGTGACAGCGGCAACATCACACTGAGCTTCTGTGTGCTGGAATCCTGCTGTGAGTTGATTTGGTTTCAGTTAAAGAAATAAGTTGCGTCATTGGGTTTTGTAATAGTTTATTTGATTTAATCTTATAAAATCCCTTAACACTGTAGGATTTAAACATTGTGTTCATTATTGTTTCTTTTTTCTGAGTTGTCTGGCTGGGGGGGGGGGGGGCGACTCTCTGGGAACAAAAGGGTGTGGCCAAGGCCAAGCAGCACCTGTATACTGCCATCAGGTGAACTGGACCAAACCAACTGATGTAAAGTCATGGGGGGTTTGGCGTTTAGTTATTTGAGACAGTATTTAAGTTTCCTTTGTGTCTCATTATGAGGTCTGTTGAGTCAGTTGCACCGAATTGTTTGCCAGTTTATTTGTAGTTATATTAAGTCGATGTCTCTTTGGTTAATCAGTGGTTCACAAGGGTAAAAAACCCAGAATATTTCGGTATCTCGCTGGAAATCAACTTTTCAGGTTCCAAACTCATTTATCTCCAGCTGATTCTACTGGAATAGACCACCAGTACGTGAATTAGTGGTCTACTCCACCTCTGGCTAGTAGACCAGATGATGCACCTTTTCAACAGGAGGGAGTTGCAGTGGAGAGCAGTGCAGGGAGCGCGGTCCGGCGAGTTGCAGCTGTGCGAGATGCTCAGCGAGACAAGCTCCGCTTTTTAGAAAAGGTGGAGGAGGTCTGAGACAACAAGCCTCACGCTGTGTGGAAAAGAGGATGAAGAAAGACGGACTAAGAAAGCCAATGGCAACATTTGAATGCAGTAGCTTGTGCTTGACCAGAGAGGCATCATATTAAACTGTGAAGATTTGCACCTGGATCAACAAATAGCATCATATACACCAGAAGAAGTGGTTTAAGGGTTTAGTTACATTTTAATGTACAGCTAATCACTCCCAGGAAGTACAAATACTCATAGAATTGCACTTAATAGTTTACAGGAACCCTGATGTAAACACTTGGCCCTGCTATTCTACACTCAAGCTGTTTGACTGCAACCACTCAAATCTCCAGTTTCCCAATGAAAGATTCCTGATGGCCAAACACTTCAACGTGATCAGTTTTAGGAGAGTGACCAAAATGACCACAAAACTAGAGTAGGTGTAGTTCAGGGAGAGGCAAAAGTCACTGAAGTACTGTAAACAGAAGTGATACAGTCACAACAATGTAACACAATAACTATATTCATTATAACTGAATAATCATTACATAGAGCAACAATTATACATGAAAACAGGGAACATTTTGTCTCATTTTGCAATTTCATTAATTTAATGGACTCATCTGTCTGGTCTGTGTAGTCCATATTTATATTCCAAATAGTTTCTGCCTCTTTGAATGATTAATTTATAAGAGACAATTTAGTCCTATTATAGTAACTCTAATCCTCCTTTAGTCTGGAACTATAGGAACTATAGGCTTAAACCTTGTCTTTTTGAAAATGGCCCAAACTTGATCACTTCCTTTGGCGGCGACAGATGCATCATGTGGCTTGAATTTCATTCTTTAAAGTCGACATGGAACATTTTTACACATAAACCTGTCATTATGATGTTGAAACTGATTGCACGGCATCAAGGTGCTAGAAAAACAACACCACCTGCTACTGTTCACAAAACAATGGGGAGGAAAAAAAAAACGCCCACCTGGTATTTATCTTTTTCGTCATGCATGAGGAAACGGGAACATGAACGTTTTCTTTTGCCTCCTGGAATGAAAACGTTTGAAGACGTATATGCAGCAGACATTTGAAATGCTCTATGGTGAAATCCCAGTGGCACGTGTGTATATCTATGAGTCCTTTAGCACCTGACGTTAACACGTGTTTCACATCCAAATTATGTCTTGGTGTGATTTCACCTCATTGCTATTGATATGCTTTTGTCTAGCGACCATATTGAGATGTGATCTCTCTTTTCCGCTCATGTTACATCATCCTTAGTGGAGGGAAAATCCTTTTACAAAAAGCCTGACAGCTTCTTTTAGATGGAAAGAAATGCTTTCGTTAGTTAAAACATTTGACAACTGTCAGGAAACAAATGGAAGACAAACGCAAAAGCCGGGAAGATGAATGTGTTTTTTTCTCTTCTTCTGGCCGACATGCACTTGGTGAACGTGTGTTCTCTTAAAGGCGACATAGACCGGAAGCTCCAATTAACGCTGCGTTTGTGTGTGTATCTGCGTCATTACCTCGTTTATGAAACCCTAAAGTTTCAGAACAAACAGTTCAGCCACTGCTGAGAAAATAGTGTTGTATTGTTTTCCTGGGCTCTGCGAAGCGGATCGGCACTTCCCTATGCTGATGATGTCATCAGAAATCCTCACCACTCCTCTCACCACCGTAGCGCCTCCTGGTGCGGGCACTAGTCCGGGCACATCCGGAAGAAGAAGAAGAAGAAGAACTACTCTTGTTGTAGCTGCTGAGATGCAGAGCATCCACCGTGCCAGAGGGGGAGCTGTGTATCTGAGAGCTGGCCTACCAATTACGTCACTTCCAGGTACCTGGCCAATCACAGGACAGTGAGAAAGCTCTCATAGGCTGGCCAATCACAACACAGTCCACGTTCTGGGGGTGTGATTTTGGTCTGAAACAGCGCGGCTGACAAGAGCGTCAGTGAGGAGATATTTTGATCGGCTCGTTTGCAGCGATTAGGAGGTTTTTAACCATGAAAACAAGTTAATATATGTAAATAGACCTCCATAACTAACATATATGTGCAATACAAGCATTCGATGTCACCTTTAACATCAATGGAGGGCGAGATCAGCATAAAAGAAATGTCATTTCTGATATAATTGTTCAGAAACAAACTACAGGTCGTGTTGCTGCAGGAGACACACAGTGACAATCAAAATGAGACTGACTGGACTCTGTGGTGGAGATCCCACATCCTCTTATCTCATGGCACTAGTGTGTCTGCTGGCATCGCTGTGCTGTTTACTGCAGGTTCAAACATCGTTAACATCATCTCCAGTTCAAGGACAGTTCTTGAGTTATGCATGTTTTTATCCATGGACCACATTATTCTGCTTGTAAAAAGCAGATACACACCTTGGTCAATTATATATCAGGAACGGCAACACTGGCTATCTGCGTCAGCAGGAAAAACAAGGTCAGAGGTCAGGGTTCGGAAGATGCAGACAGGGTTTTACTTGTATTTTATCTGCTCGACTCCAATTTGGTTTCTACAGACTGACTGATAACATCCAAACATTTAAGAACTTTTGGGCAGTGCATGGTGTGCTGTGCTCAGTCATGAAACACTCCCTAGTTCAACACTTTTGAGATTTTTAATGGAATCTCTCCCTTGGTTTAATAGTTTTACTCTGTAATTTATGTTAGACTTTTGTAAATAAATGTAGAAAAATCTTTCTTTCTTTCTTTCTTTCTTTCTTTCTTTCTTTCTTTCTTCCTTCCTTTCTCCTCATCAGTCGCAGACAAAAGGCGAGGTCTCATATTAAAATCCAGTAACAAGCTGGGACTGAAAGGTAACTGAACCCACAGTCTTTTGTTCTGTGGCTGGTTTCTTTAAAATGTCTCATGGCACCAATGCTCTCTTTGTCCCATTGATTTATGATGTTATGAAGATCATCTCAGTGCTGAGCTCTTTTAAAAGATTCCCGTCCTGTGTGATTAAGGAAAACAAACAGGCTGAAATATCTGTTTACAAGGTTGTAAGGGTACGTTTACATGTAAGTCATTCCACTGTCCCTGAGCTGTGCTCAGCTATTCAAATTGTAGCTCTGGTTGGCATTTTCACTCCATAATTACCAGTATTGTGCACGTGAAAACACTAGTCCATCAACATCAGCTACAGCTCAGGACTCCCAACCCCTAAACAAGGTTAAGAGTTCAGGTTCACACTCCCATAACATCAGGAATGTGTCGAGGAATATTCACTGTTATGGATTTACTGTTACGTATGTATGTGATGTTCGGCAGACAAAAGTGAATTCACATTTATCCCTTGGGCCTTCCGTATTTCATGACACTTTTGTATGTATGGTGTCATTCATATTCAATATTCAACTCAACTCAACTTTATTTATAAAGCGCTTTAAGCAGCCGTAGCTGAGACAAAGTGCTGCACATGAAAAGAAATAAAACAAAAAGTAAAACGATAAAAATACTAAAACAATAAAAACAATAAAAACAATAAAACGACAAAAATGTTAAAACAATAAAAATATTAACAGAATAAAAACAGTACAACACTAAAAACAAGAGCAGAGTCTCATGCTGAGTTGAAAGCCAAGGAATAAAAATGGGTTTTAAGATGAGTTTTAAAAATGGACAGTGAATATTCAAGATTCCCTTCAGTGTCATTCTGCAAAAACATCAAAGGTGCAGAACAGAACACAATGACAAGCTTGGCTTTAGCTTAAAAACACAGATTAAGAAATAAACAGTGTGAAAAAGAAAATCAATAAATATATAAAACTGATAAAACCTAAAAAAAATTGAAAGGTTATTGCACTGAATAAAATACTTAATGCAATGGTAACTGTTGTTTTGCACATTAAATAAACAATATTATACTGTTAGTATAATATTAATATTATTAATATATTAATCCACAACTACCACAAAACATATATTAATATATAATACACAGCTGGTGTAGTGGTTAGCGCTCTTGCCTTTGCAGCAAGAAGAACCAGGTTCGAGCCTCTGGAACAAGAGCCTTTTTGCATGGAGTTTGCATGTTCTCCCCGTGTGTGTGTGGGTTTTCTCCGGGTTCTCCGGCTTCCTCCCACAGTCCAAAAACATGCAATATGGGGATTCGGTGAATTGGACACTCCAAATTGACCGTAGGTGTGAATGTGAGAGTGAATGGTTGTTTGCCTCTGTGGCCCTGTGATGGACTGGCGAACTATCCAGGGTCAGCTGAGATTGGCTGAGATTGGCACAGCACCACCCACGACCCTCCTGTGGAGGATAAAGCGGTAGAAAATGGATGGATGGATATTATACTCTTAGGAGGATCTACATGAGCACAATCATCAGTCAGTCAGGAATTTTAAAATACGTGCAAACCTGTTCGTCCGACTGGAATTTTACAAAATGTAATTTCTCAAAGTCAGAGTAACACACCCAGACAAAAATACTGTTTTACTGTGGAATCAAACTGGTCTAAACACTCTGCACACATGACGCAGTTCCTGCCCCTGGAAATAGGAAGAAGCTGGTAAAGATTTAAATATTTGAAATTGGTGGATGGTAGAAAAACCACCACGAATATGACTATTGTCACTTCCTGGCTTTCAATAAGAGGCAGATATGTTCTACAGTCAGACGTTACCAAGAGTATTTAGCACCAGAGACTGTACACAGAGTGATGCAGCAGTGCTTTGGCCATGTTGAATCCCTCAGGGCTAAATACTAAAACAGTGTTTTTGGTCAAGATCTTATGTTTTAACCACTTCAAGTCAAGCCCTTAGCGACAACTGACTGAAAGCTTATGGAGCTGCCTTACATTTTAGCAGAAGTTGTAAGTTTATATGGTCAGTTAAACAGTGTTCTTAAATGAACAGTGCATAGAAATGTCTGGGCATTCCTTGCATGTGTGTTCAATCTCATATTACATAAAGGAAGCAGCACGCGTGGGGATTGATCACCATCTTCTGCTTTGTCTTGTTCGATCATTTTGCAGGGGCACTAAATGTGGAGGAGCTTGTGTTCGCCCAGAAAGGGCCTCGGTTGCAGAAAATACGAGTACGTGGACCATACTTGCACTAATCCCAATGACATGTGAGGACTGAGACACCATTCATGCAGTGGGTGAGGAAGAGTGGGTGTCTGCACATGCATTGAACCAGTTACAACAGGAAAAGTATAAAAAAGCATTAAAGTGAAGCTACAAACGTTGCTAACACAAGGTCGTTAGACTCTTCCACTCACTCACATGAGCCTTTAATCAGATGATCCCCTTGACTTCAATCAAACGAAGGCATTCCTCAGTGGCCCACTCATGACGAAGCTCTCAGAGCATCTGACCTCCAGTTGGGCTGGCAATAGAGGGTAAGCAATAGAAGAGGTCATGATCTGGGTTAGGGACTGACCCTGCACTCTTACATCCCAGATGAAGGCCACAATGCTGGCGTTCATCGCTGACATCCCCCAGGCTCTGTGCGGCCTGATCATAATTCTCGCACTTCCAGAATTTAGTTGGCCACGTTCTGCCCTTGGGCTACGGCCAAATCTCTAGCGGAGCAATAGGTAACCTCGACTCAGACGCGGGTCATGTTCCTCTGATCTCAATAGGCACAGAGCTTAAGGCAGGAAGCCTTTGATGAAAACCTAAGCCAAACCAGAGGAAAGAAGCACAGCAGCGTCAGCCAGAGAATCACTTTATTATGATGACCTGCCCTTGAAGGTCAAAGTGCAAACTGTGACACACTCCAGTTCTTCTGCAAGTGCATTCATTCAGTAGGTTCTGAACAGACTGTTGTCAAATTGTATTGCAGCTTCAATCAGAGTGGCATCATTAAAGCTGTAGTGTGTAACTTTTAAATATAAAAGTATATAAAGTTTTTATATATATATATATATATATGTATATATATATAATATATATAAAGCTCCCCTAAACAACTTCCTGCATGTGCCAATCCATCTGCTGATGTTCCTTTACCAAGCAGGTGTTTGGCCGTTTCTCAGTATCTATACTTGTGCGTACTTGCCCGTACTTGTGAAAACGTCATCAGCCTCAATCCAAGTTCTGTTCCAATTCTCAAGTACGTGAGCAGCGAGTACGGTTCACAAACCCGGAAGTTTTCTCTCTCCACCCATTTTACCAAGTATGCATCGGGTGGTAACTTGAGCGTACTTGGGAAAGCCATGTATCCCAGAATGCCTTTCGGCGGAACATAGCAGCAGATAATACAAATATAAACCTGAAATAAATATTTTTCTCTGTCCCGGAACGCGGTTTTAAGATCATTTGAGACAAGAAATTAGTCATTTATTTGTGTTTTAAGATATGACATATTTATAGTTTGACGTGTTATTTAGTTTTTAATGTAAATGTTTTGACCTGACAGTTTGAAAGTTTGTATATTATTAATGTTTTATTTATTTTAACTTTGAATTTTAGATTTATATTAAAGTCGCGCGGTCATTGTATCTGTATTTAAATATAATATGTACATATATATATATACACACACACACTACTACAATGCTGTAATATATCTATTTCCACATTGTACTGTATATTTTAATGAAAATAAATTAATAAATGAAGTAAAATATTTAAAATGTGAAAAATAATAACAATATATATGCATTTATTAAAAGTATTTCATATGTTCATTTAGCAACACTGTAGGTGGCGGTAATGAAGCTTAAACACTTGGCGCCACCCGCAATTCAAACAGTAGAACAAGGAAGTAGCTGCTTTTAAGTTGTAGTGTAAAGCAGCTTTAAAGCAGTGTAAAGCTAGCATGTCGTCACCGTTGTAGTTTTTATTTAATGCAAAAATGTAGTATTATCTTTTTTCGTCAACACTAATGCTGTTAATATTATCTTAGTGTTTTATGACATTGGTGCAGTCTCATCATCATCTTGTTTAAGTCATGAAAAATAAGTTGAATACAGAATATTTTGTCTGTAAATAGAGCCTAAAAAACATCTTTAACCCTAACCCTGTATATCAAAATATGTCCGATGTTTAGGTTGCACAAGAGAACTACTTTCTCCTTTTTATTTTGTTTCTTATCACCTGTCATATGTAAAGCTAGACATTTTTATCACAGTAATAACGTATTATTTTTAGTCTCAATTACCTCTGAGCAAGGATTGTCTTTTGCAAATCACACCAAAGCTATTCTCAACCTCAGATAGCATTTGGTCCGTGTGGGTCAGCCGAGGATAGCAGTCTTTCATCCACTTGACCCTTTGCCCCTCTGATGAGTACTGTTTTGTCTGCTCGCAGCTTTGGTGCTGGGTGTCAGCCGACAGCTGACTTCCTCCAAACGCCCGCATCGGCACTTCAGGGCCGCACAGTGAGACACTGGTCACTTAGTGACAGCTGGACTGTGAGGAAGGGGATTCCACGGATGGAATGTTTTCTCTTCATCTCTGACATAACAGCGAAACAGCAAAATGACATTAATTACTTGCATGTGTGCACACATCCAGTGTGACAGTGTTAATAGGTGTTACCAGATAATGATAAACCGTTGTGTGGTTTGGTTAAACTTTTAGAATGACAAGGTCCCAATGAAATAAATGAGGAAAAAAGAGATTTTTGTATGTGGGACAATGTGGGTCGCCCATTACCATTGCTGAGCAGTCGTGTAAAATGCTGATAAATTGTCTCGTTAATTTATAAAATAAACACAGGAGGTTCACAATCTGGTTGGAACAAGCGCCTTTCTGCTTGGAGTGCATATTTTCCCTGGGTGTGTCTGGGTTTTCTACAGGGTTCTCTGGCTTCCTCCCACAGTTCAAAAACATGCAGGGGTCAATTGGACAGTCATTGACCGTAGGTGTGAATATACAGTTGTAGTGATGAGTTTACATAACCTGACAGAATTTGTGATTTTTTTTTGGCAGAATAACGTTCTATGAAAAATTGCCCAAAAAAATTACAAAACCTTTCTTTCACTCATAATGACAACAGAAACTACCCAAATGACCCCAATTAAAAGTTTACATACCCTAGTTCTTAATACTATGAATTGGCCCCTTTAACTTCAATGACAGCTTGAAGTGTTTTGTGGTAGTTGTGGATGAAGCACTTCATTTTCTCGGATGGTCAAGCTGCCCATTCTTCTTGGCAAAAAAACATCCAGTTCCTGTACTGCACGCTTGAGATCTCCCCAAAGTGTCTCAATGATATTGAGGTCAGGCGACTGAAATGGCCACTCCACAACCTTCAGTTCTTTCTGCTGTAGCCAACGACAGGTCGACCTGGCCTTGTAGTCTGGATCCTTGTCATGTTGGAACGTCCAAGTATGCCGCAGCTCTCAGGCTGATGAGTGCAAATCTTCCTCCAGTATTGTCGGATAACATGCTGCATTCATCTTGCCATCAGTCAAGTTCCCTGTGCCTTTGTAACGCTCACATCCCCGAAACATCCGGGATCTCCCTTGTGTTTCACAGTATGGATGGTGTACGTTTCGTCATAGGACGCTCTGCAAATGTAGCGTCTACGGTTGTGGTCATAAAGTTCAATTTTGGTCTCATCACTCTAAATAACTTTGTTTGAGAAGTTTTGCGGCTGTCTCTGTGCTGTTTGGCGTATTGTAAGCGGGCTGATTTGTGGCATTGGCGTTGTAATGGCGACTTGATCATGCAGCCTATTTTTCTTCAAGTGCCTCCTTGTTGTGCATCTTGAAAAAGCCACACCATTTTTTTTTTTTAGACTCCTGTTTGTTTGCTAAAGTTATTTGTGGGTTTTTCTTTGCATATCAAACATTTTTCCTGGCCGTTATGGCTGACATTTTTGTTGGTCTTCCTAACTGTAGCTTGATTTTAACAGAATCCCTCATTTTCCACTTCTTAATTAGTTTGAACACTGCTGATTGGAATTCTCAATTCCTTGGATATCTTGTTATATCCTTTAACTGTTTTCTCCCGCAGATCCTTGGATAATTCTTTTGCTTTCCCCCATGGCTCAGAATCCAACGACGTCACTGCAGCGTTGGATGAAACATTTTAAGAAGAGGAAATGTGAGGAAAAATCATGACCTCTATCCTAGCTCTAACCAGGGGCTTGTTGTGTTTGGACCGAATCACATTCATAAGCAGGAAATGGTTGTCATCACGCTTTATTTCCTCATTTCAGCCAAAAGCTTCACATGTTTATGTGCATTTAAATAACTGAGCTCACACATATCTGTCGGTTTGTAGAGACGTTTACTGGCAACACATGATCCTGGAAACTGTGCTGCTGAAGTACAGCCCCTAAAGTCTGACAAAGTGCTATTCTTTATCTTGCATGCACAAGATATTATCATTATCTTATCAGTAAACATATACATACCCCCTGTAAGAAACTGTGCTTTTCTTCCCTATCAGACGCAATGTTGTAGAATCAGATACGTCACATAAAGCAAACTGAGATCCTTTGCAGCATAACATAACTGCTATTCTTTATACTATAACAGCTGAGAATTAAAGCAATTGTGCCATGTTTCAAACTCACTTAACTGTTTATAATGTTATTAATAATGCAATTTTTATTATGCAGATGTATTCTATGTGTTTCCATAAAATATCTTGTGTGCACAAGAACCTCTGTACAGAGACAGATATCCAGTGCTTTAACTCTCTGGTACACAGAACCGACACTTCTTAATTGTACTATTTGAGTACCAATAGTATTTCATTAATGATTAGTGATGGTCACTGACTTCTTGACTCATTTGTGTCCTGGAGGACAGCACAGGGCACCTAAAATAGACTGATCTAAATATGTAAAAAAAAATCATGTGAACATCACTAAAATCTCTGTTAAAAGTAAAAGATTTTCACAGACAGACCTCATATGGATAAGGGGAGAACGGGCATTTATTTTTTCCCACTTCATGCACTGCAGATATATTCAGTATTTTAGAATCAAAAATAAATAACAGCTGAAGGGTTTTGACTGTTGTTCTGTCTCTTTCTTTCTTTCTTTCTTTCTCTCTCTCTCTCTCTCCCTGAGAGAATAAAAAATTCCAGTGGCAAAAGCAATCAGTGGCTTTCACTTCTGACCAGATCCCAGCTGAGTTTGCCGTCACTCTGAAGATTATTTGTTCTTTTTCCTGCATGTAGCATTCTGCATATTTTATTTCATGTCTCATATTTAAAGTATATACACATAATTATATACTTTTACTTATCGTATACCCCATAACAACAAGGCTCCCTCATGTTTTCACCAATTAAATGCTTTGCTTTGTTCTTTCTATAGTAACTCTCTCTTTTCCCCGTAATTTGTCCCCATCACTTAAGTTAATGCTTTGTATGTATTTTGTATAAATTGTCTATTTATATAGTTTTTTTTTCATGCTATAAGATCATCAAAAGAGGTACAGGACACATACGTACTCTTGATAGCATACAAGCAATCAGGACTCACACACCTATTGCTATGAATTAAGAACATATAAACTTGTACACACACACACACACATTTATTCATGCATGTAAAATAATTTGACACAGTCTAATTACATAATGCTCTTAATGATGCCATTATTATATCTAAATGTAGCAATTGTATTTTTTACAATATATATTTTTGATAATACAGTATTTACCCCCCCGTTTTAGAAAAGCCAGTGAAAAGCCAGGAAATAGGGATTAACAAATTAGCCTTGGCTTTCATGTAAACTAACGTACTATAACCAATCAATTAAAAAGTAACAACTTCCAGTTACTAACAACAAGCGTTAGTTGCAGTTATAGTGACCTTTTTGCTGATCATAAAGGGGCCACACCGGTTGCTACTCGCAAGTTCCGACATGTGTAAAAGATGATTCTCCAAAGTTCCAGTTAAGAAAACAAAAGAACCTCATCAACCCTGAGCTAAATGACCTTGCGTTAATGGAGAGCATCCTCCCACTAAGTGAAAACATCAAAACCAGGGTTCAAATTATGGAGGATTGAAGGCGAACTCAGCTATCCTGAATAGGACACACGCTCCCCTGAAAGCCTACTTTGAGACATTGAGGGGAGTTCTGAAACATTGTCCATTTTTGTGTCACAGGGTACAGACTTACAGATTTTCTGTAAAATTAGGTTCCTCAAATAAATAAACTTAGAATAGTAAAATATTTCAATATTTACATACCAATTTATAAATACTGTCAATGTCTCCACTAATTAAATGCTATTCCTGCTGTTGCCATCCATGTGTGGTGGCGCTGCACTCAAATCACCAACATTTTAATGTTGCATTCCCTCTTGAATTTCTCTTCACCGAGTTGGCACGTTTCCTTTATTGATTGAATAATAATAATCGATGTACTTGCTTGTCTACTTGATCGTCGTAGTTGTAAGACAGTAGGAAAATGACTAGAGAGCGACCTGGTGTGAGACAGGTTTCAATTTGTGGTACTTGTGGTACGAATGACTGATCAAAACATACAGAACCTACAAAGTTACAGCACTGTTACATACCAATAATCTCTGAAATATTTCACTGTTTATGTCTCTACATGTGTAGAACCAGTGAATTTAGAGTGAATAGACTAGTGATTGCCTGTTGTATGTGTATTCAACAGTGGTGTACGCATGATTTCACTTGTAGTGCACAAGTCTTACTTTGATGTGGTCTCAGGGGACCCAGAGACCATGAGGTTTCAAAGAAGACACAACCAAGTGATTTTAACTGAAAAAAAGAAGATAGTTTATTTGAAATGTACAAAAGCTATATACACACACTCGCACAAACACACATACACACCCAAACACACACATATAGCATAGTAAAAGTGAATGGTAGCATACACACCAACATTTGAAAGGCTACTTGAAAATTCAGCAAACATAGTAAAACTGAGGAATTTGGAGAGGGCTCGTTCACTGATCCTTTCAGAAACAGGATTTCATTATCAAAGTCGGAGTCCCTTCCTGGTCTCTCTGCAGTTCATTGAGAACCCAGGGGAGTTATGGGATGTAGTGTAGGGAGGCTGCGTGGATGTGTTAATTAGAGTTGGATCTGTGCTGAGAACACACAGAGGTACTTGCATATTCCTTTAGAGAACGCTTTTCATCAGACACAGGGGTTCATGCGTCCTGGTAGACCAACACAGTGGCAAATCCTTGTCCTTTCCAATTATTTACCCTTGTGAGACGGGACCAAGGAGTGTTCATTCCTCTGATCCAAAGGGCAAAGGAGGAAATGTGTTTTCAGGGTTCATCAGTGCCATCCCCAAGAGCTCGGACCATATGATCAAAAAGCATTTAATATCTGTGGACAATAATTGTGTCCAACTGTGGTTAAATCAGGGCTGTCAAACTCTTCACTTTGTGAAAAGCAAATAGTCTTACAATTCCGAGTGCGTGGTACTGCTGCAAATTGAAAATGTGTTCAATAAAGCCAACCTTTATTCAAAATCACAGGTGTAACTGAATTTCAACGAAACCCAGTATTCTGCACAAGACAGGTTGCAACAGTAGGTCATTATCAAATTTGAGACCATATGGCAGTAAATGCTTGGAAATGCTCCATTTATTATCCCACTCCCCATATATTTTAAATTCCTGAATAGCAACCTTTAACCTAAAATGTCTAATTAGTGTATCGGCTTAGCAGAACAGCCAATAGGAATGCTCTTTGTCTTTGACCTGCCCCGTGATTGGTCAATATGTAACTGCCTTGAAGGGGTGCAGAAGTCTAGTTCTCTCTTAATCACTTCATTTACATTACGCTTAAAGGTTATTATGGAATTATTGATCAACAAAGACAAAAGGACATTGCCTACCCCAGCTTGAACTCATCTTACTCTTCCTATAATATACACATTGACAGTAATTAGCAGTAACTGCAGCATAGCTATGTAAGCATGTAAGAATCTTGCAACCCTTATAAAGCTAGACCTTTGACAGCCCTAGTTTAAACATCGAATGTCTATAGCATAACTTACAGCAAGTACCATATAGTATAATCTATACACACAAATGTCTTCATGAAAAATATTACCTGAAATCTACATATCATGTCTGTTTCCTGGTAATTCTGTTTTTATGTCATCCTCTACCTACCTTGATGTCCTCAGCAAGGCACGATGTGAACTGCTTTCAGTGCACAACTTTGTAAAGGGCTTTTAACACCAGCAAATACTGAATGGTAGTTGTTTGTAGAAGTGTTTATATACCCTGGGCTATCATATATTTGTGGCTAAAAAGTATGGCTTTTTAACAAATGATGATGGTCAAAAAGAAATGGTCCTTAACCCTAGCTATTCTTACTATTCAGTTCAATTAACATATTATCTGAAGCAAATATTACAAGATCAGCATACTACTATGGACAATGACAAAAAATGTATAAAATAACCAGTTGTGCATTGCTCAGTCAGTGCTTTCATGTCTATTCTATATATTCCTGATGTAATGAATGGTTAGCATGGGTGTTTAATTCGCCTCAGCTTATCATGTTGAGGAACTTGCTTTCTTCAGCCAAAGCTGTGAGCATGGAGTTCATGTCGCCAATAGCCATGTTGCCAATCCCTGCCGGTACAGAGGCAAGGGTGACAGAGTTGCGAGGTGTGGTCAGACGTGAGGAATTCTGGGAGAGGCTCTGTAAAAGGCCAGGACTCAGTGTGCCTGACATGAGGCTGGAGTGGTCTCCATCATCGAGCATGGTGTCAAAGTCAATCTGGGAGTGCTCAGCTCCACCAGATCCACCGGTGGAAGAGTCCACTGTACTGCTGGATACCTGGTTAACTCCAGGTGAAGCCATGTTGGGTGCTCCAGTGTTGCTGCTGGCAGGAGCCTGGCTGGCACTGGGGGACATGGGTGTATCAAAGCTGGCAGATGCTGGCTCAAACATGTGAATCTGACCTGTGTAGAATACAGCAGAGTTTGGATTTTCAGAGTTGCCGTTGTGAGACACTGATCCGCTGGGCCTTTTTGGGCTCGCCTCTGAGGTGTCATTACCACGATTGTGGCTCAAATCAGTTGGCTTGGGTATTCGGCTTGGATGCATCATGTTAGACCCTATGTGTTGTCTGGATACAGCCTTTGGCTCTGCCGGAGGCCGGGGTTGTAACATTCCTCTGCTTCCATTATGGATACTTTGCTGCTGCTGGGTGACGACACTGTAATTTTGGTGATGATCTACTTGGTTCACATGAGAATACCCATCAGCCTGTGTCCTTGTCCTGTAGGTTTGCAGTTCTGGATCTGTTGCACTGTTGCGGGCAGGTCTCATGCTAGTGCCCTTAGCTTTAGAATTTGAAATTGCCTCTTGGCCATACCCTTGCTGTGGACTCATTTGCTCACTGAAGTTATTGTTGTTGTATTGCCTCTGCTGCTGAATCTGCTGGTGGGTCATATTCATCAGCCTCTGACTGTTGTGGTTCACGTAGCCCTGCATAGACATATTATGACTCATAGGCACTACCTGCTGGTTGCTGTTCAGGCCCTGACCTTGTGACTGGAAGGATCCAAAATTGGGCCTCTGCTGAACAACAGCTAAATTCCCCCTGACAGGATGCTGCTGTTGTTGTCTGGAAAGCTTGGCTGAGGTGTCCACAGTCCCCGAACTCACCTCATTCCACTGCACTGGCATGTTGTTCTTGTTCATGTTGTCTGGTGCTGAGAAGGGCTGATCCTGACCATGAGTCATGGTGGCATCCACCATAGCCATCCTCCTCTGTGCGTAAAATGATGCTGGTGGGGCCATACCTGTCTGGTAGCCCTGAGCCTGATTATTGGAATGATAGTCCGCTTGGCCAGAGTTGTGACCTGAGACGGCAGAATTCTGGGACCTGAGGTATTGCACCACATCATCTGGAAGCACCATGTCATCCTCCCCACTCTCCCCTCCAACAATCATTCCATCTATTGCCATGTTTTCCATGGCTACATTCTCAGAAATGCTAGGTGGCCTCGGGGCAAATGGGTAGTGTTGCAGGCTACCATCAGAGCGAGTGTAGCCCTGCATAGCCAGTGACTGGTGGCGTTCTGAAGCTGAGAAACCATTGATGGGGTTCATATTGTTCATGCTGTTGTAGCGCTGGACCCTTGGAAAAGAAAGATTATCATGGGTGGGACGTCGCACTGGGTCACTGGCACGACGTGGAAGGCTGGCGGGTACCTCGTGGGGCATCATGCTCCTGTTGCCATATCCAATGTCACTGCAGCGCCGAGGTGCAGCTCCAGGGGGTGGTTGACGGAACACATGAGACGAACCTTCCTGGGAGTCACTGTACAATGCCATGCGGGTCCTAAGGCTCATTCGGTCCATATTGGGGAGGGGAGTAGGAGGAGCTCCACCTGTGGCAGCAGCGTACTTTGCCTTGAGTCGATAATGCTGAGCTGGTGTGAGACTAAGGAGGCTTGGGAGACCTCCTCCACCGACACCACCACCCCCTCCACACTGGCTGGCTTCACTGGAGCGGCGGGACAGGTCAGTGGAGATGGGGTCATAGGAGTCAGCCGAACTGATGTTGTTATGGCGGTTGCCACCAAACTGGGATGCCTCACTGGAGCGACGGCTGGAATAGCAGGGCGAAATACCGGAGGAGCGGCGACTCATGGTGTAAGCTGAGCTGAGGGTGCTGGTGGTGCTGTCACGGCGCTCATTCAGCTGGTTCAGCAGTGTGATTTCACATGAGGTCTGGTCACCCATGCGTTGGCTAGGTTGCAGACCATTTAAGTTACTTATCACATTGGAGCTCTCCAGCAGGGAACCTGGCAAATACAAGGAAACAGATTACATAATGACAACTTATGTCATATTTCCAATTAGTTACAATCAAATGGTGTAAAATTGTATTCATTTGGCTTTTTTGAAGTGTGTTGTATGAGGTACTGACACATGGCCAGACCATGCCAAAAATGGTCAATCACTTAGTCAGTGAAAACATGGATATCAGCAGGGAAATTACTTTAAGACAATATCATACAAATAATTATTTTCATTTTTTTTATACCCATAGTTCTGGACGGGTATAGGAAATTAGGGTCAGTTCACAGAGAGCTGTGCATGTGCACACAATTTGAGTGGTGCCATTGTGATGATCTTTTGATATTCAGGCCAAATAAGTAGGTCAATGTGGTCTTTGACGACTGAAATAAGATTAGAACATTCATCAAGCAGACAAAGCTCCTGAATCATTCGGCGAAGGATAGGGTGCATCCAGACACAGCAAGATTTTTTTATTCCCACACTCATAAAGCAGCACAGATGCTGTGAGGGCAATGTGGTGGTGATAATCCGTTGTCTTTATTTTGAGATTATTCTTTTCTCTCCACGTGTTTTTAGGCATATGTAAATAGCCAATTGAAGTAAATCAATAAAAGCAAAAAGACAAAAGTACACTGGTACACTAATCTCCAGATCCTAAAAATCCAAATCACAGTCTGCAACCAGCCCATCCTACATTCCTGAGCATATCCATTGTTTTATCAGACGATAAGAGAACATGTGATGGCTATATTTTCTATTGGATTAATGCTACCGAGACATAATAGTCATTGTATGCCTTCATTTCACAGTTTAGCACAGCACACATTTCTTGAGCCGACCACACTTACCGACTACAGGTATGGGAGGCAGCTTCATGCTGTTGCATTGGCCCTGTGGTGGATGTGGTGCAGAGCTGCCCCAGGGGCAGGAGTCCCTCACTGTCTTCAGCCTTTCCTTTTTGATGTTTTCTAGCTTGATGGTGATCCCACAACCGTGACCTGCGATTTTCCTCAACTGAAGCCCCATCCCACCAAGCTGTCCCCCAGCAGGAACAGTGGAGTCAACCAAGGGGCAATCGTCCTGTGCACTGAGGTCCCCAAAGCTGCCCCCGCTGTGCATGGCCATCTCTACCCCACTGTCGTTGTTGTTGGCACTGCTGAGAGGCGACGGCTCACTGCTACATGACGAGTGGCCGCCAGGACTGGACTGATATGTCTGCAGGAGGACAGTGGAGTGGAGTTTGATGTAAGTACAATGAATCAATTAAGTATAAAGGTTCACTGCAGAATTGTACACACATTACAAAAGAATATATCACACCATGGTAATGAGCTGTTTGCATATATGATTAGAAGAAATGCAAGAAATTGAAAAAAACGGAAATGATTCAAATGAAATAATACTCGTTCAAGTCCCATGCCACATTCAGATAAGTCTTCAATGTTAAACAGTTACCACAGTTACAGAATCCGATTGTGATGGTGTTTTGTAATAACTAATGGAGGCTAAAGTTCCAAATTCTCATCAATTATACATGGGTTTGATTTATTTACAACAAGAAAACAAGTGGATAATAGATGAGATCTGTGAGCAACAGTAATCTCACAATGGTCAAAACTGAACTACAGTCTTGATCACAGCTTGACACTGGCACTGTTTGTTCAGCACACATGCTCAGTGCCGGCCTTTAAATATTCACGTGCCAGTGACTTTTATCATCAGCAGACAGCAGAGGCAGTGTGTGTGCTTCTGCACATGCATATACAGCACTGTGTGTATTTTAAATACAACGAATGCAGTGATAAATGTGTGAAAGTAGATTATCATGCAAAGAACCATTTTACACAACACAACACAACACAAAGCATGAGAACACGCTCGCTCATCTCCCACACTGAGTAACAAGACGTCAGAGGGACATTGTGAGCGCTCACCTCAGTGAAGTCTTTCCATTAGGAAGGTTAGAAGGGAAAGAAAGAAGCAAGTTCAAGCAAGAGCCAAAGAGAAGAGTTGGGAAGGATGCAGGAAGTGTTGGCAGTAAAATATTTAACCTCACAGCTATATAAGTAAAGCGAAAAACAGTGATAAAAACAGGTCTCTGTGCGTGAGAGAGACTCTCTTTGTTGTTTCCTACACAAACAAAGACATGCAATTATTCGATCGTGTTATTTTGACAAAGAACACTAAACATGGTTACACTCCCTCAAGGTGCAATCCAATCAAATCTCACACATTGCATTCAGTAACAATGATTATTCTGCAAACAAATAATTACGCTGTGTTCGGTGTAGAGCTGCACAATGTATAATTGTAGTTATCACAATGAGTGAAAGCGCAATACAGGGAAATGTTGAATGAGGTCAATTGGATCAAACAAGTTGTCTTCTTCTAATTATAATTATATATATATGTATATATATATATAATTATGCCCTCCACATGAAAAACTTTATATTTGCAAAATTCTTAAAGTTAAAGTTATTTTTTTGTAAGTTTGTCATGCTACTACTTTTTGCCGCTTCTTTCAAACCAAGCCACCACAGTCCTTGCTTCCATGACTAATCTGCAAAAGAAATCTGTCTGATATAACGTGATTTAAGTCCTATTGAACGCGAGCTTAAATGGTTTACACTAAATTTCCGTTTTTTTTTTCATTATTGTGCTTTTCTATGCAGCCGAACAGAACAGCTATTCAAGCCATCTGCTTTAATATCCTGTATTGTAATTCATATCACGACTATGTCACAGAACCACATATCACAATATTCATTCTGGCACAGTGACGTTTCTGTAAATGTATGGAATCAGGACACACCATGGATGTCTCAGTCTTGATAGATTTGATCTGAAGATAATCGTCCACTCCTCTGGAGGTGCTGTTGGCCTCCATCTTGCCGTCCACACCTCTTGCACCGTGCTTGGAATTGGCCTCATTCTCCCCATTGCCTTTGGGTGGCTGCTGTCTGGGAGGAGCGTCGCTCCGTTGCTTCTTGGTGACGTGAGCCTCTGGTCCATGCACTGTTTTAACGTGCTTCCTGAGAGAGCTTGGGTCCGTGTAGCGCTTGGTACACCCCGGGATCTTACACACGTAGGGTTTCTGCCAACATATCAGATTTAACACAGTTCTTATTGTGCAAGGAGGCAGGAATG
This sequence comes from Solea solea, assembly GCF_958295425.1. Classification (NCBI taxonomy): domain Eukaryota; kingdom Metazoa; phylum Chordata; class Actinopteri; order Pleuronectiformes; family Soleidae; genus Solea; species Solea solea. The sequence continues at coordinate 11,804,922 of NC_081135.1, forward strand.
CGTACTCCATGGAAAATAGTGTGCAATACAAATGTTTATAACTGAAAAATAACACAATACAGGAACGTGGGACGTTATGCATTGCTTCTTTTCTTTATGTAAAATATATAGTTATATATTTTTCACTATATACCTATCATTTCCACCTGAAGCATGTATACTTCAAGCAATGCTCCTGGTGAAATAAAACTATGATCATTCAAAATGCAAACAAGGTCAACATTTAATTTATCATCAATATTTTCCTAAAGAAAAAAACAACACAATTAAACATCAGACAAAAACTATTATATATACCATATATACTATATAAAGGTATGAAAAACAATGTCTTCATCGACAAAAAACGATATCAAATTTGTTTGATCTCCTTTTCTCTCTCTCTCTGTGAACATACCTCATTCGAGTGTGTGCGGTTCTGGTGTTTGGCCCGGTCTGAGGCGTTGGAGAAGGCCTTGTTGCAGCCTTCGTGTTCACACACATACGGCTTCTCTCCAGTGTGGGACCGAAGGTGTGTTTTGAGGTTCTCCAGACGGGAGTAGGCTTTGGAACAGCCCTCAAACTACACACACACACACAGACAGACAGACAGACAGACAAGAGGGGCAGACAATGAGACTGACTGCGTGACTGCTGTAATTTCGTCTTCAGTGGGTCAGAGAAAATCGCTGAGCAGCGACAACAGAAAAACCCTCTGTGTGTTTCAGTTTTCAAATGTGATCCACTCTTGGACTCTCGCCCACCTACTGTGGCACGCCACACTAAAGCAAAGCCCTACATCCCTTTGGTAGAAAGAGCTATTATGTGAAATATCTAAACTAAGTGTGAGGTGTGGCGGAGCCATGTGTCTGCGATTCTTTACTGTGACAAATAAAAGTCTGTGTTTGGCCTTTGTGTTCACTTTTATTGTACAAGCTGTAATTTGGTATTCCTTCTAAGCAGTTACAGTAAGTGTAATTGGCTCTGGAATGAAAAGAGAATGAAATTAGATGAGCTCAGAAATAAGATACAAAAATCTGATTCCCGCTGAAAACACTAAGACTAAAGGGAAGCTGGGGGTGTTTTGAGAAGATGCATGTGGTATTTGTGCACATAATATACAGCGTGATCCTAATAAGGGCCTATGGCCCCCTGCTTGTCTTTCTTAACTCTCTCCTTTTTACAAGTCATCTGTTTTAATGCATTCACTGGAGCCTGTGAGTCAGCTTTGAAGCCATGAAAACAGGCCCTCAATTTGATCTTCACACGGCAAATGAAGGCTTAACTAAAGCCCCCATTATTTATTGACACGGAAACAGCATACGACTGGTTCTGAGCACAAAAGGAAATTCATATAAAGTTTTTTAAAACAGTTTTCTATTTCTGAGGCAGAGGAGAGTGTCAAAAGGAGAGAGACTATTATGGCTTCTAATGTTCCTGTAAGACAACTCAGTCCAATTTCTTGGAAAGTCATTTATAAAGGGCCTGTAACCCAAATGATACGTCTGTAAAATCCTCTGGACCTGATATTAAAGGGATATTTCAGTTTTTTTTTTTTAAAACAGGTGTGCTTGTATGAGGCACTGCAACTCTTTATCTTACACATAGCTGGACTGCATTGTGCATGTCTGCTGTGATTAGAACTTTAAAAAGACAGACAGGCACGCTCTCAGTAAAAACATGGCTGCCAGCAGGACAGGAGAAAAACTTAGCAAAACCCTATCTTAGATCTTTTTTTAGGTGAATTGTGAAGTGGCTCAAATGAGTTTTTCCATTTTCCATGTTTTGTCTGCTGGTGAAGGCAGTGCGTGCCTCATAAAAACAATATAAAAAGCAAAACTGAAATGGCACTTTAACATCAGCCCAAGTATTACGTGTGCAGGCTCTAAGTTAGAGTCTGAATGCATTCAAATAATATATCCTCAGATTTAACGACTGAAACCACATCCGTCTCTGGCATACATGAGAACGCAGATGAAGCTGATGTACTCTGACCCGCTACAGTCCTACAGTGAACTAAAAGTTATTTTGCACTCAAGTTTGTGTTTCAATTATTGTCTTGTCCAATTGTGAATTAATCTCTAATACAAGGTCTAAACTGGGCCTTTGATAATTTCAATTCAAAAGCAAAAGCCAAAGTTGAAATCTTGAGAAGTTTGAAGAAAAAAAACATGAACATTTGTGTCATGAAACTGAAACAACAGTAACTGCTGATTTTTATTTAATTATGATAATTTTAGGATCCTCTGCCTCTGTTGTTTCAGTTTTTACACTTTTTCCCATCTGTCTCCTGTGGGTCATTAAATTGGTGGAGAACCTCTTTGAATACAGTTTGAATACCGAGTCACACAGACGGGTCAGTGAACCACCTTGTTGCATCTCATGGTGATGTGTGTTTCTTACTGTGCATTTATGTGGCTTCTCTCCTGTGTGTCGCCTCATGTGGACCACCAGCATATACTGAGCCTTGAAGGGCTTCTGCTCCCGGGAACACTCCTCCCAGCGACACACAAACTCCTTCTTCTCGCCATGGATGTGGTCATTGTTGATGTGCTGAGGAGGAGACAGCCAATCCAGTTCAGGTCAAGTCGGTTATTGGCGTCACGTGTTTCAGAGGTACAAGGTTAAAGAAACACAGTGACTAATCTGTGTGTTAACATGAGTATTTGTTAAAGTAAATCCCTCTTAAATGCACCCATACATTTTCACTTGTACAAAAGTACCATGCACTCACGCACATAGTGAGTGATGGCTCCATCCATTATAGGTGACAGTTATTATGTGTCTGTCAACAGGAGACAATCGCTTCAAAAGCAGCGTCTGTTTTTTCAGGCTCTGTGTTTGTCTTGTGTCTGTTGGTTTCTCAAGGAAGAGGAACTTCCTCACGTCCCAGTAAAAGTGATCAGGAAGAGCATTTAGTGACCACCTTGTATTTCAATACCCTTCTCCTTATTTTGAATAGATAAGGACGATAGTTAGTTAGTGTCAGAGGTTTTCCAGGGTGAACTTACTTTATACTTTAGACATCATATCTCAGTTGAAAAATATTATATTAAAATACATTTTATTTTGGTATGTCAGCTCTCTGTCCTATGCTCCTCTAATCAGATGAGAGACAATCACTCCATCTTTGAAATATTAACACATATTATTGTGTGTATTGTCTGACTCTCTTTTAAAGTGTTTCCTTTTTTTAAGGTTCCGTTGTAGCATGGAACAGTTCCTTGTCCCAGGCCAATAGGAGGTACAGAAGAGTCACTTGATCCACGTTAAGATAAAAGGTTATCATGAAATGATTGATCAATAATGCCAAAGTTCTGCCTACTCTACCTTTAAAACGCCTCTATTTTGAAGGCATGGTTGTGTAGACCAAAAAACAAAGTCATGTTTTTAATTATCTTTGAGTTCAAGATGTAAAACGACACAATCTTTAAATAATAACAAAATCCAGTCATGTAATAACCTTCAATAATTCCTCTAATCTCTAATCTAATGCAGTGGATGTCACCTCATTTGCTGAAATCGTCCAATACTAATGAACAGCTGATAGATTTCTACTTTAGATGCATCAGGATTTACACACAAACACAAACACACACACACATTCCACACACAGAGAATATTTCTGAACAGACACAAACTCAAGAGCTCTTATCCACTGCACCACATGCAAATATCCACACACCCAGAGGAACCACTTCATTTCCTGAGGACATCCAGGCCCACAATGCTCCACTTATGTGGCCATTTCTTCACCCGCGAAAAAGCTCAGCGGTTTGACAATTCCGCTGAGATCTATTTTGAGTCAGGGAGGAGGAGGAATGGAAACAAGTGTGTGGCCCCAAGCCTGAGCGCAGGCCTCTATTTTCAGGTTACACTACTGTGAATCCATAATTGGGGGCTCTTGAAATGGGATTAATTTAACTTTGGTTAAGCAGAAGCCTGCGTAACCCACAGGTGTGTGTGTGTGTGTGTGTGTGTGTGTACTTGTATTACTTAACTCTGTAGGACCTTTTCTAGCATAAACACTGACCTTGTCAGGACCAGTAGTCCTCATGAAGTGCAAAACCTGGTTCTAATGAGGCAGAACCTCATTTCTGAGGAACTGGTTAAGTTCATAGCTAGATTTAAATTGTGGTTACATTAACTGCTAATGGTTCAGGTTTGAAATAAGACTTAAATAAGGCTATCCAAATGACTGTAAGTCCATGCATGCAAACCTATGTGTGTGCTACTGTTGTAAGAACCTTGTGTGAAACCTTAGATGTGCTTAGGGAGATGCTGTCATGACTTTTGGTTGAATGACTGCCTATAACACTTCAGCACTTCTGGTTAATTTTTTTTTTTTATAAAGTTGATGGAAAGCACATTTCAGAGCGTGTTGCCCTCACAATCGTCCACATCCGGGATCAAACCACCAAATCCACTGATGGACCACTCGCTAATCCTGGCAAGCTTTCACAGAGTTCTGTAGTGTGGGAGCCAGAGCTGGGGCAAAAGTTCTTAAAGGTAACTCTGGTCCTGACTTGTAGCAGCTCAGAGTGACCTGCCCATCACCTCCCATCAGTCTCTGTGTCTATGGACCTGACACATGCTCTGACATCCATTCACACAGTGGAAAGCAAGAGGAGAAGTTGGCCTGGAAAAATGTGGGAGTGTGAGGCTCCACAGCTCCAGAGCTGCTGGCATGACGATGGATTTATAGCCCGCCCTCTGGGCTTTCAGAGGTTGGGGGTGTTGCTGGGAGTGAGAGGTTAGGGGTCAGGGGTCACGGGCTGAGGGTTTGGTGGGACACAGCTGCAGGGCTTGGGTTTGAATTTGGCGAGAGCCAGTAGGCTCATTAATGCTGAGCGTGTCAACCCAACAGGAAAGGATCAGTTACTGCAGAGCTTTGACTGGACTCAATCAACACAGATTTAATGAGTAGCAGAGAAGGTGTTTGAAATGTTCACTTTTCACAGTGTGAAATGCATTGGTTGTTATAGAAGAGTTAGTAATTGACTTTAACTTTACTGGAGAATATAATCATCAATACTGATGGGACAATTATTTGGGTTGTCAAACAAAAAGTCAGACAATAATTGATATTGAAAATTAGATTACGTACCAATTTGCAACTGTATTGATGCCAGCAGTGCCATCTTCTGTAATGTTTAATGATGCTGTACTGTATGTTTTTGCGCAACGAGAACAACCTAATTTTTGATTATCCCCCTGATATCAAAATGGTATCTGTATTTTCCTTGTTGCATTGAGTGAAAATTCTAGTATTGTAACAACCCTGGATGAAGTATGTGATTTCATTGAACATCGTGATAAAATATGCACACATTAATTTGATCATGGTGAATTTATGACATTGCTGTCTAGTTTCTTACGTACAGTCCTAGTGACTTATTTTAAAGTGCCACAAGGAGGAGCCTGCATCTTTCCAGTTATTCAAGGACTTCAGGATATATAATGATCTTATCAAAGATGAGCGTGTTCAATTAACGTTAGAAGCAGGTTTTATATGACTATATTATTATTTTGATCAATATAAATGTAATTTTGTCCTATGCCAATGTTACATATCTGCAAACTTGACATTGGACTCAATCAATCAATCAACTAACCGTGGGATTTCCTGTTTTACATCTACATACTATTTCTGTAAGCGGGATTGTAACATGAACCTGACACTTACATGCACAAGTTGGTCCTGGGTGTCATACTCCTTGGTGCAACCTTCCCAGTGGCAGTTTGTCTCATAAATGGCCTCTGGCTCCTGCTTGCACTCATCTTTATCCAGATCCTCACTCAAGTCCAAGATCCCTCCACCACTGTGGTCCTGCAGAAAAGGAACATGACTAAAACATGGGCTAAATCAAACGGTACAAACATGAGTGAGTTAGCGCATATAAGTGAGTGGAAAAGGAAACATTGGGTGAATATTTTATCTGAGTATGTGGTAAATATGTTTGGGAAGCATTTCGGGCTATACTGCATCCGTCTTATCTGTCTCTCAATCATGTTGCTTCGTTCCTTAATTACAGTTGCCTTTTATTTCACTATCTACAATCATTTATAACCATATTAACAGTTAAACAAACGACTACCTTCCTACTGTAGGCAGCTTAAGCTGTGATAAAGATACTTAAAGCTGCAGTGTATAGAGGTATGTATATATATATATATATATATATATATATATATATATATATATATGTAGTTTTTCATTTGTATGCTGCCGCTTCATCTAAAAACAGGCTCTGTCAAGCAATATTACCAGACCTGACGGATGTAGTGTTTGTGTATCTACAGCAGCAGAGCTGGGGCGGATGGGGACAAGAAGCATTTGCCCCGTCAAACTGCTGAATGAGAAGGTTTTTTGAGCAGTAGGATTCACTTCAGAAACTTTTTGTTGGCGCTTCATTGTGTTCGCTTTACTGGCATTATGTTGCTGTTGGCTCAGTCTGTCTTGACACAATATGAATCACTTTCTGTGTGCAGCACAGGAATGTCACTGGGTGACATGAGATCTAAACACTGCTATACTGAGAAGCACAGAGAGTCATGTGTAGGCGATGGACTTAATCAACATTGTGTGAACTCATTTGACAATGTTTTGAACATAATGTAATACTTTTGTTTCTATGTAAAAGTTTCACACTACTTTTGCTTTTTTCGCGTCAACATATTTTTTCAAAAAGTCACTAAAAGTTGCAAACTGCAGCTTTAAGACTGCAACTTCGACAACTGTCTTACTTGAGCAGTCGGTGAGAGGGGGAGTGGACCCTCTGCTTCTGTCTTGACCTTCGATCTCTTGGTGGTCAGTGGGTTGACCGTACTGCTCACTGCTGGGTCACCACTGGCATTCTGGAAAAACAGACAAGCAGAAACAGGACTGAAGAGAAACATGCGGCAGAATAATATGCTCATTTTATCATCTATGCTTTTGATAGCATTAAACCTATAATTGGCGAATCATTCCATGAATCCTAACAAACACCAATCTATCCATTCATCTGTCAGTGCATTCATTAGTACTCCCACTGAGGAGGTTTCTACTCAGTCAGACACTAGTGCTCTCCACGCAGTCATCACACACAGAGAGAGAATAGAGGAGAGGCTGAGGGGAATCACATAATTAAGTCACAAAGATAACATACAATTTTTTTTGGCTCTGCAATCGGCTGCAAAGACATGCAAGGAGTCATGGTTGCGCCAGGCACCACGGCCCATAAGTCAGACTGTGACCTGCTGCCGAGACTAAACAGTTTAGACTGCTTTATGATCGCCAAAGCCACAAGGAAATATGAAAGAAGAGGAGTTATTGCCTTCGCTACAGAGTGGGGAAGGGTAGGAGGAAGAGGAGGAGGAGGAGGGGACGGGGACTTGGAAGGGGAAGGGGCTTTGATCTGTCAACAGATCCCGAACAAGACGGAAAGACAAAGACTCGGAAGGCCTGTTGAAGCTCTAATGGAGATGAAAAGAAAGGAACGATATAAATGAGAGAGGGAGAGAGAGAGAGTATTGAAGTTCATTGGAGGGGGTCGAACATTTAAGGGGGGTCCACTAATCCCACCCAGACGCTGCAGTGTAGTTGAGCATTTGTGGGGGCCTCCATGATTCATTCAGTGGCTGAGAACCAAAAGGGAAATATGGCTCTGATCACAGTTGAAACACAGCTGAATGTGCATTTCTGTATATATATATATTTATATATATATATATATATATGTATATATTCATGGAGGGTGTGTGTCTTTTATTTGTCTGTGCACATCACATACAGTATAAACTCATATCAGCATATTGCTGTGTGTCAGTAAAGAGACACAGCCTGCGGCAGTGTGAGATGGAGTGATTCACTGAGGGGGAAGTTTACATTAGGAGTGGCAGTGGTGTATATAGTGGACTGATGAAGAGAAACAGAGGAGACAGTGGGAAGTAAGACAGATTGAAGAGGGTGGGAATCTCCTGCATATTTCTGACCTGAGACACATTTTTACAAAAAAAACTTCAACCATGAAAACTCTCAGATTTAGGCTCCTTACACAGCGTAAGTCAGATAGTTCGGTTCAGAGAGTCAAGCCAGTATGGAAGTGTTTAAAACTTGAATTTTCTTGAAAGGGCATCAGAGGGTGACCCTGGTTTGTCTGCAGCTGTATAAGATTTATAACATCAGTAAACATTTTCCTGATCAGTGTATGGTTTCGATCACTACTTTCAGGTTTTATTCAATACAGCATGATGTCCATTATGACACTTATGATTTAGAGTGAAACTGGCACAGTTGCAGGTGTAGGTGGATGAGCGCTCAGTCAGGCTCCGCCCCCGCTCTTCCAAAATATGGTCACTTCGGGTTTAAAAAAAACAAAAAAAACATTGCCCAAAATACATGAGTTCACAAACTGCTGAGTGACACCACAGTAGGCTGCCACTTGAGTGACAAAACAACTTGTGTAAAATCCAATGATGTGTGGAGCAAACCAAATTCAGGTCAAGTTCTAGTCAAGTTTCCAGGACAAAAGATGCCCTGGCTAAGATCTTCTCTCTGCTAATTGCTGACAGTGTTGTCATCTTCTGGCTAACTTCCTGTCTGCTGCTCCTGTTAGTATCCAGCTCTCTCCTCACAACATCATCTCATGAACATATTTGTAAAAGGGAAGTATTTATTCATCGACAAACAGCCTAACCAAGCGGAGAGAAAGCGCCGCTTTAGGACTTCTGGCTCCTGCATGGATAAAGTTTTGTTGCATACTCAAAAAAGCCTGAGACTGCGAGACCCTTGCCACTGAGCAAACAATCAGGATTTAACAAAGCCATTTTACTGCATCAATCAATAATAAATTAGGTCTTGCTTTTTTTACATTGATGTGTCTACACTCTTAAGATTTAGCAGTTGTTGCCCATAGCTCATCACTTCTCCAGCTTTTTAAATACAGCAGGTCTGGATATGTTCGTAGTGACAGAAAACCAACATAGACAGAGCTCTGCAAATGGAATCAAGAGCGGAAATCTCCCTGCAGTGACTCACATCAATACTGGCAAAATTCCCTTTTCCACATTACATGGCAGTCACCTTACACCTTCATTTCTGTTCATATTGATCAGTAAACATCATCTCTACCATCAACCCCCACATACATACTTATTAATAATAATAATAATGGGACGCTCGGTCCTACCTGGTTTGCCTCAGAGTTGGAGGTGTTGTGGGTGGTGGACATTGGTGGAGCAGTGAGGGGATGCTGTCGTGCAGAGTAAGAGGACGGTGATGGTTGAATGAGGGGAGATGTGTGGCCAAAGGTGTTGAGACTCCTCTGCTGGGACAACAGCTGCTGGTATGCCACTGGGTTGATAGGATGAGGGAAACTAAAGGAAGGACTAAGCAGGAAGGAAACAGTTACCATGAAGAATTTCAGAAAGGAGGATTGTCTAGAGGAGGGAAACGGTGACATCTCTCTATTTACTGCAATTCATCTGGTCCAAATATCTTCTTATTCTGCTGCATTAGCTGTAGATGCCAAGTGATGGTGTGAACCGTCCGTTTCTGGTTCTTGGAGGTGGTTTCAGAGTCTTGATGTACATATAACAGCTTTGGTTTGCTAGAAACAGATCTCTGAATATGTCATGCTTAGGCCACATTGATTGTGTGTGAAGCATGTGACTGTTATTAAGCAAGTAGACCTATGTACTCGACTCAATGCCAGAAATCTACAGAAGAGCAGTCACAGCTGTGCGCCACCAGGTAAAGTAATATTTTAGATTGAAAGTGGGCGAAATAATAATAATACTACACAATCAATAATGAAAAAAGTAATCAGTGCTTGCACAATGCACCAGTATAAGTATAGAGACAATATCAGCATGGGTGCAGGTCGCCAAAGTGAAGAAATAATTGGTTAAAAAGAAATGAGTCATAAAGAATAGGTAATATGTGCATTATGTATATCACAGTCCTGCAAATATTTTACAATCAAAGAAAAAACCCAAGGGATTCAAAGTGCTTTTACTTTGAAGCAGGTGGTGACATATTTGGCAGATACAATAAACAATTTTCATAATCATTTTATGTTATCAGTATCAAAAGATAATTATAATACGTTGTGATGGTGTCTACATACCTGATACCGCCTACTGAAAGGTGCCCATAGGAGCTGCTGGCAGCAGAGCTGGACCGGGAATTATTGATGTAAGCCACGAGGGAGTTGGGCGAGGTGCGGATCATGGTCTGCAGGTCAATGCTGGCATCTGACAGGGGAGAGATGGACAGCGCCCTCTTTCTGCTCAGCCGTGGTGTCAGCCGCGGGCTGGAAAAACGGGATACTGGACACAAAGGCAATGCAAAGGGCGTCATTTATTTTTCACTGGTACCTCACTGAACACAACTAGACAACTGCTCGCAAGCAAATGTGTTATATGGCTTCTTCCCTGCAGTTATAAGAGTCTGTCACACACTGTGGTCACATCTTATTTATCTGAAGTACAGTAATGTGCAAATTCTCTGAGCTTGCGTTAAATCTCCACATGGCCTCAATGGAAACCAGCATTTATCTTGGACCATGTTCCAAGAAACACTTAGCCCCAAGCATTGTATTGGAGGTCAGAGCAATGCTAAGCTACGCTCTATCTGCTCCATCTCTCTCTTTCACACACGCACACAGCTCCCCTTTTTAACATTCACATCCTCTTATGCTTAATGAATGGCTCACAATCATTCTCAGTAATTACCGCGATAGAAATCTCTTTCTGACCGCTGTACTCGCCGGACTTAAAAGGAGGCAATTTAAACAAATTGATTTCAGAATACCATTAAAAAAAGAACAAGGCTGACTAACAAAGGTAGGGTTCATGACCCTCCTGCTGGACCTGGTTGTTGGACTGTTTTCTGTCTTGAAAAGACTACTTTCCCATGAACTGAAAGCTACTTGTTTTTCCTTCCACACTGATAGTCAATCATGTGCATTTTTTTTTTTAAACATTTCTGAGGCCTGTATAGCTCCAATAGAGATGGAGACCAACAGGTTGTGTTGGGGGGGGGGCTGATGTGTGTTTGAGCACATGTGTAATTAGGTCTTACAGCAGACATTAGCAGAGGTGTGAGAGGCAGGAAACTCATAATAGGCCCATCACAGCACACCTAGACACATGCACAATGAAATGCCGCAAGTGTGTGCACATGTCTTCTCCACTCCTGCCAATATGTTACCAATCCCAGAGTCTCTGCTGGTGAAACTCACAGCCTCTTGAGCCAAATGAATCCAGGCACCGACCATAATCACCACACCAGACCTACTGCCATAAAACCCGCGTCGTACTTCCAAAACTGTTATGTTTGGGGGTGCCGAGTCGTAAAGCGGTGGCATATGTGCTTAGTTAAAAGGCCCCCAGGAACGTCAGACGGCAGACAACAGTAGTTGGGTCGAGATGACAGAGACATGTATGAAAGAGCTGGCAAAAACAACAAACAGTCCTCAGGAATGTGCCTCTTTAGCGCTAATAAATAAACGTGTCATCTATAGAGAAATGCAAAACATGTTGAGGGTGGAAAGGCAGGCGATCGTCTTCTTGGGGAACGAGGATTGTCATACACGGGGACTCAATTCTCACAAACTACGCGTTACTCAACTCCAGACGGGTTTGAGCAGCTGCTAGGATTTGCTATGTCTGCAGTGGGGCGAGCTTGCTGCCTTGCCAACAAATTTAATGTGAGATAAGTGTATTAATATCCCCCTTTATAAAGCAGGAAACAGACCTTACAACCTGGTGGCCTGGCGCCTGCCTCACCCTTCTGGGCTCTGTGCCCAAAGCACCACCCTCCATCTTCAAACCACCCACTCAATCTATACATCTACCTCAGCTCAGAAGAATTCTTAATGCCTCCAGCTACAAAAACTCAAGACGAACGTCTGTGAGGTTCTAATGCCGAGGTGTTGTTTTAGTTTAGGGTCTTTTTTCTAGTGGATGTCCTTGGTTTAAGCACATTTTTTACCTGAAGGAAAGTTCACATATGCGCATGGACTCAAAACTCTCACCACTTGGTGAGTGGAGTGTTTTATGGGAGGTGGTTATAATTGAAAGGGTGAGCAGGTTCCGGCAGGGAGTGAGAAAACAGATGTTGCACAGGCAGTGGCGGCGCAGCACTGTATCCTAATGTGAACGGTGTGGGTATGTGTATATACAGTATGTAAGTGTATGCCATTGCTCTGTAGACTGTCGTGGGCTGGTTGTAATTGTGGGATCTGGATTTATATTGAGAGTCATAATTACAGGGGTCCTGGTGCATATTGATACAGTAAAATTAAAAAGAAATGAGTCATAAAGTGTACAGTATATACTGTACATGTGTGCGTAAAAGGCTAGGCATTAGATGTGTGTGTGTGTAATTATTTTTTAGTATTTGCCTGTGCTGTTTTAACTAAAAAAGCTTTTGTGGAGAATGAAAACACTTAAATTGCAGGGTTATACAGATCCCCACATCAAGTTGGCAAATAGTAGTGATATGTAAAGCAGTTCTTTTTGGTGTACTGAATCATCAGAATCGGTTCATTGTCACCAAATCGCTCAGTACTCCCTGCATGACTGGAGCGCAGACTCCGTCTGACACAGTCGCTGAACTGGAATACGGCTGAAAGGGTTGTGATTCGGCTAACGATCGCCAGTCAACCGTCGACAGTGCTGTTGCTAAATACGCCAGACTCCTCTGTTAAATCATGAGATCTTTTTAAATTAACTTGCTAAATGTTGGAGATAAATGCATATTATATTATTATTATTATATTCAATTATTTTTTACTGATCTAGAAATCAGCATTGTTCTTGAATTTGCTGAGGCTGCTTAGTTTAAGCCGCTGAATATCACTCAGGGCGCATGTTCAGAAGGCTACATTCACTGATTCACACAGTATTCAAACCAGTACACCTACCGTTCCCTCATAGTAAGAGGACACTTTCCTCTTATCACAGGCCAGCCTAACGCTTAAGCACTGTTTGCATTTATGTTCTCGCCTCGTAAGTGTAAACATTGTGCGCTAACGCCTGACTACATTAGCTGTTAGCTTGGGGGACACAAGGGGATTCCCTCACTGAGTGATTTTATACCTCTGCTAACCCATTGAGTTAAAGTTTATAGCAATGTTGTAGTATTCCATATGCAGTAAGGACTAGGTAAAATAAAAAATATTAAATATTTGCAGACTATTATAACAATTTATATTTATATTATATCTCATTTACATTTAGCACATTATACTTTGTATTTCTCACCATTTGTGTGAAATGGTAACACTGTTGGTTTCGTCTGTTAGAAAATTTGCCTTCTTTGATTTATTATTTTATTTATTTATCAAAAAATTATTATTTTTTTTGAAATTTTAAGGTCTAAAAAAAGTGCATCAATTGTATTATGATGTAATCTTTCATGCAATTTTTGTGACCTGCTTACTAACTGCCTGGTCAGAATCACTTCATATTGTCTCAATTAAATGTCATGTTTATATTATATATATATGTATATATATATATATATATATATATATATATATATATATTATATTATTACCAGGGCGAGACAACTTTATTTACTGGTGGCTGTTTGAATGTAAGATCTAGAGACCCTAGCTTTAAAAAAAATTTAGCAGATTTGGAAGGCAAGTTATTGTGTGTCATTACAGTGGAGTTGTGTACCGACAAAAAAGTTGTGTACCAAAATGTACCAACTGCTTTAAGTTATTATTACCTTTGTGTCCACATTAGTAAAGTTATCATGTGTCTTTACAGTGGAGTTACGTACCAACGACTTTCTAAAGTTATATTCTTATTTTCAAGGGTGAAGCTCCTGAGCAACCTGAGCAACCTGAGCAACCTCCACCACCACACCACAGCTTGAGTTCATACCAGCAGGGCCCCATATAACCCCCATACAGGCCTACTAGAGAAGGAGAATATTTATTTTCCCTGCAAGAGCTCACTCATAGCAACACTGTGAATTTTATTAGTCGGGCAGCTTGTACTGAATCGTCTTTGAGAGCGGAGAGTCCAGCCTAAAGCCGCAGTTGTGTTTGTCAGTGTGTTTATGCACATACTTCCAACCATGTGCTCATGGACCAACATATAGTTAAGTGTTTGTGTATGCTGTCTGAGGGGACCGACCCTCTCCCCCACCACCACATTGCTATATGAATCCATCTCCTTCTGCTGCATCAATACTAAGATCGCCTTCTTTCTCAGGATGGCACACATTTACTTTGGCTACCGCTTTTGTCGTGGGAGCTTCAATGTTTTCCCCGCAAACCGCTCCGATATTGCGCCGCTCACCCACCCCTTACAGTACATACCTGCTCACTCAAATAAAAACAGTTCCCTGAATGCCTCCCAATGTGAAATGTTACTTTACACTTACAGTGGTAGTGTCTGTCTTTCTTACACATATCTGCAGCTATATTTGTATTAAAATTAGGATTCGGGTGGACCCATGATGGCTTGGTGTGTTGCAGAAGCATACCTGATTCTATTCATTATCCTGCCTTGAGTGTGCACTGTTGATGTGTATGGTCTATGTACTCATGAAGGTTAGGACTTCTCTCCAATTTTGGGTGGATGAAGACATTAATGTCAAGTGGACCATACCAGACCTCAGCAGACCAGCAGATGCAGAAACAATTCAAAAGCCGGAAGCGGGCTATTGAGCTTGACCAATTCATTGTTTCAAAAACCACTGGAAATGCAAGCAACTGATGATGATATGTGTGGTGGATAGAATTTGGACATAAAAGAGCCAATTAGGCCATACCCGATCATCTGAGGGCCTCTTTTGCTCAAAATATCTGCATTTAAAAGATCATCAGCCATTACATAACCTAATATTAACCTTTGAAATCCACTGTCCGACCTCTAACAACATTATTGTTATCAAAATGTACTTAAATATGTTGTGACTCTGAGGGTTGGATTTAAAGATAAAAACATGATAATGTATTGATCCTGGGTCAACACTGGACAACAGGTTTGTTTAAGATGCAATTTGAAGGAGACAGGAGACTGCAAAGTGATGCCAGGGAAGAATGTGGCAAGGCAGCATAGGACGAAGTACCAGTGATTATATTAGACAAAGTAGAAGAACACAGAGAGACGGTTCATGGATGTTGTGTAGGAGGACTTGAGGACAGTTGGTGTAACAAAAGAGGAGACAATGGAAAGCACAAGATGGAGGTAGATGATCCACTGTGGTGACCCCTAAAGGGAGAAGCCAAAAGATAATGAAGAAGAGGAAACTTGATTTAAGAGCTTCCATGCTTTTCATAAAGACCTTTAAAACTGTTGGTGACAAGATATAGAACATCATATGGAGGAAAAAATCTAGCAAACAGCGTATGGATAATCGATAGACAATCCAACTATTACATGGCTGGGTAACTTTATGTTTAACCAGGGAAATAAAAAAAAAAAAGCTTTTTTCTTCCTCACGTACTTGAGAAATATTATTTGTTTTTAAGTGTTCAATAATCCACAAGTAGTCCAGTAAAACCTACACTTATGTCAGAAAACCTTGAGTGACGCGTGCAAGTTTTCCACCAGCACGCATCGTACAGCAGCACTCAGTGTTCAACCATAACGCCTTACATTTCACTATCCAGATGGGAAAACAGTGAGTGAGAAGAAGGCGGGTGAGAAGCCATACTATGGGTTCACTGAGGACTCCCAGTTCTTGCGGTGGGTCTGTCGAGTACTGGTGCATAAATTGATTTTTATTATGGGTTTTATCTGCACTGCCATCCAAAACTAACATTAAGGGATAAAGCACATTTTTGCCACCTCTGCTACTCCTCCTCCTTCTCCTCCTCCCAAGCTATGGCAGTAAATAAGGCCTTTGATTCTGGCCATGGCTGCCCACGATGACCATTAGTCGGTCTCCTCGGTCAATATAGGCCTTGTGTTTGGAGACTGCGATGGAAGAGCCTCCGCACTGGCCAACAGCTGACCACATCACTCACAGCATGGCAGAACACTAAATAAATGCTGCTGCTGGGACGGCGGCAGCGAGTGTGGACTTTAGTGCTTTAGTGCAAGTGGGGGTAGGTCGGGGGGGGTTGTGGCTATTTGAGTAAATAACTTCCCCAAACAAAGTGTGGGCAAGGCAGTACAGCGGCGGTCACTGAGGTGGCTAGAGGTGGAGAAGAAAAAAGTTGGGAGGCATTTCCCTTCATTTCTGTAAGCTCCCTCCCAAAAACCCCTACTTTACACTCTCAGTGCCTCTGTTGTGTTTACCAAAGTGATTCAGGTCAGTAAGAAGATGAATTGCAAAGGAATCACATTTCTGTTTTGGTTTTCTTCTCTCACTCTCTTTCCCTGTTGTGTTTTCCTACCTGTGCATGAGGATGGCTGCTTTGGTGTCATGCAGCGACTTTGGAGAGCGTAACACTGTGAAAGCAAAGTGGCTGTTTTGTATTTTCTGTGGGCTGTGGTTGGGTTGAATGAAAAGAAAAAGCGAGGCAGGTGTCAGAGCCAAGCGGAGTATTTGATTATCAGGCATTAAAAAGGCCGACTTTCACGGACAGTTTTCTTCTCTGTGCGCTTTCTGTTCCCCCATTCACGAAGGCCGAAAGTTTCTTGGACACATTTTGCTGCCGAAATCAGACGTGTTTCACGGTGCTTGAGCGTGGTTTTGATTGAGGGCCGAGTTTCTGATTGGCATGAAAGAACAGGCTGGTCTCTGTGTGTTTGTGTGTACACATATACAAGTTTTTCTGCGCATTTGCCTGAGTGTTAATGCTTTTGTGTGGCTGTGGCCTTCCTTACCCAATAAAAGCCTTGTAGCATAGAGGAGACTAACATTTCAGTTCCATAAATCCATTAATATTTTTAACAAAACTTAAGCGTGGATTATTTGCAGGATAAACAGCACAGCTTCATACTAAAGAGTCATGCCATTATTTGAGTATAGATGAGGGTGTTGAGTATTTTAAAAATTAAAACTTGTTTGGTTTTTGTAGCACAGGTTAAGCCTTTTATATATACATTAGTCAAGATTAGACCTTATTTCATGGAAACAACAACCATTTTTTCTGCCCTTTTATAGTTAAGCCATTTTAATTAACTCCAGAAAATGCCTCAACCCACTTTTGTAGACATGTTTGCCTTTCACACATGGCAGGAGATTCCCGGTAGCATCCAGGCAAGGGGTGGAGCCTGGCTTGAGCATATACTGTAACATGTATGCCCACTGTGAATTATCCAGGGCTTCTCCTGTTGTGTTTTTACAAGGACTCACTTGCACATTATCCAGAAATGTGACTTTGTAGCTGACAGGAGCAAATATGACATTTTTTCAGTAGCACACCTGGAACACCACCAGCATGAGATACTCTATGCTAATGTGGTTTTATGAGGTCCTGTCCCCCAGGGAATTGTATTTATGTACACCCCCCCCCAACATCAAGCTGTGGACCCCATGCTACATTAAAGTGCAGAACTCTCCACTATGTTTGATGTGGCTAACTCCTCCACAAAAATGCCTCAAGAAGAATAACAGGATGGTATCAGCATGTCTGATGCTGAGAACAAAGGGCGAGATACAGCCACTCCACAGTATGTGCCAAAGACTTCATGGTCGCAAGTTCAACTCAACCCCCGGCAGGTTGTACTCAATTCCCTTGTAAGTCGCTTTAGATATAAGCGTCTGCTTAATGACATGTAATGTAGTCAGTAAAGTTTAAACAATACTTTGCTAATCTCAGGCTAACAAAGCTCTTGAATTTGATAGGTTTTAAGCATATTAAAGCTAAGGTAGGTTGAATTTGTGGCAATGAATAATTTAATGACGAATAATCACATTCAGCATGCTATAAATTCTGTAATCAGAGAGAAGGCATTGGTTGCAGCCTATGCATCAAGCAGTGTGAGAGTGGGACAATAAACACATTAAAAAGTGGTTCTTTAAAATATTGCTCACCATCCATAGGGCTGATATAGTCAGGCAGATGAGCGGCCGCTGCGGCTGCTGCTGCCGCCGCCGCTGCTGCGGCGCCACTCTGCATCAGGAGGTCACCGTAGGGGCTTCGCTGAGTGGCACTGGCCATCAGGTGGTAGTACTCCGTGGGGTTGGCTCCTGGTGGAGGAGGGGGAAGGCTGAACAGGGCGCGGTCCTTCAAGTGTTCATGGGTCACTGAAGCAGAAGACAGATGATGGAGAACAGGTCAATTTTATCTTCTTGGCCTCATCAGTATGACCACAGCATTTTATGGACCCTCAAAGTGTACTGACATATAGTCAGTGAGGACACGAGGAAAAACTGATTTTGCCACATAACAATGAAATATATGCCTGTTTAAATATACCATATCTTAAAAACACTTTTTGACACTGTATTGTACAACAAGAAACTTAAGTTTGTAAACTGCTCACTCTCCCACACCAGAGTACCAAAGTATGCAGAAACAAAACAGTGTTTTTAGCTCAGGCTGACACATGGAGCTACTGGTTTTGTGTCACTTAGGTAAGTCCAAACTAAATATTTCAAACACCCAAATCCCTCAAATAACACATTTTTACTTATTGATGGAGGAAGCAGTGAATCCTCAACTCCTGTGTGCCATGATGTAAAATCACAGATTGAGAAGATTGAGAGATTTTCAAAGCCGAACCAGAAGCAAATTCTTAAGATTGTAGCCTTAAGTTGGCAATGATATAATTAGATTTATTAGTTTGTTAAATTGCTAAAATCTGTTTCCTTGTGTCTCCACTGGCAGGCATGTTTTCACTCAAAGCAAGCTTCCATGTCTTAACAGAGTGCAGTCAAAGTTGACCATGTATTAGTACCTCATACAACAACATACAGGCATAGATGTACAGGCTGATGCTGGTTATTGGTTGTGGGAGTCAAGGTTGGTATCACTGGTTGGGGGCCAAGAGACTTATTTGGGAGTGCAAAATAGACCTATATAACAGTATGAGCACATGTTTAAAAACCTCAATCCATCAGAACCTATGAAGCCATGGCGGAGCAACAGCAGTGACCCAGTCATGTTCCTTTGGTTTCCCCACGACCGCCAGGTCACATTACTACCACCGCAGAGTTTGTGTCTGAGTGTTTGAATGTGTGTGACCTCACTTCTGAACACAGAGGCATGAAAAGGAAGCAGCTACACTCCCACTGGTTTATTTTAAATCAAAGTTACACTGGTTTCATTCAGCAAATTCAGCAAAAGGAACACTGCAGTTGAAAGTAAATAGATTTGGTATTAGGGCTGCAACTATTTATTATTTTAATAATCAATTAAACTGTATAAAAAATGTTTTTTGATCCATCCAATATCAAATCATGTTCAACACATGTCTGTGTTTCCCATATCTCAAAATGACGATTGTTCGATTGGGTCTTTTATTTTGTTTTATTTTGTCCAAAATCAAAAATTAAATTAGTTTTAATGATTTATTTGTTATATGGAGCAAACCCCCCGCCACAAAATAAGAACTAGGAGCTGAAAAATAATCTCCCATCATTGGCCGCAGGTAAACATTGACAATGTGTCTGCATAATTACGTGTACAGTATCTGCAGACTATTTTTGTAGACTGATGCTGTTAACATTACCACAAAATGCTTAACTAATATTTGAAATAGTGATAATAAGTCTATCTCTATACCTGTTTATTTTTATCTTGGTGCATAGCAGTAGATTGTTTGTTTTCACACATTAAAAAAATGACCACAATAACAAGTTCCACCACACCAATCCATAACTGAGACGGTCTTTTTAACAGGGGTCTTTCAGGAGTGACACTAGTCCTGTTACTACTACTGTGTGATTTGTGTCTTTGAATCATTGCTTAACAATGAAGGTAGGCTTAATTATTATTTTTTTACCCTCCCAATGTTCAATCCAAGTCATTGCCTTTAATTGCCATCAACATTTGTGGAGATTACGGTTACAGTCAACATCCGAATAACTGTTGGGTAAAACTCACCTTCAGCGGGGCTCAGTCCCCTCGCAGCGGAGATCATGGACAGTGTGGGGCTTCCGTGCACTGAGCGCAGGTAGTGCTCCATGTGGGGACTGACGTATGGATGTGGTTGGCTAAACGGTGACTCGCCCGTTCCGGCATGGGGTGATAAACGGATGAGGGAAATATCTGAGATGACTGGACTGCCTGTCAGTCCTGGAGGTCTGTGGAGAGGAAATCAAAGAAATCAGACATTGGTATGTAAATAATTCAAGGAGGAATAAACCCATTCCATCAAACCCTCCCCACAATTCACCGCCGAAACCATGATTTGTTTATGTTGATTAGGCCTGGCATTTTTCTCCATTTCCATTTATATTTCTGTTTTTTTATTGAGACTTTGTTTATTTCTAACCCAAAAGTTAATTTTCAACTATTTTTTATAAAGAAATGTTCAGGTATACAAGTTGCCATTCCATATTATGCGTGTTTTTCTTTCCATGGTCTTTATTGTTTCTTTCCATTTCAATATTTGTGGCGCCATTGGTTGCAGACAGTTTTAGTAATTTGTTCGTAAATTGCTACTATCCATAATATAGGTGTAGGTCTTTATTTTCGTAAACATTACAGATATTTTCCTAAAATGACCATAACCTAGTAAAGTTTGTGGAGAGTTATGCTAACTTCATACTAAAAATCGATCTCAAATTCCATTCCAGTCACAGTGATTTCTCACGAGGGGTTTGTCCTCATTTGTATGTCCTTGTACTCTTAAGTGCTTAGAGTGTGGGTACAAATGAACCTCCTCGCATAACCTCAAACAAGCGTCTATGGTTACCATATTTTTCTGTAGGGGTCTGTGTGGACAACCGTGGAAATATGCCAGTGACTAAATTTATATCACAGGACCTGAGCAAACATAGGCACACAGAGGGTACAATCCAGACCTTACCTGCATCGTTATTGAGTGATTTTCAGTGATATACCCCTAGACAAGCCTGTTTCCACTGTACTTTCTCAATCCATTCACACCCTTTACTTTACTCAGTCCCACAGCTAATACATAATTACCTCCTTTTGTTCACCTTGCTCTAAAACCCCTCAAGCTACACAAGATGAGACCCACTGCAGACACTCTCTTTATCTGCGTGAGTAGCAAAAACTGTAACTTGACACTCCAAAAATGTTATCAAGAGCTTGTGGCTATTGTAAGCGAAAAAGAGAGTCTCCAACAGCCTGGTGGTCACTCCAGGCTATACAGCAAACTTGTCATCTGTGGGATGTAATTACCAGCTCTGCTTGCAAAAACACAGACAAGTGGGTGTTGTAATTCCCAAGGCCCGAGGGGTTGAACTCTAGATAAAAACGTCTGCTGGTCGCCGGCGCTGGCACAACCCTTTGAACGGGGCCATACTTTCTTTATGTCAACCTGGTGCACTTCAGCTCTGATAAGTGGCCTGTTGCTCCCTCAGTGTGTGGCAGGAACACCTGGTAGAAATTCAGCTGTCACAGGGGCACTGAAGCGGGAGAAGTTATGACAAGGCTGAATTTATGTGGCCTTCAAGTTTAAACTATGCTCTACGGTCGGACTTGGCCTTCAAGATAATTTGACCCCAAGGAAAGAAAGCGTCATAGTCAGATGATGTCACAAGTGTGAAGAAGAAGAAGGATCTGGAATCTTTGTTAGGATCTTGAAACTTGATCACTGTTATGTGGTAATGAGTTCAATACACACTAAAGCAGGCTCAAAGACATGTTACAGTTACATTATTCTCTGAGATCATAAGGAAGTACAGTAGCCATTAAATGGGATAAACCCTGAGTCATGACCAGACTAATGACTCACTGTACTGTCAGCAGTACAAGGACCGCACACAGTGAGCCTGATTCATTTAGGATTAAAACTTAAAATGCTAAAAATGCTTAGAATTCACATTTTTAATGGCGTTATCTTATTTTTAAGTCTTATTTTAACCTAAATTGTAAAATTTAGGTCACATATTTAAAGATTACCATGTATGCTGAGTGTCATTCTGATTGTTTACATTTTGATTTTAAAAAAGTTCATTATTTAACCCTGAATAAAAGTCTGTGTCACACGAGTAGTAATGTATCGTTAGTAATTAAACATACTTTTTCTCCACTTGCTTCAGAGTTGCACACAATAATGCAGTGCAATTAAAAATATAATAAAAGGGAATATGTCGCCTTTATGAGTCTGCGAGAGAAAGCGCCGCGAAAGCTACCACTTAAGCGGCTCGATGACCGCTGTGAACAAATGAGTGTTTATATGTGTGGTTTTGATTCTTGGCAGCATCAACTGCATGCTGGGAATACTGTGTGTATACTTGCATTTGTTACCTCTATAGGACTTGTTCTGGTTTAAACACCAGACAAGTAGTCAACAATGAGACCAAAACCTGGTCCTACTGAGGCAGAACCTAATTTCTGAGAGAAAAGTTAAGGGCTACAGGTTGAATTGTGGTTAGGGTAAGTTTAGGATTATGGAATTAAGTGGTTATGGTTAAGGTTAGGGATAGTGTTTGTTTAGACTGTCCAAATGAATGGAAGTCAATGCAGTGTCCTAAGAGCTGCAAAAACATGTGTGTTTGTAGAAAAGGGTTTAAGGAATATAATTAACATAATTAATTAGACAATTAAATGCAGCTCTGACTCTGTTGAACTTTTGAGGTCATTAAATTGTAGATATTGTCATCATGTCAAAGAAACTTGCATGCACTCACTGGCGCACACATCAGACAACAGTCTACAATATTAGGCCGTATTCCTGCATCTTTGGCAAAATCTACTGATCCAGTAGAAAATATCTACAAGACAGAAGTAGTAGGAGTAGAAAAACAATCGAAACCAGAGTTATTTGTTTTGTAATATAACTTTGGATTGAGGGGACACATGATGATGCAGTGGCTAGCATTGGTGCCTCACAGCAAGAAGGTCACCAGTCCAGATCCTGGTCTGACCAAGGAACTTTTTTTGTGTGGAATTTCCATATTTCCTTCCACATTAAGAAAAAACATGCAGATGGACTCTCTAAATTGACCTGGCCCTGTGATGGGCCTTTATGGAACTTTATCCTCCACATAAAGGTTCGAAGATTAAAGAATGAATTTGAATTGAGGACAGACAGAAAAAAATCTGGATTTTGAATGCATGCTTTTACAATGCTGAGGCTGTACCAGTAAACATCTGATAAAAGTGATGGGCAAATCATTTGACTGCTGAAATGAGTGTGTCTGTTGCAGGTTGTAGTTACAAGCCTGGCGAGCATGCTTGGCAGGATTTCTGCACACCATCCTCCCTTGAGTTTCCTTGCTCAGTCTCTCTTTCACTGTCCTGTGTGCAGACGCCAACCTGCCCCCGGCTCAGCTCAGCCCTGCCCAGCTCAGGTTGAGCCAACCAACCCAGAGCCCGTACCTCGCTCCATTTCCAGTAAGTGCCTGCAGACTGCTAGCCTTGTCTGAGGGCCAATTTTCTGCCGTCAGGTCCGCTCTTCCCCTACAAACAACCATAAAGAGCTCTCTGTTTTCAGCAGAAGGGAAGAAGTGAGAAGAAACAGACGCTCCATACACAAAAACACACTTCCCTTGGTCTCCCTCTAAACAGCATACAGAGATCTTGGCAGTGCCTCCTCAGATTAGTGCTTGGGTGATTTACTGAAGGACTGTCTGGGTTAACTGGCACGGATGATGCCTCGCTTTCTTATCACATTGAGTGAATCAAAGCTCAATAAAGTAACTGCACATTGGGATTCCCAGCATTTAGCGAAAGCTGCAACCGTTTCGTGTTTGAGAAGAACGTTATTAGAAACACCTGCATGTTTCATCGTTTATTGATGAATCAATTGGTACCATATTACAACAGTGACACACAAGGGTCAACATTTCAGATTCAGGTTCAACCAGGGTGTGACTGCATGTTTTGTTTTCTCTGGGTACTTTAGCTCCTCCTGTGATGGGTTTACTACCTCAGGCTGCTGGAGTATTTTTACTTTACTGCACAAATAAAGCCATTAATACTACTGTAGGTCCACGGCAGTGGCTGGCATTCTTCAAGAACTGAGTCAGTCTCATTTTACAACCATTCTGGTGGTGAATTGTGTAAATACTGATTCATATTTTCCTGAATATTTTACTCCAATTATGCATTATCTCATCCGCCCACAACCAACCTCTTAATCTGTAGTTTTATTGACGGGTTAACCATGTGCCTGCAGGCATTGAACTGCAACCTGCAGTTCTCTGACACAGCATGCCCATGTCCCGCGCTCCACCTCCTTAAACCAGTTGCATAGCTGTATATCATTCAAACAACTGTGTATGAGACCTTAAACATGAGGGGAAATTAACTGCCGGGCATGGCAAATAACAGTCCTGTCTGACTGGGAGCATTATTGAAGCTTTGTCAATCCACTCTTTCTCTGACAAGATGTTACTTGAAGTCTCTGTGTCTTCAAAGGGGTTAGATGGGAAGCTCTCCTTGGGCCTCAGAGTCCTGGGAGGACCTCGTCTCTTAAACTGCAGCTGCCATTTCAAGAAACCTCTATCATACCTGAGCATGATGGGTGGCTGCTCTGTTAGAAATGCGGGAAAACAGTTCCAGGACTTTGTCATTGATGAGAAATAGGGGCAGAGAGAAGGATGAGCAGCATTGAGTCAGAGGATGACATCCTTTCAACGAGGTAATTGCTATTTGTCTCCATGTTCTGTACTGTGTGATTACACACTCTGTGTTGTTCCATTGCTAAAACTCTGTGGTGAGAAAAAGTGATCTGGACATGGTACAGCTTGTTGAGAATATACGTAATCATGTGAGTAGGTGCATACCAGAGAGCACGTACATTAGGCTGGTGGCAGGGGCAGGTTGCAGCTTTGTTCACAGGTGCTAAGCTGTTCCAAAATTCAGTTCTACCAACTCTCTTTGTATGTTTTAGCCAGAGCAGTATCAATAACCGCAACCAAGATAATAGTATCACCACCCAGTGATTTTCTCAACGCTTTCTTAAGATAATATACAAAGCCTAAAAGCCAAAATATAATCACTTCACTCTTAAATCCAAGTGAATATCTGTGCCAAAAGTGAAGAGGTTCTGTCAATAAGTTTCAGAGAAAAAGAGATAGAATCACAAGAATGGGACAGATGGACAGATGAATGGATGACCTGACAACATCCTGTCCTCTGTTGTCATAACCAATTTTTTAAAATGATTTCCGTATTATGTGTCAAAGCATTTCTGTAATCTATGGTAGTTTACCTATGGTGCCCAACAATTTGATTAAAACCAACACGCATGCACACTTTTTTTGCAGTGGTTGACCAGGTGTGCAGGGTTAAGGGTTGAAAAGAGGACATTTCCCTTTTAGATGAAGCGCTCTTAAAGCATGAATCGTCACTCCCTCTTACAGCACACGTTAGCAGGCTCTTAACTCACAACACTCACAACAGCCATAACAACTTCAACCTTCAGGCATTTGAGTGTGGCAGCCCTTTGTATGAGCTAGTTCATGGCAAGTTAACGCCTTAGCCCTAGGTACAGTAGGCAGGTTGTTGTTTTGTTGTCACTGATCAATAATTTCATAAATATCATTCAGCTTAATATAAATCTTGGAGTACAACAGATAGTTAATCTCACGTGAATCTGTAATGTAGTGCTATGTCATTTAGCAAATTAAATAATGTATGTGTTCAATATTGAATTGTTCTTTGTACTGGAAATTCATATCCTTATGTTCTCATCCAAGCATTAGAATACCGAAGAGCTGTAACTTATTCTTATCTTCATTGTTGATCAATCGTTTCATCTATAAAATGCATTATGTAAAAAATATGTAAAATGATGACATCAGCATACATCTTGTTTTGTCCTCAAAGAAAATATATTCATTTCACTGTCATAGGGTAGAAATCTGAACATATTAACATTTAAGAACCTGAAAACAAAACAAAAAAGTCATGGGATCAAAACAGTTGGTGAATTATTTTGCAATAATAATCAGTCAGCCCTAATAGGGAGTGGTTCATATTGTGATGTGTCGTATGGTAAAGTTTCATCATGTTTTGAATCCATAAACAGTAATAATTGAACTGAAGCTTGAAATTAAATATAATGCACATCAAATTGGAAAATTGAAAAAAAAAAAATAAAAAAAAATGAGCATATGAAACTCAGCAACTTTTTTTTTGTGATTCTGCCCACTCATCTGTACATATTCTGCATCGACACAAACAGTTGATGAATAATAAGGCTGTATGTATATGTTGTAGATGTGATCACTAAGTCTTCTGGGGTCTTTCTGCAAATGTAAAAAGTCATCCAGTTTCACTGCCACAAGACGCTGCCAAAATAACCTGTTTTCATGGAAAGGTGATATAGTTCCCTCTCTGCTGGCCCGCCTGCCTACCATGCCCTCCTCACTGACCAAGAAGTTAGTATTTGCCCCTCTGGCATTTTCCCCACTGGCTCAGGGTGGGATGAATTATGATGTGACACACTCCCTTCTGTACTTCTGGGCAGCCAAGGCGATCAAGATAAATCACCACGCTACCCCACAGGGGACATGCTAAGATCCTGCCTTGGTTGTTTTTGGGGCCCTGATGAGGATGCGGAGGATTTAGACACAACTTGATACTGTACTCCCTGTGAAGCAAGGACTGTGTACAAGGGAGGGGCTCAGGGAAACTATGTCAGGCGACAGGATAATATACTTAAATGAGAAGGGATTATACACAGGGCAATTATCCATTATTCAGCTCCACTGCTGTCACATACCATTTGGTCTTTTTGAGAGCGGGGAAATTATGCGGAGGCTGTGCAGTTCACCGTGAACATATCAGGCCATTGACTTGAAACTTCACAGTCTTTTGATTAATAGCTCCCTTGTCTTTTCAGCAACATTCCTGGCTGTGCATTGGTGGGGCATTAGCCGGGACGATGAGCCTAACCCCAAGCCAACAAACAGCAAGTATGATAACAACATGCCAGTCAAAAAAACACTGACAGCCAATAGTCTGAATTGACCCCCACCCTACCCCCCCCCCCCCCCCATTTTCAGTGCCAAAGGAACCAAAACAATGAACAGGAATAAAACATCAACCAAAATGGCTGATGTGTAAACTGTATTTAATCAACACATTCCGTGCTGTGGGCCCTTTGAACAGGCCTGACTGCCTGGTGAGTGGGACCACATCTGTTTGTGCACTGGGGCGGTGTAGGCCACAGCTCTGCCGCACAAAAACCTTGGGCATATTTCAACTTTTCAGTGCTGCAATTTGCACCCCGACTGCTCACCAAAGAGCATAAATACAGGCTGTGGAATGAGCGGGGGATCTGTTTTTCTCATCCGTCGCATTTGTCATTGAGGTTCTGGGAACGGAAGGCCAGATTTTGGATACTAATTACCCGGTCAAACATGTTGGCATGGTGGCTGGCTTTCCTGGTCTGTGGCTTTGCAGAGATGCCCTGACTCCACAATGTGCAGCAAAACATCATCTAAGTGCTGTCTCTATGTCTACGTTCTACTGTCATCCCATGGGAGGCTTTTCCTAATGTGTTCCAGAGACTGTTGGGATATGGCATTTTTTTTCTCCTCTGGTATGCTAAGTTCGTGAAAAGCAAGGAGACCACAGCTGGGAGGTTGCTAATTTAAAATCCTGAATCAAGCATCTTGGAAATGTGCTTGGAAAATATCCATACGTAAAACCACTGTGCCTTCTCACACTGTAGCCTATAACAGTACAAAACACTGGAAGATTTAAAGCACTGTTTCTCATACGGGGTTCTGATATAGTACAAGGGTCTGTGATAAGCTTCATTGATTAAAATGATCATGTTATTAGGGTGTATCCTGCCTTTCACCCTATGTCAGCTGTGAAGCTCCACCCACAACCCGGGGAGAGGATAAAGTGTTTGATAATTGGTATATATATATATATATATATACATATATATACCAATTATCAACAGCAAAAAAATGAAAAACCTCTGATATAAGGGTCTCAGTATGTACTTGTTGCATTGTCTTCCAGTGACTGAAACCCAGTCCCATGGTAAAGGTAAATGTCATTAACAGTATAAAGTCATTTGTTTCAAGCATATCTTGAATATAAGAATTACTTGCAGATATTCTGCTTTTGCTTACTTGGACAATTTCAAGGTCATGTTGTGGACTTTTGGGAACAATGGCAACAATTTTAACACTTACTGTCAGAAACAATTTTACCATTAACCTTAGAAAAGTTATGCCTATGAGCAACCAGCATGTGAGAACTGCACATGCGTGCGAAGACGTTGTGGCACAATTACAGCGTCTGTTTATCTTGTCACTTAGTCATCACACAGACAGACTTGCGATAGCATGACTTTATGGCCACGTCATATGTATTTATCACTGCCGACAAGCACCACAACAGTGACTATGGAAAGGGAGAGTATTGTAATGCACTCACAAGGCAACAAATTGTTATCTAAATCTTTTCATATTTGAGTCTTAGTGAACATATAAATATATGCAATACAAACAATTCAATAAATATCACATGAACAAATGTGAATAAAAAAAGCATGTTTCCCATCCTGCAATGATAATGTGAGCTGTGTGTTCTTACTGTAGTTTAAGGTAAAGGAAAGAGGGGAAAAAGCAAAAGAGATGAGTGTAATTTTGTAAAAAGACTGTATCAGTATTGGAAGATACTCAAGGCTATGATATCAGTATTGCGTCGGTCATGGAGAAGTGGTTTTCGAGCCATTCCTGTCTCTCAAGGTGTTCCTTAGACATAGCCTTGACGAGATAAAACACATTTTGTAATGTCAATTAATTTTTTTTAACAAATTTGAAAGACATCCTTCTAAGCTTTACTGAAATATTTCATTCACAAGGCAGAAATTGACATCTGAGGGCACAATGGCCTTAACCTCTGACCACCAAAATCAAATAGCTTCATCTTAAAGTCCAAGAGAACGTTTGAGCCAAAGAATGTCCTCAAGACGTTCTTGGGATATCACGTCCACAAGAAATGGGATGTACATATGATAAACAGACAAGGACTCGTAACCAGGCTTTACCTAGACTAACAACTACTTCCTGATTAATGTAACCTAACCCAACAACCAAAATTCATCCATTTCCATTTCCTTACATTGTTAGCTGAGGAGCACAGCAGAGAACAAAACAGCGAGTCCTGCAGGATCTGCGATATGACAGCTGTGGCGGTGTGACCGCCAGACCTCATTATGTTACACACAAACAGTGATGATGGCTGAACGTGTGAACATATGGTGTTAACAAATCTCACAAACACGAAGTCCAACGCAGACATGCAGCTATACCGGGCCATTGACAAAGTGCTGCCACCAGGCACCGTGCACTGCTTGCCCTGCTCAATTTCCCTGCAACAATGACGTGCGGTAATTAGGTGAATTTGGCACGGGTTGTGGGAAGAGACAGTCCGATCAAGGTCTTGATGAATTAGTGGGGACGCCGTCAGAGTTGCATTCGCATTCATCAAAAACAAACTGGGTGCATCCTCAGCCCACAACCCCCACCACTCGTTTCCTTGCTTTGCAGGTGATGAATAGCTCTGCCTCTGCTATATATCACCTGATCTCGCTGAATTTAAATTTTAACGGCACAGTTCTCACAAAACCACTATTGAGCTTACGCCGTGGGTTCCCTTCCTTCCCATATTTGAATATTTCAGATAAAGAAGTACGGGAAGGCCTGGCAATGTTAGAATGGCCACACTTTTTTTTTATGGTAATGCCACAGAAAATGTATTAGTGTTTCTTTTCAGGTCGAGTTAGAAAATAAGTTCAAGACCAAGATCTACCAACCTATTTATCCTCTGGAAAGTTAAAAGTGACATAGTTTCACTTTAACAACCAATAATAAAGTTTGTCATCATACAGGTTATTCTATAAAATTGCTGCCACTTCTGCTTAAGTGAAGCATCAGTATTGCTCGAGCGTCCTTCACTAGGGTTTCTTGTTCCACTAGAGACTCTTGGCACAGCACCTCATGTTTGAGTGATGCTGGCACCAGAGAGTTTTTCCAAGTCTCAAACCATTAAATGTAAGGAGAGGAGACAAAAAAGGAAATGTAAACAGTCTGTTGTACTGCTGCTGAAATGTGGCCTGTCTCTCTTCATCTCTGTGTGATTTCTGTTCTGTGTATCTTATCTGCTTCTGAGGTTTTTTGAAGTAGACTTTCTTGCTCGAGCTAGAAACTGTTCCCAGCACTGGTGCAGACAACCACGGAGGAGTAGTGCTGAATTACTGCCCGGTGGTTGTTTGTCTCCACCGATCAACAGTTTCAGTAGACTTTATTTTTCTTTTCCAGACTCACATAACATGCACTATGACAACAAATATCACATTCAACAAGGCCAAAAACATTGTTCTTTGACCTTTTAGCCAAATCTTCCAACCAAATTTACAGTAAGAGAACAAAACTTTTCTCCAGGCATTTAGAGTATTTTGTGGAAGTTTTGTGACGTCACACAGTACGTTTACATGACACAAAAAAAAAATATTGTGTTGGTCAACACTTTTAAACACGTTGAAATTGTACTAACTGAAATTCTACAAAGATTTCTCAAAGGCTGACTAACAAACCCAGATGATGTAGGACTATAGGAGTTGAGCTATACTGCATATGTATGTTCAGTTGTACCAGAGTCAGACTTAAACTAGCCTGGGCGTTCTGTGCATGCCCAACTGTTCCCACCTATTGTTAAACCTGTAAATAATAGTAGATGAAGCCAGTACACAGAAGAATAATTTTATTTTTTATAAAATTTAGGACTGAAAAGGAGACACATTTCATGCTCTGTCAGCTTAAGGAATTTGATATTTTTAAGTGAATGAATTGTTAACTGAGCGTGGAAACAACTGACAGTAACCAAGAACTTATTAGTTCTTCCTTGTGCCATATTTATGAGGATTTCCTCAAAGTGTTCCTGAGTTTTCACAGTCACAAAGCAAAAAGTTCTGAGGGCACACTCAGCTCGACATTCGATCTTTGATCAGCCCAAACTCCATCTTCAAGTCCAAATGAATGCCGGTTATTGAGATGTTGGGTTTCAAAAGAATAGGGCTGGCAGCAAAAACATGATTCTTCTGGCCACGGCTGTTGCCTCTGAAGCTTACTGCTCCACGATAAGTGTAAATGTGTGTAATGCTTTTGAATGCACATAGTGAACAGCTTGATGATCTTTAAATTTAAATTATCACGCTTTCTTAGAGTGTGGAAGTAGATAGATCATCCTTATAAAAGAAATAAATAAAGAAAAATCAGTTGAAAAGTTTCTTTTAGCATTTTAATAACTAATATGGTGCTCCATTGTACTTAACTTTACCTTATTTTAAACTCTTTACCCTGCTTACTTGCTTCAGAGACTTTAAAATGCAGTGGATTAGTGGATTTGAATATTGGAACCTGATAACACTTACCCATGCATGGCATGAAGTGGGTGTGGTTCGTAATGGTACCGCCCCTCATGGTGTCTCATGTCGATTGGGATCGGTGTGTGAAACGGCGGGAAGAGGTGGTGGGCACCTGTGAATGCAAAGTAGAGAAGGAACAGTGAGACTGGGAGCAACAAAGGCAGTGAGCGATGGGAATCACCATGAGGTGGAGAAGACACTTCCTCTGAAATGCAACCGAGCTGTTTTACAGTTCCTGTAATGCAGCAGTAATTGAAACCTTTTTACACCGTCTGTGACTTTTTCGCCCCAGGAATGTTCGCTAATGGCTTCGCTCTCCAGCCAATGAGACCAAAGCAGGTTTTACACACAACAATGACTGTGTTTTTATGTGTCAGACAAAGAATGCACAAATCCACTCTTTCCTGCCATAAATGTTCAGGAGGCTTGAGGGAAGTCTCATTAGAACAACACAGCTGATCTTCATTAATGAATGTGTGTCATCACAGCAACTGAGCGTGCTAACGAAATCATGGAAGGACCGAAGGCAGGGGGGGGACACTGAGTTTACGCCAGAGGTCTGGTCAGGAGGGGACCAGTCAAGTGACATCTTGTCCAGCTGTGTGACAAAAACAACGTCTGTTCAGCAGGAGTGGGGGATTGAATCACAGTATTCCATCTTTATAAAACAATAACTACATTTGAGTTGATATTTCGCACATAGTTCCTCCCAAAGAAACCTGTGATGCAGAATGAATGAGAGAGAGTGATAGAGATAGATTCTTTGGTTGGGATGACCTGCGAGCAGAGAGACCAGCAAGGTTAAAGGTGAGAGTAGATCATCCCAGTGTGAGAGTTATTATCTCTGTGATGCAGATCATTTTATTTAAAAATAGGTAATCTTGTGTCTCAAGTCTTAAAAACCACTTTCACGAGCAGAGCTAACAGACCGTAGATCAAGTATAATCACCATTTGATTTCAGTTCCACTGTTTCTCCATCATTTCTCTGCAGAGCAGTTAAAAAAGGTTAAACCTTTTTTTTTTTATTACATATCACATGGGAATTTATATTCCTTTTTTGGGCCAATGTGGGTCTTAAGAAAACAGTGCAGCCAATGATGACATATGATGCTGATGTTTTTAGATGATATGTTTGGCCGTTTTTCTTTCCCATCCCCTCCATTTGATAACAGTTTACTTACATAAACGACAAATGCTCTGTGCCCATTTATGCACATGTATTTGAGATAAAACATTAAATATTGACTCGATGAAACAGGTAATGAAAAACCCTTAAGAAGAATTTATGGATGCTATAAAGACACTGCATGCCAATCACACACATAAAAATACAATATGATGACGAGGTCTTGCATTGATGATGGGTAAATATTGAATTTTGTGAGTTTTAAATTGAATTATGACAACTGCTGCCCAGTACTTATAGTCAAAAAGGTCTGCAATCACTGACACATAATATTCTGTTTTTAGATGTGCTTGGAATTGATCTTGAAAAATGTTCAGTGTATAACATAATCACATTTAAACAGTTATTGTTTGTGACTGTAATCACAGCAATCATACTTTATTTACTTAGAAAGTTTACATTTTCGAAACACCTCCCTGTTTGAGATGTGCCTCAGGGATAGCCCTTCCTTCCTTCGCTGTAAGCGGCGCCGTGAAAACAAGGTGAAACAGGATTCTGTGCCTGTAGGCGACGGCAGAAAGCTGAGTGTTGTTTTAGCCCATGCCAGTTACAAAAACAGACATTACAGCGACTTAAACCTGATTGGGGCTTTTGTTATTATGATTGAGGCCATCATCATGATGTTCTTTGTTAATTCTGATGGGATTACACATGACTGGGAGAGGAGAGCTGCCCTGAAGGCACCAGACAACTGTTACCCATTTGACTGATGTGGAATCTGTTCATGAAGAAACATTAGCTAATCACTCATTGTTTCCCATATGACAACAACAACAATAGATTTAAAAGTGAAATGTTTGTGCTAAGAGAAAATAGGATATTAAAGGCGACCATCAAGAACAACATACGAGTTTACCAGCAAATAAGGTATTACACACACACACATACAGAGAGAGAGAGAGAGAAGAAAGAGAAAAGAATCCTCTCTTTTAAAACCAAAGTGAGTTGTAAAATTCTGTGTGCTGCCCCACACTCCCATGTCTCCTAGTCTTTGAGATCCGAGGGCCGACAGCTTTGTGTCTCTATCGAGATCTATGCCGCTGGATCGCAGCCAGTGACCCTCCATGGCTTTTGTGTGTGAGACAGGCGGCCAATTCCGAGTCAACTTACGTGTTACAAAGCCAAGCTAGACACTGAGTGAATGAGCGAGAGCGGGGGTGAGAGCTGGGAAAAGCAGTGCAAGCTTTGTTTCACGAGTGGAGCCAAAGTTGGATCTTCTTTTCCTGAGAGGTGCCCTCTGCTTGTGCTGCCTGGTGCACCTCCATTGAAAAGCAATGGACAAGGAGGTCAGACAATGACAAAGACGGGTTTCACTGGAAGTGAGGACAGCACAGTAACTGGACAGAACAGGTATAAGATAAAACATTTTTGGCATTACAGATCAGTTATTCCAAAAATAAATGATGAACTACTTTTCCATAAGCTTTTACCAGCCACAGTGGCTTCTTGTATTGATTTCTTATTTTTTTTTTCCCGAGAGACACCCGGCTACTTTAAAATAGTTTGTGTGGCAAACATTAAAACCTCCATGAACTTTTTGCTTGAAGTTCAGTAAAAGTGGGGACAAACAAATGACACCAAGTCCCCCAAGAGGCTGATTCCCCAGTTGCAGCTGCTGGATGTGGGGGTGATAAGGGCAGGACAGGCCCTTCCATCAACCAGACAGCTGTATTGTTTCCTAGGCTGCGGGAACACATGACTATGCTACACCAAGGTACATGACTATGACAATTGACTCACACACACACACCTCTATTTCTTGATCTGCTGTTCCCCTTTGGGTGTGTTGGTATGAAGGGTTACTTTATCCTGGGTATAATATATTGAAGGCATACGAAAAAAACAACAACAGCAAAACTATAACAAAGTACTACTGCAGATAAAATGGCTACTTAAATAACTTTACTTTGTAAAATCCCATCTTGGGATGCTGCAGTCTGATAAATGCAGTTTCTACAATGCATTATAGCATCTCACCACTACCCGAAAAATAACATGTCTTCACCAATACAGCCCATAGTGTATTTTAATTATAGGGATAGTTTTTTTTATAGAATAAAGATAGGTTAATGTGAGCCCAGTTAAAACATGGCTGAACTGAAAATACTGATTTTAGCCACTTAACACGAGGCTCCCCTATTAAAATATATGTTAGCGTAAGTGTATGTAATCAGTAGATTATTTCACTGTTAGACCTGCAATCCAATGAAGGATTATTTGTATCTCATAGAACACGCGTCTACTACTTCCACCATCAGTAAGATCAACTGTGCTACCTTCTGACTTCTGTTTCATAGATTTAAACAAACTTACTGGGAAGCAGTGGACCAATACATCCCATATCCGGCAAAGTAAATGTGTTGCTTTTGTCAATGGACTTTAGTGCAGGGAGTAAGTGGTGTATAAAGCAACATTAACAACAGTTTCCTCTTGGAATAGACTGTTGATAAGATAGCATACACTCAAACTGACATTGATTTTATTCAGTGAACCTTTAGTTAAATGGCTAAAATGTGTGTTTCTGTAGTTCCTGGTAAAACTCATAGAACCCCACTTCAAAAATCCCAATTTCACACAGGAAGTGCTTGCTATTGTTACACAAATGTCACTTTCTGGTCCGTCATAAGTATTTATATTTGTGTATACAGAATATACCTACTGTATTAAAAGCATGGGACAACTTGATACAGAGTTCTTAGCTGTTACAAAGAAGGTTCTTTGTAATTTTGTGTTTTACTTCGAGGATCTACTTTTGTAAACCATGGCAAAAGCTCAAAAATCAGCACACTGAGGGGCTTTTGTGTTAGGGGGTAATCTTATATCATGAATCAGTCCAACCCACAGGAACCTTTGAGTGGTGGTGGGTTTTTTTGGGGGACTATATCTGTTTCTGATCTCCCATAACGTGTTTGTTTAAAGACCGAACATGTCTTTGCCCCTTAGCCCCCATAATCAGGCTCCAGACGTGAAAAACATCCTACCAAGCAGCAGTGAGAGTCCCACATCTTGTCTTTTTTTTTTTTTCTTTGTTTGCATCAAAAAGCCCCGGTTTGATCTTTCGCTAAAGACAATGCCAGGTGTTCACTGTTAACAAAGGTCCCATCGAGCCTCGTGACTCCAGAGCAATGAAGACGGAAAAGTACTCTCTCATTATGTCCAAATGAAGCCCCAGATCAGGACCACGGTGAAGTGGAGAGTGAAGTGGGCTCATGTCTTTGAGGAAGTACTCAACGATAATAATAATGCCCTGAGAGGCCGGGCTGGGAATAATTTTCAGGAAAAAAAAAAAAGCCTTTGTCGTGTTGAGAGAGAGAGAGAGAGAGAGAGAGCACAGGCAAGAGTGAGAGCGCAAAAAGAAAGAGTGAAGAGCAGAGCCGAGGAGCGGGAGAGGTGGGGGTGCTCCATTCAGACAGGAAATTCCAGCAGAAAAAGTTGGCCCGTGTCCTAACTACACAGCACCGTGCCAACGGCTATACACAAACGCTCATGTGCATGCATACACTCTCGCACATTCACCATTACACACAAACAGACACTGATTTGTTCCGCAGCTCCCTCTCAGTCAGCAAGTGGCCGAGACAAACACTAACATTAACTTTTGAGATTGAACAGGAAAAAAAAAAAAAAAAGTCCCTGAACGTGTTCACATCATGCTTGCAAAGTCACACCATGGCAAGTGTCATGTCTGGGGTTAATAAAACGTGTATGTTTAGCCTAATCCTGGAGAATCCTGCAGTACAAACACACACACACAACAGGGAATCTGCAGGTTTAGTTCGCAAGATGTCGCTTCCTCCCGGGCGAATATGTGAGCAAGTGATGGCGACAGAGGGATTAGAGGCTTACAGAAGAGCACGGAAAAAAACACTAGCATCTATGAAAGAGAGTCTTAACAGCACGGTTCTTTACTTTTAACTGCCCCTGGGAAGGGTAAAATGATACATTCTTATTGATAGGGGGATTTTGGGCACAGAGGCCAATGGTCTACGTAATGACAAGAGCTGCTTTGAACGGAAATGATTTCCTATGAACTTGTGCAAAGTGTGTGTGACACATGAAACACTTGTTCCCTGGGAGGACGACTACCGATGTTTTGCAGAACTGAGAAGAGGGAATCACACTTGTGTTTCAAATATAGCTTACGTCAGATGTCTATGAGGCAGTTGATGTAGCTGAATAGGCTGGTATACTCTTATAAAGCTGTTGTGTGAAATCCATTAGACAATATCCAGAGTGACTTTAAAGGATATCTTCCAGTGACTTCAGTGCATGCCTAAAAAAAATGAAATACACGCCGATAACTGATTTCCACATTCAAATAAATATTAGCTTTGTTGACTAAGAATTCGGAGGCATATAGTGTTTATTAGGGTTGAACAACATATCGCTTTCAAATCACAAATGTCATTTGAAATACTTTATTTTGGTGACAATTCACATGTTCAAGTTGTCATCCTTGCACTACAATAAAAAGTCATTCATGTTTTGACTGTGTGTGGTGTGGTAATGCACCATCCCACCTTAACTCTATTACACAGTGATAACTGAAGTGAACCTTGACTTTAAAAAAAATAAGAATATAAATAAATAAATATATTTTTTGATTGTTGTTGTTTTATGCTGAAAAACACAGGTCACTGGTAGAAAGACCAGCAGGGGCATCAGTGCAGTCTATGCTGACAGTTCCACAACACACATTTGACATCATTGCCCTTACATAGCAAACAGTCTTGTCTTACACGTTCTCTTATCAGATGTAACAATAGCATGGACTTTGGATAACTGAACCTTGAAAAATAGTCATTTGATTAACTGTTAAAACTATGATTAGTTTCCAGTGATCACTTGCAAGTAGGTTTCTATCAGGCCCTCAGGCCTTTGTTTATATCCCGTTGTCATGACGCCCTCATCCCTCCTACCCCCTCAGAAGTGTTGTATTATCTTGCAGGGCTGCTGCAGTCGACCGGGCCGTTTCTGCCTTTGCTGCTGTCCGGGCCTGTTTACAGAACCTGCTCAGACCCAGCTGGCTCCTCTCCTCTGTGATTAGTCTCTGTCAAATCTGTGCGCCTGCCTCAGACAATCACTCCTTAGTCTCAGCATCAACCCGTGTGAACCTGCCGCCAGTATGATCCATCACCTGGGCTACGAGGTGCCACATTGCCTCCCCTAATTGTTCTAAAGCCTGAGCACTACAAAGACCTTTATCTCACCTGTGTTGCCATTAGCCAGTGATATTAAATTCTACACAGTACCAAGGGACACATGATAGCTCAGGGAGGCTATTGTTTTATCGGTGATTTTAGCTCCAAAAATGTTAGTAATCGTACCTTTGGATGATTTGGAACTGTAATTTATTTTTTAAGCTCCTTTTTTAGTGAAATGTTATGAACTCAGTTAACTAAACTAAAACTAAAAACCAGAAAAATCTAAGTCATTTGCTCAGGTTTTTACCCAGCGGCAGCACAGGGGGGACCACTGCCTAATGACTACCATGAAACACCTGGCCTGAGTGGGGATTAGCGGCACATTACGACATTAAGTCAAACAAGTAAGTAAAAGCAAACTATGCATTTCAATGTCATTTTGGTCCACAGCATAAATCAGTTTTCTCTCTCTCACACACACTACCAGGCAAAATATCACTTTGCTTATAAAACAGTGACATATTCCCATTATTAAAGCACAGTGACTGCAAGTGTTTGAAATATATACTGTACCTCCATGGTTTTATCTGCCACTAAACATCCTATATATAACACCACTCATAGCCAGCTGCCAGATTATTCCACTTGCACTTACTTTCAGCACCAATGACAGCACCAATTGCTTTCTCGTGCACACACACTACAGACAGCCCTGTGCTCTCTCTCCCTCTATGAGGCTGTTCCAACCTAGTATTTACAACCATTCTGAGAAATCCTAATACAAGTGGACAGCTGTCCGTCCTTCCTTCCACACCTGGTATGAAGCAGAATTTTTATAGCCAACCTGCACTGCACTCCCAAAAACACACACTTCTATGCAGAATCGCTACAGTATATGAAAATACCACTTGCCATGATTTCATCCTCAAATAAAAACACACCACAGTAAATGAGTAAACAAGCACGTAATCATCAGGCTCAACAGGTTTAACCCAATCAAACTTTTGTTCCCACTCTTTAACGTAGAACACAGTCTTTTATTTTTTTGGAGCAGGTCCAGCAGTCCCCGGCCTCTCATCGTTCTCACTCATATTTTCCACAATGCTAATCTGTTCGCTAAACTCCAGCCAACTAAATCTACCAGGAGACCTCTGATTTCCAGCTCTCTGAAACAGTTGCACACAATGCCCTCACCTGAGCCAGATTTAAAGAGAATGCATATTTCTATTTGAAAGCGAGACACCTGGCCATCCGGAATTATTTTTTTAATTCAAATATGAGATGTCGCATTTGAATTGCCATACAGTTGTGAAGCTGTGAAGACTGATGACGTGTCAGGATAATCACCTTCCCATGCAGACTTCAGGTTTATTTTCTGGCCAATTTAGAACACAGGCGTAAACTCAACTTGGTATATGATGCACTAGGTTTGTAAGTGTTGCTGCAATGGTGATAATAAAATGAAGGAAAGTTTAGGCAATAATCCACATAAGTACTTTTCTTTAAAAATTGCATAATAATTCTGCTTTGGCTATGCCTGCCAGACTGCTCTTTGGATGTATACAAAAGCTGCTACACTTCACTTCTGTGTCGTCATCGCGTTAAGCCTGCCTCTAGCGCACCGGGAGAAAAAAAACCCATTTGGGATTGGTTCCCTTTTTTAGGTTCCTTGCCAGACATGTCTGCAGAGCAAAATCAAATCTCTGGCAGACTTGGCTGGGTTCACCCAGGCTACCTCATCCCTGGTCTCCAAACAGAAATCCTTTCTTGTCTTTACTTCTCACCATTGTTCCAAAATCGTGAGCCGGAGTCCACTGGCGACCGATGACGGCTCACACATGCAGTTTAAAACCTTTGACTTTGAGCACAACGCCTACATACTTCTGCAGAAAGTACGTTGAGGCCTTAAGAAGAGTCATATGCCCACTTGACATGTTGAGTATGTTTTCTGCAAATACTTCAAACAACACGTACAATGTTTATTTTAAGTTTACACCCAATAATGTGTCCTGGCATTTGCTAGTGTGAAAACACACAAAGGAAGTCAAGTCGTTTAAGATGGCGAGAGGTCCTCTCTTTTGGGAGCCCTTTAACCTCTAACACACAGCTGATGCTCCTCAGCGTAGGCTCACCACTCCCGCTCCCTGACTCATAAAAATAGAGCTTTCTTCTAGAAAGGAAAGACGGGAAAGGCAGAGGAAATACCCAAACAGCTCACAGTGCGTGGGAGAAGAAGGTAGCACACATCAATCTAGAAGCTGTCTCTGCTGGGGGTCACCATAAGGTGAGGCGCCCCCCCGCCCCCCCTGGGAGACTGCTCCCCAGACCTGAGTGCGAAAAACTGGGGAGTATCTCCTGGACAGACGTTGCCTGGTCTCCATCAAACCACCATTGCAGAATCTGTTAGATGTGTCTCCCAGAGTGAGACCAGTGAATGTTACTGAAGATGCAGATGTCAGTATAGACTCTTCTTCGGGGACCTTTTCAAAATAATTCATGTTTAAAATAACCTGTGGTGGTAAAAATGTTTATATCCACCAGGGTGGACAGTTTTATTAAATAAACTCATGGTATCCATTTGTTTCAAGGGTGACATTAATAGCAGCAACGTTTATAACAGCCCGAGAACCAGGTGGACTATTTCAAACTTGATTTCTTTCTCCTTTCTCTTTCTCATGTGTGTTAAAATTAGCATTTTATAATTCTGATGACAGGTGAGAAAAAACTGTAAAAAAAACCAAAACATTTAGTTTACTCAAACTTATCCCCCCCCCTTTTTTTCTCCTCTGTACACTATGACGTCTACACTGAGCACTAGTTTAATCAACTCGACTCCCACTCGTGTTGTGTTATGTGAGGCTCTGTTTGGGGTTGACCATTTTGAAGCGGAGACAGATTTGGAAGAAATCAAGTCCTGCTCAGCTCAGCTGACTGCCGGTGGCGTTCATAACACACGGCAGAGCATTGTAAGTGCTGTCAGCTGTGCTCTCGGGTCATCTGTCCCGATAAGATAAAAAACGTTAAGACACACACACACACACACACACACAGCAGGGACTTATAAACCCCCTTCTTGTCTTGGCCTCTTTCTTCGGGGCAGCATTCAGCATGGAAACCATCTCACTGTGGGAATTAGTTTAACAGCACTAACAAGAAACAGCTGTAAGGCAGGTCCATGGGCCTCTGACCAACTGGACTGACTCTTTGTCTCAGGTGATGTTTTCTCTCCCTCTCTCTCTCTCTCTCTCTTAGTCTAATAAGGAACTGTGTGAAGGAACCCTGTCATGATTCCTCTCTCAGACCTGTCAACTTTGCCCACAATCTCTTATACGGACCCTTGCAAAACTGCTGTTCCCCACCTGTCCACCAGATGCCCTCACACTTTCCCCCACCTGTTTCCGTCGCCAGGTGCCAACTTTGACCTGTTTTCTCAACTTTTCACTGACTCCCCAACACGTGCCATCTGTCCCAAATCAATTTAACATGTTACAAGTCTTCTTCAGTCAGGTTGGTCATGTTCTCTGTGTGTCATCATTGTTCTGTTCCAACCTCAGTTCCCATGAGCCATGTCATCCTCATCTTAGGCCCATGTGTGTATGCAGCCCATGTGGCACAATATGTAATTTTAGTATGGCTGGAATGATGGGCATGTGACCAGGGCTTTAATCCGTAAACTAACGCATCATCTACTGTAAGCATTGTTACTAAACAAAACAAAACATTCATTAAGGCAAAAAAGACATAATCCCTGCCACATTGCAAACTACTGCGTTTTTTGTGAAACAGTTCTTACTCTAACAGGAGGTCCAATAATGTGAATTAAGCATCACAGAACTCACATGAACTATAACTGTCCCTCAGGATTCACTACATGGAACTAGGCATACATTCACAATCACATTAAATATAATGTGCCTTTTTTAAACTAAAAGTGAACTGTCATGATTCAGGCAGAGTGTAGGGTACTTTGTTATATTTATAGAAATGGCATATTCAACTTAATGAAATTCAGGATTAAAATAAGCAAATGATTAAGCTTTGATAGTCTTGTCTTGATGGTTACAAGTCACTGTTATTGTTTTTATTCTTAGTCACAAAGAAACAACAATGACTACAATTATTAAATGTCCTAGCCCACTAGCTTTGCTAGTGTGATGGACAGTGACATGTAGAAGGAAAGGCAGTATTTGGGGTTACTTCCTGCCTCTTAAGATTCAGACAACAATAGGCAAGACTCCCAGGCTTCGGGCTACAACATGAGAAGAGTCCATTGATGCAGAGATAAGCCATGCGGAGAGGGAATAGGAAGGACAGAGGAGGACAGAGGAGGACAGTCAACAGTGACATGAATTTTTAGAGTGTCAACTCTGTAAAGCTGCTGTTCCAATAGTGTTTCCCCAAGATCCTAAGGCCAAAAACTTCCTCAAATATAGAAATAATGCTTTTTAAATTTATTTTACGTTTACGTTTTTTTACCATTTAAGTGTTTTAATTTACTATGACAAGCCTTGTTCCCCTGTATCAATATATTTTTGTAGATTGAATGTTTACTAGCTCTAAATACAGAAGTATGCAAATCAAATAAATGAGGACTATGTATAAAGCAGCTGTCAGACCTGCACAGAAGTGTCGACATGTTTGTGAAATTGCACACAGAGGCTGTATGTGCACACTTCTGCAATGAAGTTTCCGAGTGAGCCTATGTGAGAACAAGGCAGGAAAAGCTCTGTAAAATTCACAGCAAGCAAGTGTCCGGCTTCCTGCACGCTAAAGCCAGGGTTCAGTCCTTGTGAATGCCTCGTGACCCGACCAATCTCCCACCCAGACCCAATTTTCCAGACATTTTCCAGCATTAATGTCCAAAAATGGCTTATGTAACATACATCCCTGTCATTACTTTATATCAAGAAGTGATGGTGGTTGTCTCAAACCAATCTGTTAGCTGGAACCAAATTGTAAAAGAAAGATATCATAAGAACAAGTATTTTATTATAAAAATGATTAAGCTATTTTTTATTAGCAAGCTGATATTGCTGTTTGTTCTGTGCATGTGCGAAATGTGATTAGTTCCTATTACCGGTAAGGTGGAATGAGTTCTAGTACTACTAGAATTAAAAAAGAAATAATGGTTTCAATAAACATGGAATGGCAAACACAGAAAACAGGAGTTTGTGTAGGAATTACATAAAGTGTTGACTTTCCTTGGATGTGTGTATATATACACACACACACGCACACAACTGTGGTTTCTGACAAGTGACAGCAGAGCAGCTGAAACCTCCGAAAGACTCCAGAGATGAGAGCCGGAGTGGCTGGGACATTACTCAGCAACAACACACAACAGACCTCAAGATAAGGAATCATTTGTCACTTGAGCTGCAGTGACAAACCCAGCGCTCTGTGAGATAAAATTAGCCAGCATGTCACTTCCCTTGTGTGACACTGAGAGAGCTGAGTCACCTCAGGGTAAGCCTGTGGGGGAATCTCTTTTATCCTCTGTAGAAGATTTCAAAGAAAATCCTTCTGTATTCATTTTGTGCAAAGGTAAAACATTAAGTATAAAATATAAAACAAACTGATTAAGTGAATGGGTTTAAATGATGCTGCAAAGCACCACAATGCCAACAATCCAGCAAGCATTGTCACACCAGAGTTTCACTTTCATTCTGCCTGTCTCTGCTGTATGTTTGTTCCATAGAGACAATGTGTCCTTCTGTTTCTGTAAATGATAAATCTGTACATACTTTTAAAGTAATATTTTTTTAAAAGCATGGAGGAATGAGGTAGAAAATACAGATTTTATCATAATCCGGCCAGTTTCTATACAATATACATGCATTTTTAAGTTTTCTTTTAGATTTAGTCAGAAAAAAAAAAAAAGAATTACAAGAGATAGTACCTATATTTGCGATGCTTCAGTGTCGTGCCCAATGTGGACTTTGAGATGCTTCTGCATCTGATGTGGCTCATTCATTGTCTACCTCTTTATCCTCCACATGAGGGTTGTGGGAGATAGCTGGAGCCAAACCCAGCTGACAAAGGGCGAAAGGCAGTGTACGCCCTGGACAGGTTGCCAGTTCATCACAGGGCCGCCATAAAGAGAAGCATTCACTCTCATATTCAAACCCACAGTCAATTTAGAGAGTAAAATGAACCTCTACATGTTTTTGGACTGTGGGAGGAAACTGGAGTACCTGCAGGAAACATACATACGGACAACATGCTAAATAAAGTGTAATTGTGTAACTAGTAGATGAGAAGCCAACGGTGGTTTATGGAGATACCATCCATAAATAAAAATATCAATAGTCCTACATCAAAGTATTGATATTAAACAGCAAGGCAAAACAAATTTAGAATAAGCTTTTACATGGTATAATTCATTACAGACAGAGATCCACTAAGTGTCACAAATCTTTCTTGATTAGAGACCTTTGCAGATTTTGGATTGCAGTGATGTAAGTGATGTGAGCTGGTCCTCTTCATGTGTAGTTAAACACACACTGGTTTAACCACAAGCCACTGCTAATGAATGCTGAGCAACCCTACTAGAGCAGCTGCTCTCCAGCGAGTGCCTTGCTCAAAGCCACTACAGTAGTCAGCGTTAAAAGAGAATGAACACTTGAAGGTCTACAGACTTAAACTGGTCAACTTGTGCAACGGATTGACTGGAAACAGTTGTAATTGGTATTTATGACCTCATGTGCACACAGTGTTTGACATTG
The DNA here is from genome assembly GCF_958295425.1 of Solea solea. Classification (NCBI taxonomy): domain Eukaryota; kingdom Metazoa; phylum Chordata; class Actinopteri; order Pleuronectiformes; family Soleidae; genus Solea; species Solea solea. Next base: position 11,849,343 of record NC_081135.1, read on the forward strand.
TCATGTATGCGTGATGTTTGAAGCAGGAAACGGCATCAAACCCTGAGCTGGAATAGCTAAAGGGATTGCACACTGAGGGTCGTGCTCCCCGTGTTTGGAGTAAAGCCCAGGAGTCAATTGACACTGCTCCAGTTAGATTTATTCACACAATCCTCGAAGCAAACTCAACAGCATAGCAAACACTGTCAGTGGGTGGAGGGAGGGAGGGAGGGAGGGGCCTGCTGGCATCCACGTCTCCACACCGCCATGGTGACAAGAGGTCACATTTGTTTGGGGCAGGACAAACGCCTCACATGGGGCCATTCACACTTTCTGCATCCTTGTAAGTCACAAGATGATCTAGCGTGATTCGGCGCTTTCAGCAGATGCCCTACCTGTTCCATCACCATAGGCATCATCAGAATCAGAATCAGAATCAGAAGAGCTTTATTGCCAAGTATGATTTGCACATACAAGGAATTTGTTCTGGTGTCATTGGTGCGTAACAAGCATACAACATTTTTAAAATCACCATCATTGGACTGAGAGATCTGTGGTTCTTCCTAAGGTTTCTCCCATTTTTTCCCCCTAGAAAAGGGTTTTGTTGAGTTTTTATCCTCATTCGATGTAAGGGGCTACAGATAGAGGCAAACTGTGCTTGTCATATTGGGCGAAACGAATAAAACTGACTTGATTTGCTCAAAACATCACTGTGAATGGCCAGTGTTGCCGTTGCTTTAGCAATGATAGAAACTCTATGCTACAAAGTCAGCGATGACAGAGACAGCTCTGGTAATTCATGTGCACAAACTGCGACAAAGCTTCAATCAACATTTGGGGAACTAATTAATCCTACTGTCAGTGAAGTGTTGCTTCTTGCAACAGTGACGATAACCTTGCATTTGTGAAGGGACTCGATTAAGACACCCTCACATAGGAGGGCGTTCCATGTGCTATCTCAGACATAGTGACGGCACAATTTAGTGGTGACATTCTGAAACAATTACAGCGTGGACTCGCGCCAAACTTTAGGCTCCAGACCAAATGCAGGGTAAAGACTTACTGTATATGCTTATCTTGAATCCATCCAAGGAGGAAGGAAAAAAAAAAAAACCTGATTAATTCCCTTCACAGTCTATTTCCAAAGCTGAGTTCTATTTGTTAAAACTAGAAAATATTGTTTTATACCTCTTACAGAGTCCCCAAAGGCAGATGAGGCTTGGGATAAAATAAACATATGACTACAGATTGCATTAGATAATTATTTCATTATTTGTTTCGGATTTCCCTTCAGTAGAAACAAAGAAACACAAACCATCTGGTGCATTAGGTTAAAGATGGTTGAGTTTCTATATTGTGGCTTTTGTTTTTGCCAGGGCTTGATTAAAAAGCACGTTCCTTGTTGCTTTTCTTCAAAGACCCCTTCTGAGAGCACACTGAAGTTTTAACTATTCCTGCCTGGCTCTTAATAATTATCCACATGTGGCCCAGTTGTGATCTTCATCAACCACCTCTTGTTGAGAGCGGGTGCCACATGCTGCCACTGTATTATTCTTAGTCTTCTCTTGATATGTACCACATTAAGTGCTCACAGTGAATGCCATGTGAGGTCGCAGTGTACGCTGTGGTTAGGAGGGCGGGGGGGGTGTCAGCTCCAGCTTTCCAGTGTTGGTTGGATAATTATTTTTTTTGGGGAAAACAGAATGAATACAATGACACACCCACTCGTTCCCACATCTCTGTAAAGCCATTTTGCTGGCAAAAACCTTTTCCTAAGGTACAAGATTGTTTTACGCTGATGCATTTACCACCTAGCTATAACCAGGCGTTCCAAAAACATAATTGTCCAAAAAATCTGGCAGGCATTTACAGCGCTCACTCACTCACTCCGGTTCACATAATGGTGGTGGTGGACTCTTAACAGCAGGTTGCCTGTGCTTAGTGAAGCATTTGTGTCATATTGAGGGTTTATTATTCTAACATCCGATCCGTTCTGGCCAGTATCGGAGCAACACAGTAACTAAATATTGTGTCATCTCATCCCGAGTCATAGCACTCCTCACTGTCACACAGGGCCCAGGCAGCTAATCAAATCAAGCAAGAGACAAAGGTATACAACCCAAAACCTCCACCTTTTATAGGTTTTCATAGCCTGGGTGAACCCAGCTGAGTCTGCCAGCAATTTGAATTCACTCTGCTGACACGTCCTGGCCAACTTCAGCAGGGAACCCATCATAAAACCCGGGCACGTTAGACGCAGGCTTAACATGATCGGCGACAGAGAAGCGACGTCGAGCAGCTTTTGTTTACATCCACCGAAGAGCAGCTGTCTTTCGATTTGACTTGAGTGACCTGTTCCATGGAGATCCCCCGGTTCAAAAGTCGTTCGATGCCATTACTCGATCGCCATCGTTCCTATAAAACTACAACATGCATGTTTGTTGACGCTCTGCACACTGGATCATTGGTCTGATTGGTTGTAGGTCTATCCAGTTGTGTACCGAGGTATTTTCATCTCAGTCTGTTGGTCACGCCTCCTGAAAGTAGGAGGTGACTACACCCTCCAGGCTCATACTCAAAATGAGACTGAGATGCAGTATGACGTTAGCCGGGATAAGGTTTTTCTGCTTCTCATTAAAAATTAAAGCAAAGTCAGGAGCTTGACATCTGCTTGAATCCATTGTTTTCCAGTTGTGTGTATTTGATCGCTGCAACTCCCCAGCTTTTCCATGAGAAGCGGCCGTGCCTTTTGCAACACATTTAAATGTGTTCGGCCCCTTAGGTAGCCCCTGGGCTTTTCTATAATCAGCCCCCCGTGTCTGTAGCAGCCATTTACAGTTTGTGGCTCTTAAGGCGAAAAAAGAAAACAGCTGGGGACAATTTATTCATCCTACATGATAGTGTATTCAGTACTAAACCTTGTATGGAGAAGGTGGAGCTGAGTAGATCTGTCAGCAGTATGTGTGACCCTGACACAGTAGAGCACTGTTTATTTTCTGTCAACAGTCAGTTTTGGTTTTCTTTAAAGATTTTTGTCCTGGTTTGTAGCAAAAAAAACAAAAACAAAAAAACACCACACCACATACACCAGGCTTTGTTTCTATTCATCGCACAACTATATGTAAAAGTGCAGTCGAGTTTTCAGCAATAAAATGATGGAAGACTCTAAGCTCATTTCTCCCAGTGGACAAAGACCACTTTCACTTGTTGGAAAAAGCTGTATTTAAAAATAAGTTAACAATTTTTCATCGTGTGCCTCCATTTACAATGACATATTTGCGTGAGGCAACTGATGCTTACATGTGAACAAATCCTCCTCTGTTTTATTTCACACATTATTATTCCTTGTATAAAAAAAAAATCTGGCGGCTACATTACCTACAGTAAAACTCAGCTGCAATGACATCACATGAGGCAGTTGATCAGATTTCAAACAGCTCCATGTGGACCAATAAAAACCTTTTCCCTTTTTTTTAAAAAAAAGAAAAAAAAGTGCAGTAATACTCCCAAAAGAACAAAGTGCTTAACCAAAGATTGTTTAAAACTATAAAAACATTCAACTTCTTTAACTTGTTTAACGTGGAAATCATGAGAATTTCAGCAGGGGAGCCATGAGTTGAGGGTTTCGTCAGTACAAAGCCTCTATTTACAGCAAACCACTGTGCCGCTTAGAGTCTCGAGAAACGCCACTCTGTTTCCATAGCGATAGACCAGCCAAAGCCATCTGATCTCTCCCAGTCAGACCGCCACTTGTCAGCTCATATTAGAGCCAGTGGTTGCCTCTGCTTACATGTGGTACCCATCACCCCATAGCCTGAGGTAGTGATTGTGTTTGGCTGCCGCAGCACCTTGCCCTCCCCCCAGGGGGAAACTGTTTCACTCAGTCCTGGAATCTCCCCTGGTTATATGTGCCATGTTATGACAGCTTAATGGTGCTGGTAACTGTGTGGCAGCAGACAGAGAGGGGTCAGCATAGTTCCTGAGGATGGGCTAGTCCCCACAGTCAGTATCCCTGACAGACAAAAACGGAACATCTGATTTGATATGTAAACCCCTGAATATCATGTCTGTCCGTCATATCAGTAACAAGTAACAAATAATTCATTTCATTTTCAATTCATCTGTACATTATTTTGTACAATTAAATGAGTTGTTTGGCAAACAAAGTATTTGTTTCCAAAATGAACCATAAGATATAGACATTTAAGAAGCTGAAAAATCCAAGAACCTGTGTATGATTAAAAATATTAAACCAATAATTGTATTATTTATTCATTTATTAAAATACATTGCAGCCATGTTGGCCGAGCTACAATAATCATGTCAGCTATGTGGACTTGTTTTAAGTATGGAAAACATCAGAGTGTAACTTTGCATGAATTGCTTTATGGGAGAAAAACATATGTTGTACAATTTAAAAATGTTCGTTTTTTTTAAATGGCTGATAATAGAAACATTTACCAGCACAGCTCTGAGCGTAGGTGTTTAAGTAGATATTTAAAGTTGTGATATTGGAATCAGACAGGAAACAGCAGTGTAAAGTCATCGCTATTTGGTTGCGTTGACGCTGAAAATCGATAGTTTGTCTTAAACTTGTCATTATGATCTTGACACTGATTATACAGTGTAATTCATGCATTTACACCAGGGGTGTCAAACTCATTTTTGTTCAGGGGCTACATACAGCGCAATTTGATCTCAAATGGGCCGGACCAGTAAAATAGCATAATGAAACCAGCATAATAACCTATGAACAACAAGAACTCCTTTGTTTTTTCTCCTTTTGTCTTACATTTAATGAAGGATATTTTTACAAAACATAAAATTTCTTGAGAAATATTAGTGCATTTTCAACAATAAAAATATTGCGTTTAGATTGTAATCGTAGTGTGAAATTTTAACAAATTCATCCTGTGGGCCGGATTGGACCCTCTGGCGGGCCGGTTCTGGCCCCCGGGCCGTATGTTTGACACCCCTGATTTACACTGATCCTTAATACATTTTTCGTTCACTGTGTTCCTCTCTGCCACTGGGACAGGGATTTTGCACTTGATTTATGTCACACAGTATCTGCATAATCCAAAACAATGAAGAGTAGCAGTAGTGGTACAACAGGAATGCATTGTGTTTAAATGGAAACTTTTTAAATTAAATTAAAAATGATTAACAAATAAAACATACATTAGCTATTCAATTTGAACAAGGTGGGTTAAATCAACGTGTAAAACCCTCAGTGCTGGCATGCTGAGGTCTTAGCTTCATTTTTATGAAGGAAAAATACTTCTCAGGACGTTCTTCACTGAACATGATCCGACAGAACCCCGTCTGTTCCTTCTCCCAGTGCGGACTCCTGACAGTGGCAGGAGCAACACGCACACATTCACACGCTGCCAGTGTGTAAACAGAGTTGGGATAGCAGTGTGGAGCAAAGGCAACAGTTGAGCTGGAGCACAAACATCTTTTTGCACGCGCTTCACAAACATAAACAAGTGATACATTAATATTCAAAAGTCGGCCGATGGGGAGGAGCGAGTCGCTCAGAATGAAAACCTTGTGTTATTGTTGTTACTTCATCTGCCCCCATGCACAGTCCTGGTCTGACTCTGAGGCAATTACAGCTGTGACAAGCTGCAGGAGCTAAACACTGTGAAAACAGTCTCACACACACACACACACACACACAGCTTTCCTGCAGCTTTTCTTGTGACTATGTTCTCACAACACCTCACATTAACAGCCATTACTGCATAATAAATCCCGCTTTCACACACACACAGGCGCACACAACATCAGAAACAACCAAACATTACCTTTGCATTTAACAGAGACCAATGTAACTATTATGATCCCAGAATCAGCCAGGTATAGTTAACAATCACACAATCTCATTATCATTTTAGCTGCCTTAAAGGTCCAGTGTATAAAATGTAGGTGAACCTATCTTCATTTGGCAGAAATTGAAAATTAAGTGATTATACTTTTTAATTGTACAATCACCTGATTGTATTGTTGTTTGTCATGACCCCAGAAAGAGCGTTTCATGGTTACGTCAACTTGACCATGTTGGACTACTGCGTTTTTACAATAATATCTTTAGATTTTTTAAAGTTCTCCAAGACACTTTAAAGAGAAAGGTGTGGTGAGGGATATTCGGCAATCTATTTCAATAATTGTTGCTAACTTTTTCACACTGTACCTATAATTTTAGATTTGAGCTCTCTGTCCTGAATCCCTATCTATGATTAATCTGATTAATCTGATCTGGCAACATTGCCAGATGACCTGTTGATGGAGACTTTTGCACTGTATCGATATTTTCAATTCAAAAAGATTTCCGGTACACAATCATGTTTTGCTTTAAAAATTGATTCAGTACATAGACGTGCTAATTTGAGAGTCTGCCGTTCCATTTGTCATGAAAGTGTTTGCAAGATGAGGTAGCTTTTAGATTTGGAAACAAGAATGTAAACACAAGCAAAACCCAGAAAGAAGTGTACAAACTGGGTATTCCAATCAAAACTGAAGAAAAAATAAATAAATTGACTTTTGATCTTTTGGAAAAATACATTTCTTCTACATTTCATAGTATGATTCTGTGACTGTTTCTTTGTATTTGCTAAGATATGAACACCCACCCCATCCTCCACAAGGACGGGAACAATACAAGAAGCGGCACACTAATTGGTGAGCACCCAGATATCCAAGAAGTGCTAATGACGAGGCAACATAGCCACGGTGAAGAAAAGAATGAGCAAAGTTTGAGAGTGAGGCTGGAGGCAGACGGGGTCCAGCACTTACTGAGTCTCTGTCCAGGGCTTAGGATCTACTTCCTCCTCTATAATTAAGGGGTTATCCCCCCACACAATGGAGAAATTAAACAACTAAAACCATACGAGGCAAAATTACTGCTTTTCCTGGGAGTCAGAGGAAGTGTCTTGATGTGTAAACAATACCCCCTCTTCAGCTGAGTCTCTCTCTTCCACCCCCTCCTTCCTCGTTGTTCTGTGGGAATCTCAGATGGTCCAGATACCCTCTAAGTCTTAAGACTATAACTCAGCTGAATAAAGAGGATTTACAGTGCTTTTATCACTTAGCCATACAATACTTGCTTTGCCAAAGCTAACTACTCAGAGAATATGCACTAAACTAATGCAAATACAAATCAACATATACACTGAAAACTTTTACGGCTGTTTTTAAATTGCACAAGCCACTGGACTTTATTTTAATTTTACTAATAAAACTGTCTATTAAGTGTTAAATGTATTATTATAGTAAGGAGGTGTTTATTGCTTGCTGAGTCCACACTAAGGATTCTACACAATAGAATGCTGGTTATACTGTAGTTTCTGTCTCAAAGTATCTCAAAGTAAGACATTTGGACTTAATGATGAAGGCAGGACAGGATCTACTACTCCCGTGTGCTATGATGTAAAATTGCAGAATTTTTCTTTGGACTTTGGTGTGGGGCATTCTCCGGGTTCTCCGGTTTCCTCCCACAGTCCAAATACATGCAGATTTGGGGATTAGGCAAATTGGACACAATTAACCGTAGGTGTGAGTGTGGGAGTGGACGGTTGTTTGTCTCTATATGTGTCCCTGTGATGGACTGGCGACCTTTCCTCTGTCAGCTGAGATAGGCACTAGCGTGCCGTGCTGGCAGCCAAGAGCAAGTCAAGGATTTCATGCTGGTTCTTGAGTCAGTATATGTCAGTACCTCAAAAAACCTGAGATAACCTTTAGGTGCCTTTAGATAATAATTAAAAGTAAACTGCAATATCATTGCATTGAAAATGTAGGATAATGGTGGTCAAGCTGATAAACGGTGTTCTCTCAGTCTCTCGGTCTGCGCGTGAACATGTCTGTATTTGCCGCTGTCAGGAGGTGACCCCGCTGCTCTTTGAAGGGCTGATCCAGGAATTTTTTTGGCTTAGCTTCAACAATGTCGGGGAAATCACCTGGCAAACAAAACACAACAGGCTTGCATGCTTTACTAATGCGTTCCAGGCGTTCACTCAACAAAAAAACACTTTGCATTTCACGAAGATGCATGCTGTGTCCTTCCACTTAATGACAGTGGGGACGTTGTAGCACAGCGATGAACAAAACGGGGAGGGATGTGGCAGAAAGGCCTTTGAGGCTATAGCCATTGATGCTCTCTCTGAATGAATGGATACATGACACAGATTTGTGAGTTCAACTTGTCTCACCTCTGTTCCTCTGCAAGTGGACCAACAATATATCACAACTGCAGTGTTCTTCAATAATAAAAGAAAAGAAAAGAAAACTTTGATGCAGGAGAGTAAGCTGTTTACAAACTTCAGTTTCCAGTTGCAAACGTACAATAAGGCTGTTAAAGATTTTATTAGGTGAATTTTTTTGTTGCCTTTCCCGTCTGATAATCTTAAATTTAAGGAGTTGGTCCAAAAAAGCAGTCAAATTTGTAGGCTGAGACATCATTTGTTTGTTGTACTTGTATCCTCTTTAATCACCAAGGCAACCTCATCTGCTTATTTTGCTGGTTGCACGGTTTAGTCATGTGTGACCTGCATTTAGGGAGACGTAGTAGGTGTGAGAGAAAGTTCCATCATCCTGTGGAAGTTGCCAAAAACATAAATGATTAAAGTTTTATGGAATTCCAGTGCAAACCCAGTCACTGCCTGCTTTGACCCTTTGATTTAACCCAAGCTCGTTTCACTGATACGTACGAACAGGTTTGGGTTAATGTGACTCTGCCCCTGAGCGCGCAGTGATTAGGCTAATTGTTAAACGCTAACAGAAGCAGAAGTGAAACCGTAGAACTGTAATTACAAGAAGCAGCATTTTCCCTCTGGAAAAATCTCACTGATGGAAGAAAAAAAAAAAATCAATTTCCTTCACATGTGTGTCTGAACAGGATATAGCACAATTACACCTATTGACACCTATTGTCTATGAAGGGTGGGAGGAATATCGATACAGTGAAATATATATTTTGGCATAATTATATCACTTTTGAGACACAATGTATAGTTTTTGTTTTAAAAAAAAGAACATTTCTCAGTTGCCAGATCACATTGAATCGTTGATTATGGATTGATTTGATATAATTAAGGAGGAGATTTTAATGTACTTTTACTGAGAGGACAATGGGAGTGAAAGAAACTGAGTCCAGGCAAGAAAGCAACAGGAGAAGTTGTTTTGTTCCACAATCACATTGCGTGACAAAATAAGTGTTGGCAAGGGGAAATGTCGAGCACTAACTATGAACCAGATTTAAATGCTCAGTATGTACTTTTTGCTGCTGGGTGTCTCTCAGTAACAAACAATAATAAAAGACCTTTGAAGTCAGGGAACAGTGTGGAGTCATGGTAACTGATGTCTTGTCAAGTTTCGTTATTTATTTTCTTTTTCTTCAATTACTTTCTCAATTATACGATCAGTTGATTGGCCTATAAAAAGTCACACAAATGACTGTGTCCCAAACCTAGAAATAATGATGTTCTTGAATGTCTTATTTTGTGCACAAGCCAAAATTATTCAGTTTTAATGATGTATTTATTATATGGAGCAATTATGTCACATTTAACAACGTAATTTTTTTTTTTTAAATCAGACAACTTGTTTCAATTATTAAACCTAAAAAATAAAAAAATAATTAAAAGGCGGCCAGAATTAAACTGTCCATTACCTTGAATAAAAAAACCCACGGCCCTCATGTGGAGGATAAAGCGGTAGAGGATGGATGGTCCTTGATTAGAAATATGAATTTAAAGAGTGTTGGAAATGTTTTAGGCCAATGTAAGTACACTACTCAACATAATATTTAACATTAGTCTCATTGTTTTTAAACATCGATGCAAAAAACATGCATAAATGTTACATATTAAATATCCAAGGGGGGGTATAGCATAACATTTTATAAACCCCTTAGAGAGGTTGTTGATGCAGACTCTGCAAATGTGTTTATTGTTTTCTTTTTTCCTCCTCTGCTGCCTGAGCGGCTGCAGACGTGCCTGTGTTTTTGTAAGTGAGTGGGCTTCCTCACTGCGAGGGTCGGACAACAGCTGTGTCTGCGGGAAAGGGGGTTTTCAGTGGAGCGGCGGTGGACTTGTGACCGGAAGCGGCTGACCACAAACCCGGCGTGTTTACATAAGTGCCTCTCGCCCATGTTTACAGCCGGCACACATTTTTGTTTTACCATGTCTAAACTCCACGCGTGTTTATTTTGCTTCACTTGAACTGTGAGTGTTGCATTAGGGGCTGCATTAGTGGAAGTCGCGAGGCTGGCAGAGTGGTGGCTCTGCAATTTTCGAAAGGACACTGAGGGGGCTGCACTGGGTCAGGCATTCAGAAAAAAGGATTCAAGTTAGGGGGTTAAAGCGGATGCCTGAGGTGACACCTAAGAGGAGACAAGGAAGCTAGGGCGTATTTCCACGGCATTGGTGTGTGTTGCGTATAAAGAGTCTCTGCCCACGTTAAGTAGGTACTTTTTTGTAGTGGAGATGCAAACTAATCCTGCCGTGTCGTGCCGTGCCGTGCCGAGGCGAGTAGAGCCGGTGGAAATGCGCCATTATTGGAACGGTTCCCATCAGCCTGACAAACAAAACAGGCAGGAAGTGTCTTAGAGGCAGGGGCATGGATTACACTCATGCATGCTGGGAAAGAGCTTTCTCTTTAAGAGAGGATGAAGCACAAAAAAGAAGAAGGGAAGTACAAGCTGGAGAGAGACTCGAGGGATAGGAGGAAAAAGGCTGGCTGACGGGAGTGCTGCTTAATCCCCTAAAGCATCCATATATTGCCTCCACCTCCTCTCCCACTGCTTGTAAATGGCAAGGAATGTAACATGTTGTCTTTGGGCCCTGCATGTGCAGACGCCTCTGGTTCTGAGAGATTTATATTTGCAGACATTGCCCAAAGCATACCATGTTGTACTTTTTTTCTCAAGTCTTTGAAGCTAAGGCAGAGCGTTCCAAAGAAACAACCAATATCAGAAATGTCCTCTCATTTGAGCCTGATTTATGTTTCATAACCACATTAGAGAGCTGCCAAAGGCTGTCAGTTTTCCACTGAGTCAACACTCTATAGGCATTTGCTCAAAAACTACAGTTGGAGTACAAGCCTGCTCAGCATTAGCCTTTAAGACTGTGTTCTAAGCATTCGCTAAAATAAACATTTGTCTTGTGATGTTCGTTTTCAAAAGTAGAAAAACAAATCTCTATAGTGCTTTCAACCTCAAAGAGTTCCTCTGAACTCCGCAGTTGGATTCAGCTCGAGGTTTCTTTGCTTCATGTTCATATAAAAAACTCAAATAAAACTAAGCCAGGGAGCTTATTCATAATTCAGATTTAAATAAAATGTAATGATAATGCATGTAGAGGAACCCTTGCAACCAATTGCTGCACGTATCTCTGGAGGAGCAGTACACTGCCTTCTCCTTCAGTTCTCCTCTCTTAATATGTAGGCCAGCTCTTCAGTGATGAGACAGTCCTGTAATGACTGATGATGATAAAGGCAACGGCTTCTGCGACTACACGCAAAGCTCAAAACCCCCATATCATACCCCAGCCCGTGGCCAAGTGGAAAGGGAACTTGGCTTGAAACTTGAAGGTCAACGGTTCAAGTCCCCACCAGGTCAAAAGGGCTCGGGTACCCCTGAGCAAGGTACCCAACCCCCCATTGCTCCCCGGGCGCTGCTCAGTGTGGTAGCCCATTGCTCCTAATTCTAGGATGGGTCAAATGCAGAGAAACAATTTCCCTAAGGGCATTAATAAATCATAATATCTTAAATATCGTTAGCTTTGCAATGCTAAATAACAAAATGTACCCTCATATGTTCACACTTCTTTGCATATCTATTCTTAAAATCCTGTCTTGGCCAGCCAGTGACCTAAAGTGGAACTCAAGTTAATACAGATTCCTTCAACAGCAGCAACCCATTCCAATCACTTGGAATGCATTGTGTACATGGATGTACTGTACGGGTGTGTTTTTGTTTTCTTTTTTTTAATCCCTGCCTCTGTTAACATATCCAGGGACAACAGATGGAAACTAGCCTTTGACTACAATCTAGTGTGTTTACATTCCTAAAAAGTTAATTAACATGCACTGTCCTTTCCAAATAAACTCTAAATAAAAGACACCCACTAAATCCAAACGTTTTCCAAAGGTTTTCCAGGGGCCACATGTGACAAATCAAGAGTCTGCAAAAGACACTTCCAGACAAAGGAAGCAAGCAAGTGTCCTGTCTCCTGCATTACCAAAGACATCCTTCCACCTGGATGTTCCAGACAATCTCCCACTGCATTTATCACATATGGATGAAAATCTCTGTATATGACCTGCATAGAGCTGAAACGATGAATCGATGAATCGATTATTAATCGATTACTAAATTAATCGACAACTATTTTGATAATCGATTAATCGGTTTGAAGCTTGTTTCATGATTAAAACAAGATTTCTGATTGTTTAAGCTTCTTAAATATTAATATTTTCTTCATTTCCTTGCTCTGGATAACAAATTAATCATTAAAAGTCAATCATTTTGGTTTGTGGACAAAACAAGACATTTGAGAACATCATCATTTCCAGGTTTTACGAAACACCGATCAACATTTTTTATGGTTTTCTGATATTTTGTGGACCAAACGATTCATCGATTAATCGAGAAAATAATCGACAGATTAATCGATTATGAAAATAATCGTTAGTTGCAGCTCTAGACCTGTATATGAATGCATACACAGACAATGGCCACAATGGAGCCACATAGTGGTGTTAACAGCAGGTTTGTGCTGACCAGGTGATAAGTTATGTTTTTTTCCTTAAACTTTTAAAGTCAGGGCAGCCGATGGTCGATAATTGATACTGATGTTTTCAACTTAACTTCAGTGACCACTGCAGTGAAATTATATACAGTATTTTCAATAATAAAAAAAATAAAATAAATGTGAAATAGTTTTATTGATTTAGCAACATGTATCAAAAACAAAGGCACAATGATTAATAAATATCAAGCACAACAACCTCTAGTTTAAACTATACAGTAAACTTTAAAATCCCACCAAAACGACTGCTGAACAGGATTCTGTGCGTCATGTGTCCTAAAATTGAAATATGTATACATTTCTTGTATTTAATAATAATAAGTATTCAATCAAACTAGCCAATTCATTTATCACCAAAATATTTTTGTTGTAAGATGTGAGCAAATAAGCTAATAAATAGAACAGGAAATCAATACTAATAACAAAAGTACAGAAAAACGTGTGTGTGCAATGATTTCTGTCATTGAGTCTATACAGGCTGGATGGAAATATGGGAACACATGCTACATTGGTTACATTAGGTCCCAACTTAAAGCCTATAGTGGACATATCAGTCACATAATGTAAATGTAATCCAACTCTGTGGATGATGAAATTTGCAAAAAGAGGCCATAAATTGAGTCATTCCGGGACAGAAACCGTATCAGGCGCTCTTGAAGTCATTCTTGGAGGACAGCCGTGAGTTCCTGACAGTGTGCAGCTATAGACTCTGACAGGAAAATAAACAACACTGGGACTTGGTCAATAGGCCTTCCTGTAAGCTTGTTGCTTGAAGGTCTTCTCAAGTATCAGGGAAAGCATTATTGATATGCTGTAACGAAACGTTACAGTTAGATGACACCTGATAGAGCTGATTCTCTCAACACCGGCAATACGAATATGTAGTTTGGGCTGTTAAACGTGAAATCCATGACATGTTTGGTCGCTTTAGGAGCCTGGGGAGATGTTTCTGGTATGTAATTCAATCTACAGCATTTCTCTAAAATATGTAAGATACATACTGTTGCACTATACGACAAAATAAAATAATAATGTGTGAATACAAAAGAGAAGAGTGAGTGTTTGGAACAGCAATTTCTCTTCTCTTTTTTTGTGTTTTCTTTTTGCACTAGGGATTAATGACTTTGGTAAACATGTCTAATTCTGATATATCCTGCAGCTGTGATACAATTTGGGATATTTATATGTTTCACTTGGAGTTTTAAAACGAGATGTGACTGTGGCACCATCAGTACGTGAACGGCTACAACAACAACACAAACAAACATAAAGTATAAATTGTTTCCAACGCACGTTGTATTTTCACCATTGATTAAACTGTCAATGGTTGATTTGGTGTTTCCCAGACTTTCAAATTGTGAAGTTCAAAAATTTATTTTGTCCACAAAAAAATCAACTTACTGTCATAAAGCAGCAAAAAACAAATAAATAAACAGATAAACCGAATATAACATCATTTGAGAAGCTGACTTTTATTTTGTTAGAAAAAAACACTGAAACAAAATTAGGGTAATTCATTAATTACCAAAATAACTGGCAATTATATGTTTAATTGCAGATTTTCAAATGGTGCTTTTAATTTGAAAACAAATAATTGCCTTCAGTTATCAGGAGATTAATTGTTATAATTAATATTATTATTATTTTAACTAAGATGGAGGGCGAAGGAGTTAAACCCAAGAGTGAACATAAAGGTCTGGCATGAATGCAGTCAGTCCTGCACAACCCTCACTTCTTAACAACTCACACAGTCCAATCCCTCACCCCCTCACCCCCTCACCCTCTCATCCAGCCGGTGGAAGCGCAGCAGCGTAAGAGCCTCATTTAGGGACACAGAAAGAAAGGCAGAAATTTCTTTTCTCAGGAAGATTAGTGGTTTTCATCCCTTTGGAGTGTGGCCTATGGATGGAGAGCGTAGTCAGCGGCGTATTTATTTTCTCTTGGATATTTTTCTTTACTGACTCTGAGTTGGGGGTGGGAGTGTTCTGGAGAAAGGCCCTGTGACCTCAGGGTGGGGGGGGGCTCTTAGACTCACGCTCCCTGTGAGACTTGTCCATGATGACCATTATTAACACCCCGATCCTTATCAAAGCTGGAGTAACACCTGACTCCTCTCCGTCCATCTACACTACAGTAAATGCTCCAAGGCCGACTGGCAACAAGGGCAGCTCATCAATTTTCTTGTGATTTAATGCTTATTTAATGCTTATTGGTGGAATACTCTGAATAATCAATTAATGATCAGTTCTTTCTCAATGACAGACTCGTGTTCAGATCATACGGACGACCAGGTTTACATAGGAAGCAAGGGGTTTTCATAGGCACTGAGAACAGAGCTATGGACACAGTTCCAGCTCCGTAGAGTCTGATAAATCTGTTTCCCAAACCTCAAAACGTTTTGTCCTCAAACCAAAGATTTAGGTTTGCTGGACATATTCACATTTAAGAAGCTGAAAAATCAGAGAGATGTTTTTATTATTAGTTAAATATACAGTAAATCACATAAGTATAATTTCTAAATCATCACCATTTTTTCTTTTTCTTTTTTTTAAAAAAAGGTTTGGTTTAAAATGACTTGTTTTTTAAATGCAGGATAATGTGCAGCAAGCCTGTTATTTAGATAAAAACACCAAAACCCTTCAGTATGATTCATACTAAAGGTGTATGAATCATAGAAGGGCAACCTTCTTAACACACGTCGAGGCTGTGAATAATTATATGTAGGCAATGTGGCTTATAGGTCGAAGAACATCAATTCATGTCCGGGTTTGCAAGCTATGACCAGAGAGTCTAAGAAGAATGAACGTAACACAGGTGGAGATAACAGAGCGTGTCTGCTCCACTGGCCTCGTACAGTCAACATCAAAGAGGGATGATGGAAAAATGATCTTTGGCAAACTTTCTCAGCACATAATAAGGGCTGTAGGAACAACAAGAAGGCACAAAGTGCCACTATACAGTGAAACCCTGCACATGTGAGCATTTTTTCCCCTGTGTGAAATCAGGGTGTTGGGGGGTTGGGCGGGGGTGCATCAATCACAGGTATTTCTTTGAAACAGTGAGATGTTTTACAGTTGTAGAAGTGGGTACCTAATCTGAACACATGTTGCTCTGACATGGTGCGGCACAAGCCGAAACAGACCCGTAAATCCTGGGGCCTGGGAGTCGGGTTGCAAGGGCCAAGCCTGTGGGAGCTTGTCCCATAGCTGTGAGACAGATGCAGGCAGTGGCGCAAAATGTGGGTGCCCACTTAAACACCATTAACAAAGAGGCCATGAGAAAAGAAGCCTGATTCCTATCACACGGACTGAACGTGACCCGCTCTTCTGCCTGTGCCAGCAGCAGCAGCAGCAGCACCTCACGCATCCATTACATCGTCACACTCACAGACACAGTCGAGTTCACCCCGGGCAGGGTATGTCTCCATGAAACACAAGCAAAAGTGAGCTCTCGTGAAACAAGTTATGAGATTCGTGGCCAGCTGGCACAGAGGATTAGGATGAACGGGATGTTCTCAAGATGTTTCTGCTTAAGTTACACCATTTTATTGTGCAGTTTTATTTCCATGCTTGGAAAAAAAAAAACTCTAACGTAGTCTGTGTGGTTCGGAGTCGAGGTGGGAATCTCTAAGTATCTTATGATTTAACAACGATTACCACATATTTTTTAGAAAAAAATGTGCATTTGATGATCCATAATCAAATAAGCATGACTGTTTACTTCCATTTTATTGTATTAATGCAAATGGAACACTACATTTCTGAGAACATCAGGAAAAAAAGACAGAGAAAAACAGAAATGGTGCTGCAATGTTTTGTTTTTCTGTGCCTCCTCCAGCTGACGTTGACAGAAAAATCTGAATTGAAGCCACAGTTACAAACCTATGCATCTGTCGAGAAATTATGAGAAAAATAATTGATTGAAATGGGTCTCCCTGTGATTATAGCGCAGTGCTATCCTGCTGAATTGAATTGAAGTAGGAAGAAAGTGAGAGCAGCTGCAGCTAGCAGCTTTTTTCACTCAGTAGAGTCCTCCAGCTGATTTCCATCGAAAGGCATTCATAAATTTTCGAAAACATATTCACAACCCTGCAAGTACTTTGTTCTTCTGCAAGTCCTCTAATTAACATGTATTTAACTCGGACTCTTTTCCATGACATCAGCACACTGAGGCAAATAGGTTGGTTCAATTTGGCCATTTCTGCCAAATTTCCAATTATGGATTTCTTCTGCATCGACTCATAATCATTCATGAGATGGTGCTGATGCCTCTTAGGCCTTAGGTCATGCTCCATATTCACACAGGTCTGTTAGGGTCTGATGATGCCCATGTCTGTGGCGTTGGTGCAAATCCTTTGCAGACAAACTTTAGCACCTCCATCAAATTGCTGCTATTGGAGTGGAATGTGAGCCTGAAGTATGCATGTGTGGAATGCTACACTGATGCCGACGCTTATTTACTATGAATGGAACTGTGTTCGTCCGTGTATGCACATCTCTGCAGACAAGGAACACGAGCTTTAGTTGCTCAAGTTGTTTTTTTATCAACTCCTAGTTTGGAGTACTTTACAAGTCTAATTCAAATTTAACCAAGTTGAATAAACAAGCACAGAGTCCAAACTACTTGATTTATTCCAGCTTGCCCCATTTTTTATAAATGCACATGCATATTTTTCAAAGAACCAGTTCAAATAAAATAGAAGGAATAATCAAACTGAAAACAAAGGCAGAGCTTTAAAACTAACTAATGACACACCAATGTCCTACTTTTTCCCCGCGCCAGTGTGACAAAGTGAGCGTTGTGATGGCAGGCCACCAGTCCCTTCATCAAACAGTAAAACTCTTTGAACGCTGTGCTTCTGCAGTTGCCCCCTCATATGATGCCAGGTTGTCTTCTTATGGGCTCCCAGTGTCCACCAGCAGGCGTTAGTAATTTATAACAGTGGTACCTCAGGGGCCTGAACGAGGTCCTACTACAACCTCATTATGAGGAGTTTTCGTCACACGTTCACTAATGAAAACATGAGCTCTCATCTTTTAATTATGAATCTCACACATCCTACCCGCTCTGTGATGACCTCACAAGCACAAATAAACCCTGAGGGGTGAAGAGGATTTTCTGTTTTGCAAGGTTATAAAAATGTAACCCTCACAGCCTACATCACACACAATGGTCATAATGGGTGAATAATTAATCTCATGGCAAGCATGATATTTTCCTTCTTCGCTGGTCTTGAAAAACTTGTGGCCTCTTTGTAGAGTTGCCACGGAGTAACGTCCTAGTTTCTCACCATGCATCCCTAAACAATTAATGCTCATGGCTCCTCTTGTGGCAGGCCACCAAAACCATCATTAAGCAAAATATACTGCCACAATGTCATAAGACATCTTATTAGCATTTCAAAGGTCCCTCCCTCCTCGCAGCCTTTATCTGAGGCCTCTGATACACCATGTCGTCCACTGCCATGCCAGCCTTTTTTTAGTAATTCATGAAATTTACACTCGGGAGGTGAGAACAAGGTCTTTCGACCTCATTATAACATTTTTTCATCACCCATTCTCTGACATCTCTGAAAACATGTGACCCCCATCTCTGGGTTTAACTCTTTTCATGTGCCACCCAGCAACTTCTGTGAATAGCCGTCATGTTTCAGCTCACTGCACTGCAGGGTAAGTGATCCTCGACAGGAAGCATCAGGACACGAGACTTCTTTTCAAGGAGTATAGCCAGTGTATCACCTATCTACTCACTAACCATTTTAACGCACTGCACATATGTGAGAAAACATGATAAGATTGTTGTACCTCTGGTCAGGGTGGTGGGCGAGGGCTTTTTAGGGAGTTCTGAGAAGCTGCTTCCATCCAAGCCCGAGCCCTTACACTCCTTCTTCTCAGTGGCTGTCGGAGCTGAAGTCTCCATGTTGCTCTTCGGTTTCCGTCACAACCTGAAAAGGTAAGAGATGCACTGAGAAATCATTTTTATAAGTGCATTAAAACACTATGAGCCATAAGCCATAATACAAGGTTTGAACCACACTGTATGTATAGCATGTGTAGCACGTCAGGTCAGGCCCTACATTCACATACAGATTCTTCTGTTCCAAGTGTAAACACGAGTGGCCCTTAACGCAGAGGCTCTAGCCACAAACTCTGTGCTATTACCTCCACACGTCTGTGTGAATGCCTCGATAACTTTTGCAACACGCCACTTGTTTGACTTGTTAGGACCTGCGAGGCCATCCACTGCGAAGAACAAACAAGACCCATGGCGGGGGGGGGGGGGGGGGGGGTAGCTATCGCTCATGGCCATAGCTTTATACCTGCTTTCAGACACTGGTGAGAAAGTGTTTGTGTACTTTGATGGACGACGGCAATGCAGAGCAGCTGTATCCAACCCATGTAAGGTCAGCATGCAACATTATTGCACCACAGCACCAGAATGCTTTGGGGCATCCACCTGTTTGCCGCTCTATCATGTGTTTATGTGGCTAGAAATTACCCTGACACAGCAGTCTGGAAATCTATTGCACACAAATGTTAAAGGATTACAGGAAACATAAAAGACATATTTGATAAATATTCTAATACCCCACCCAAAATACACACACACACACACAAAGCCATAGAGAAATATTCTTTTTCCTCCACATGTTCTAGAAACCAGCCATTCAATAGCGTGGGCAAAATTACAACATTACAAAGTAATGAGAGCGCATGAGAGCCCGTGAAAGTAATGCAGGGTTTACAGTGTGTTGAACCCGGAGGAGCAGCTAACAAGATGCATTCAGTAACCCTCTAAATTTAATCAGGTCAACTAATTAAATGTGTCCTGCTGCTGCCACATTGTAGTAATAAATGTCTCATACATTAGGTAGTCACTGGGGTAGATACATTTATTTATCAACACAATCACTGATAAAACATTTTAAATTTTTTAATCTTTAAAATATATATACTAATAGTCGCATCAACTGACTCTTTATAATCAAATCAAATAAGGGAACATTCATACCCATTCCTAATGAGAACATGTAACTGCAGTTATGAATCCTGATTCTGTCATGAAAAGATTTTCATGTAATTGTTCACCGATGTGGTCACCGCTATAGCCAAATGTGTGAAGTACTGTGTTTGGTTTCATGTGGCTATCCAACATGTTGTCCTTCATTGTAAGATGTGTGTCCTAGCTGCCATGCCTGCGACCCTTTGGAGGTGCCAGTCGCCTGTCACAGAGCCAGTGTAAGCCGATTAGAGGTGGGCGACTAACAGGTTTATGCTGCATCTGTTTCTTTTTTTTTCTGGTGCCAAAAAGTCTTGGAGATACAGCCAGGGAGTTGTCTCCTCTTAGAGGACTCAAAGCGCCACCTTCGTGGGTCTTTATCGTGTACAAGGTTTTTCAGAGAGCAGGCTCTTTCTGAAGGTGAACCCCTTTTGGCTCAGATAAGACATACACATGAACATGCCCCTGCTCACAGCAACTGCCATTGCCTTTCAACTAGCCTGCCCCTTAAGAATAACTGTGAATCCTCCCATTACTATCAGCGCCTGGTTAAACATCTGGCATCACATTAATGGCTGTTTCCCTGCTTTTACAGCATACCAACCATTTGCTTTCCAGTTGCCTCAAAACCTTGTGCCAGCTCTTTGATGAAGCCAGAAATTCGGGAATAAGCGTCAAGAAAGGTCATCAACTTAAAACAAAATAAAATAAATCCGTTAAGAGGGCATTTAATGGAAAAAACAAGCAATTAAACTTTAAAGATCTGAGTCCATCTCTAAAAGTGGCCGCAATTTCACCCTGACCCATCCCCACCCCCACCCATCTCTTTCCATAATTATCAGGGGCTTTTACATTTGCCCCGTTTCACACTGCCTCCCAACAGACCAGACCCTTGTTGCCCCCGATGACAGGGAAGCCCGTGTCTGACAGGCTGGTACAGGTGTCATGAGCCAAGTGGACAGATGGCAGGGGCCAAAGGCGAGCAAACAACAAGGGTCCACTTCTTTCCCCATCTTCTGGTTGGCTGGGTAGTCCATTGTGGCACGAAGAGGATAAGACACACTTCCTCCTAAACCCCCAACCCACCCTCTCCTTACCCAACTCCCCAACGCCATGTGACCACAGACTGGGGACTTCAGAGAGCAGGACAGGATTAAGAACCTTTACAGAACACTCAGTCACCAAAATCTCAAGAAATTAGGATTTCTTATAGTCCGCTTCAGACAAATAGATCTTCCATTTTTAACGTAGAGCAGTTTGAGATACCTTTCGAGTATTATACGGGAGAACGTCCACATTAACTCCTCCACATACTTTCAAGAACTCTGTACTGTCGCAGTGAAGGAATTTCCACCAAGGTGTTTGAGAGTGGATTAACGGCGTGCTGTGTTATTGTAAAACCGTGGATGACTGAGCAGAGCACTGTTGCACATTGTAAGACAGGCGAGGACAGACACCGTATGGCAATTTATGTGTAAGACAGTAAGACAGACTGCATCTCAATCTAATTTGAGATCGAGTGTAAGTCTGGAAAGGCATGACCAACGGACACAGATCAAAATGCCTCTCTACACAACTGGATAGACCTAGTTCCAGATGACGTATGCAGAGCTATGGACACCGTGTCAACAAACGTGCTTGTTGTAAATTTCCAGGAGTGATGGCTATAATTTTCTCATGTCTGTAAACGACTTTAAAAGTCTACGTCAATAAGTGATATAGCACATACCATTGAAAAACAGGCATACCGAGCATAAAAACAATCCCTCAGATTACTACTTTGAATGATTTATTCAGTTACTTTCATGCAAAGCTACTTTTTTCATGGGTGAGGCTATCCATAAGATTTACAGTGAGGCTGCTTTGTTCTGGTTCCTTCCTGCCACATAACCACAAAACTGGACGTCACTGAGAAATGTCTTTGCTTTTAGTAAATTATCTTACAAAACATTTGAGTGTGTGTGTGTGTGTGTGGGCGTGCTGTGTGTTTCCCACTGCTGGTTCAAGTGCTCTAGTACTTGAACACAGATGCAAAAAAAAACATGTCTTGTTTTTAATAAACTCAAACAATTCTTCAGTGCTATTTTCAAACACAGTCTGCCCACAGTGGGAAGACTTTAAATACATTCTGGCTGAATGTGAAGTTACCATATATATACTGATTCATAACCAAAACAAGCAGTAGAAAACAGACAGGTTCAGCGCTCATGGTACAGGGAAGATACTGTAGATACAGAGATTGTTCATCTCATCGTTGTGTTCAACCAGTCCTGTCTCTGATGGACCGTCCAGACATGCCACTTAACCACATGAGGCACAGGAAACAGACTGAGGTAATGCGGAAAGGAACTGTTATGTTTTCTTTAGCCAAGGTCAGTCTTAAAATCATAAGAAGGTTGGATACCTCCATTTATTTCAAATGACTTGTTTCCTGAGTTTCTTTCAGGACAAATACATTTTAAGTATTTTTTTCCTTAATCAGATTTCCACTCATTTAAAGCGAGTTGTCTCTCTGCCTTGTCCCTTTTTCTTCCCTTTCAACTGCTCTTCCTCTCGCCGTTAATTCACTTTCCACCCCCCTCCTCCTCGGAGTTGCAGGACTTTTTTTTTGTTATGAGACCTGGCGTGTGTTTTCCTTAGTGCCTCGTTCAGTTTCAAGTGTTCCTCTCCTCCACTACCGTTCAACAGCTCCCCTTTCACCAACACTGAAAGGAATGCAAACACACATCAAAAGAGGCCCTCTCATTTTGAAGATTTCCAGGCTTTGCTCTTCTTACTCTCTTCCTCCCTATCTTTCAGTCGATGCATTCCCTATGCTGGTAGGATCTTTATCCTGGCAGCGTCAAACACACACACACACACACACACACACACACACACACGTGCAATGGGACACCCACCAACGGCTGTCCCACACTCTGCTCACTTGGCAAACACAAGAGAGATGGATAGGTGAGGTCTTGATGCCCTCATGCCACCTGCAGACCTTTCTTCTCACATTACTGGTGGTGACATACATGCAGGTTCACATAACAACCAGCAAAAGCCAAAATATGGTTTAGTTTTACATACTTTTGTGTCTTCATCACGGGCATGTTAGTGACATGTCCTTTTTGGGAACTGGAGAGGATCAGCTTCTGCATTTGAGACAGGACGTTTAAAAAAGAAAGTTTCATGTACTCATACTTGTATTCCCCACAGTGGGACTACTAAAGGATGAAGTTCTTATTTTACCTAACTCTGGAACATTTCACCTGAAAATACTTTTATTCCAAAAAAAATAAAAATTTATATATATACATATATACATATATATATATATGTATATATGTACATATACATGTATACAGTGTATGATATTTTTTAAGATTTTAACAAAGGTGGTTGTTAACGATTGGCTAAATGAGACTATGGCGGTTGTAAGGGACACACAACATCATCACACTGAACTACTGAACTACTACACTGAAAACTGATCTACTCTGTACTCGTCCCTACAGTCCTGTTCTATTTATACTCCATGCTTCTTCCAGACAATAACTTTGTGAGAGGAACAAGTCTTAGTGTGGTGAAGCTGGAGATTTTGACTGAGATCAGACTCTGGTGCTTGTATTGGCTTTAAAAAAAATCATAAAATGTATGCTATTTTGCAATATTATATGTTAAAAATCATAGATCGTATATAAGAGATATACTCTTAAATGGCTGCATGTTCTTTAATGGAGTAAAGTGGAGTCTTCAAATCAGCAGTAGATGTTGTCACAATGGGTCACCACTTGGTCCTTACGATATGAGTAAGCTTCATGGCATTTTATTTATTGCAAGTGATTGAGGTATTGTAGCTACAGAAAAACCAAACCCTCCGTTGTATGTAATTGATTCTTTGGAAGTGGAGTCACACATGAGTCATGAGGCTGGAGAATGCAACACTCAAGAAGGCCTGACTAGTGTCTACTGACCCCTTCATGAAGGCAGACCTAAATTCTTTGACACGGCCATGCACAGTCTCTGCTCTAAAACCATCCTCCAGTTGCACTCATGCTTAACATGAAACACAAGGAGGAAGAATGCTAGAGCCGTCAGATCTAATTTACAGGTGGACAGGTGTAAAAGTCAGGGATGGTAGTGGTGGTGTTGGATTACACCCAGGCGGTCTGTGACAGCTTCATGGGAAACCTCTAATTTTACTGACCAACCTTTTTCTCCGTGCGAGGTCTCTTAGCTGACCAAATATTTTTACTTTTGATTTCCTCGTTTCTGGGCCAGAATGAAAGAAAATAAATACGACAGGCCTCTTTGGTCACGGTGAGGCGAACCAAAACTCAAGCAGCTCGGGGTAAGAACACACTCGGTCTGCGCTCAAAAGTGGCGTGCCTAGAAGTTGGGCATGTCTTCCAACTGGAAAGTTGAGTTTCAATCTCCAGCTACTCTAGTCTAAATGCTGATGGGTCTCTGAGAAGGACACTTTATCCCATAAATACAGACATCCATCCAAGATAAAAAAAAAATCTATCTCTATAGTCATTACACCAAAACTGACTTATTATCAGTTATCTTTCTTTTAATTACAACACTTAACAATCTAAATAGCAAAGCACAATTTGAAAGATATTATTGCAAACACAATAAATATCAGACAAGGAATGTTTTTTGTTGACAGATGAAACCGTGCCATACTGACAGAGACCTCTGGCAGAAGACAAGTTTCAACGAGGACGGAACACATTCTCTGTGGGTGAATCACTTGTCTTTGGAGAAACATGTCCCGATAAGGATTTAAAGCTCAGGTGTGAAAGGTCATGAAACAGACCGTGAGATCTCTGACAGCTGCAAATCAGCCATTAGTCTGATTCACAGGCAGAAATGACCTCAGTGCAGGCTGTCAGATTACAGGTCAGACAAACAGATAGGTGACTAGTGTAGCAGTTTGCTTGTATGATTGGTATCTACTCGATCAGTATCTAACTCAACCAAAGTGCAATGCAAATTGCAGGGCCTGAGCTGTTTCCACGAGCTTCCATTTCATGGGCTGTGTTTCCATCATGGTACAGTTAGGTACGGTTTGAAATGAATTGTTATAGTAACGATGATATTAAACGTGACACAACTGACAACAAACAACATAGCAGGTTGTCTCAACAAGACATCAAGCTTTGTATGAGCACAGACTGTAGGCGTTTGCCTTGCCTTCCAAGGGTTATTTACGTTTTTCTCTTGCTCAATCAGCTGACTGTCGAGTTGCTCCACCCTGACGTTGTGTCAGGGTGGAGGTAGATCTACCTCCACCCTGACACAACGTACCATTTTACTCTGGTTCCTCAAGGGAAGGACGCCAAAGAATGGACGGGTTGGAGCTTTTGGTACTATTCTTACTGGAAACGCCAAAAAAAAAAGTTCCGTACTATATCAAACTGAACCGTTCCACTTGGTGGAAACACAGCTCCCATTTGCTTTGAAGCTCTGTGCACAATCACACAGGCCAGAAACATGATTCAATCATCTACATACATTCAGTCTATTCTATACATTCAGTATTCAGAATCGATACCACTGGTTCATGGCTAGGGCTCAGTACCAATCTTGGCACTTTTTGGCACTCACATTCAATCAATCTCTGCCACATTTTCATTACCTGATGGGTAGCACAAACTTCAAGTGAAAGAGAACGGTACAGCAGGTCCGGTTTCATGTTGCACAGAGGTCTTTGTACTGCTCTGCTACCAAAACAATGTACCATTGGGTACCGGTACCAAAACAGTACACAACCCTCGTCATGGTAGATAAATACTAAGACACCTGATATGACTGTTGTGTTTTATTTTAATGCCTGTTCCCACCTGGTGTAATCATCAGAGATAATGATTATCCTGTTTATTGTGTTTTAATTAAGAAAAAAACTTTCCCCCACGATATTTCAAACTTTTACATCCTGTGGAAAGCAGAATATAGGGAGTAATGAGCGGCTAACAACTGATGTAATATAAAAGGCATCTAAAACAGCAGACAAAGGCCCTATGGATGAGTTCTTACCCCACCCCTAAATCTGACCTTTCCTGCTAGTGAATGCAATATCCTGTGGTTGAGCTTCTCATCTCCCTCAACCAACAGAAACCAGATGTGGAGCTCAAAGCCTACACATAGTCCTGAAGCAGAGTTATTCCCTCTGTCCATGAGCAGACCCGGACTCTGAGGCACAGAATCAATGTATAAATTGAATAGTTCATGATTGGCACTGGGAAAAAAAAAAACAGGGGGACCAGAGATACTCAGGAATTTGGGTGTGTTGTTCTTATAGCAGCTGTCTCTGATGAGTGAAATGGGCGGAGTTACCCTTTAGTATGAAAACACATACTTTTGGATGTACAACAGGAAGGCCTAAAGATTATCACAGGACCAATTGAAGGGCGAAGTGCTGAAACTGATGATTAATCGGTTAAATTTGTACACCCCAAAAAAATTATTTTTTTGGTGAGCATCACTTTAAAAAATCCAGGAACATTTGGAGAAAGGGTTAGCAGAAGATGGTGTAAAGCCACATACTACTAAGGTTTTAGCTCCAGAAGTAATCTGTGTCCATACTACAGCTGAAAACGTATATGCATTCATGTCCTGGTGCAAACAGGAAACAGATCCTCTTTGGTTTAAATTAATTCAAACACCCCTGTGAGCTCCCCTAATACACCACAGAAGTAACAGTGCTATTACCATTAGAGTATCCAGAGAGCACTCAGTACAGTATGATGAAATAGACAATTCCTGACTACTAGAGGAAGCTCTGACAGCTTTTAACTTAATTATGCCTCAAACTGAACATTTAACATTTAAAAAAAACAAAAAAAACAATACGGTAAAACTACTCATGGGCAATATCCACATACAGCAACTCAATGATTTACTTTGTAAAGTTTGGTTTGAATCTCTGCACTGTTGCAGCGGTGCATAACTTGCATGTCAGCTGTCATTAGGCTGAAAAAATAAATAAATAAATCTTCTAGGTTGCAAACAGACACCATTTGAACACTATTGCAATTGTTTTACATGACAATTACATTACAATTAGGTGGAATCACTACCTGTGTGATGTTTGTTATTTCACAGCCTGTCACAGCCAAATGAAGCTGAGCATGTGAGGGAAGTGAAGTGGTGTGTGTGTGTGTGTGTGTTACAGTCACAGCTGTCACCTGTGCCACATTACATACTGCTGAGTCAAGGCGGTTTCCTCTCTGAAAGCATTTGGCTGCGGTCATTCATCCTTCAAATGTGTTGTTAACACTCACTCTAAACTGCTTCAGCTGTCAATAACCCCGGCAACTACTTATGTTTCACTGAGGCTCATTGTTGACGTGAAATCACTCCAGTGAAAGTGTTTATGGTGACTGATGGTCTATCTGTTTTATGCGTAGCTCGCTCACACAGCAAAACTGCTGCTAGGCCCAAATCGTGTGGCTTTTGAGGAAGAATTTCAAGGGGTGTCAGTGCGCGTGTGTGTGTGCGTGTGTGTGTGTGTGTCAAAGCTGTCAAAGCGCATCACCAGGTGAACTCTTGGTACTTTAATTGTAACTACCACAAGGACATTACTGTGTTATCACTAATTGTAATGCACTTTCTTACTCTACACCTTCCTCATGTTTTACTATAAACGGAGGGAAATGACTTGTGGAAAAACTGTGACATAAGCCTGTTCAGACAAGTCAACGACAGTGAGTCAATGAAGGTTTGGAAGTCAACTTTCTGCTGTCTCAAAGCCACTCACTGAGCAATTATAAATATCACCATACGGGTCTCATTTATGGAACCTGACTTTTACGTGTAAATCCAATGTCCCTTGAATTGTGTGATAATTTGGCAGATGACTGTATTCCTTTCTTTAGGATGTACACCATGTCTACACAGCTTTGTCCTTTTTAATTTCGCTACAAAAAGGACCAAACTTGACACTGCAGAGTTCACACGGAGAGCAGCCTGCTGTTGTACAGCCTTGCATGTGAAACAACTGCGAGCGAAGATGGCCTCTCGCGTAACCAGCGCGGTTTTTCATCCCACTTTCTCTCTAATGAGCTGATTACAAAACATGAGCAAACCTCACGTTGGACTGGAGCCAGAGTGAGAGACACAGAGACATAGAACGAGAGGGAGAGAGAGAAGATGATGGCAACTAAAGGAACACTAAGAGGGCGGAGGGAGAGGTTACAGAGCCGGTTGCTAAAGACAACCACATGTCTTTATATCCAAGCTCAACTCTTACTCTCTGTGTCTCTTGTCTCTGTCTTCTATCTGAGCGGAGACTGTGGTCTGGCACCGAGTCAGCACCATTTGGTATCTAATATCTCCCATCATATGGAAATGCAAAAAAAAAAGGGAGCCCAACCACTATACCCTCGAGGCTGCGTTGACTCTGTAGCTATGGGAGGGCCTAGTGTAAATCATAACTTACAAACTCTTTGCCCTCTCCCCTGCCGACATAAAACCGGGAGTTTGCAGCACAACACATCCCACTGCTCCTCCTCTTTCTTTCTCCGCATGCCGGGTCTATTTTGTTGTCAGTGGCCCCCCAATCTCTGCCTCTGCATCAGATTAAGGCCTCGGGGCAAACATCACAGACAATACGCCATTGTCTGCGCGTCTGTGTCGGTCTAACTCAGTGGCTCCCAGTCACACAGAAACGCCTGTTGGCTGTTTGAAGAGGAAGTGCTAATGATACAGTGGAGGGAAATCATGATCTTTTCCCCTCCTACATTTTAATACCAGCAACATCTTATCATCTTTTTACATCCACCAGCAAGAAGTGAATTAAACCACAGGAGGGCGTGAGGGAAGCAAACAGGAGCCAGCTCATATTACACATCACACTGGTCCCTCTCTCTCTCCCTCTCTCTCTCTCTCTCTACATTTGGCAATTATTTTAAATAACAACAGTGTCCTTCCTTATTGCCATCAACTGCAATTATGTCAAGATTGCATCTTCCACCCAAACAATGTTTAGTCCTGACAGTATTTGTCACCTGAGTTTCAGTCACACAGTTCAACAAACAGATGGAAAGAATGTAGACATGGTGGGCAACTTTATTTAAGGTGGAAATCCCTACATCATATGGGAACACTCGAACACTCTTTTTAAATTGCCCATTGCAGCATTGGCTGGTTTTACTCTCAGAAACTTGCTAAATGTTGCTAAATACATTAATGCGCTTATCTTTAAATACCAAATGTTGTTTGTTTTAATGACCTGTTTTTGCAGACATAAAATGCAGCGAAGGGAGATAGAGCACAAGTGTTATTTGGTTGTGCCAAATGTTTATTTAAGTCATTTTGTGTATCACTGCTAATTAAACAAATGCTACAGTTTATCAGATGGGAGGGAAAAAATTAAATCAGCGCAAAACAATTGTTATTATTTATTGGCTGTGCTGATATTAAATGATCGACATCAGCCAAAGAATAAAGAATAAGAAGAATTAAAACGTTTTGTATCATACTGGTTTTCACAAATTATATTTTTGGAAATGGGTCGCGGAGTGAAAAAAACTAAAAAAAAACGCCACCCTTATGTTTTTTTGGGAAAACAATGCTGTCACAGCCTTTAAGCTTGACACGCATGCTCCATGCCTTCTTCTCTGTATTTATTTGGCAGCATAACAACACACACACCAAATACAGGCCTGGCAAATATACTACAGAAGAAAAGAAAGGAGATCGTAAGAACACAAATGTCTCTCATATTTACTCCAGATATTCTCAATTCTCAAATCTCAAAACACAGTGAGAAGAACACAGCAGGAAAAGCTCTTCTATAGCAAGTGAGTGGATGAGTGTGCCATCTCCTGCCTGCTCCACCCAGGCATCACTCCTTCACCTGGACATTGTCCTGCTGTTGTGAACATGTCGGACTCAGACAATCACCTACTGTGTTCATTATACACGGATGGCAAACCCCAGAGAACGTCCAGACTAGATGTTTGAATGTGCAATGCATTGACAAGCTTCTCTAATCTCATCTTTCAGGAGTTCACATATAGAGATTTGATTTGTCTGAAGTGCAGATGAGGTGCTTTCTTTCAGTAAGGTGTAAAAAATGGATGGCTCTTTGCCTTATGCGTAATGCTAGATTATTGAACGACATTGCTAAAATTTCACACTAATATCATTAATGATTATAACTTATCACTTGCACAGGTGAGCACCAAAACCTGCAAATTAAGACACAAAAGACAGAAAAAAACAACCATCTCCAATGTTTTTCTAAGCCATTTCATCTAAAACTGTATGACGTGAGTAGGTTAAACTAGACCAAACTGGGTGTAGATGCAGTTGCAGGGTTGTAAAAAAAAAAAAAAAAAAAAAGCAGTCACTTTCCATTGTCCCGAGAGTTTATCTTGTGTTGAGGTAATGAAATCAGTCTCACCATCCCCCCCTTCCCACAAGTAAGTGACCTCCTGTGACCTGGGCAGGTCCCCCCCCCCCCCAAGACCAGGTCTACAACCACCATTGTTCTCTTGTAGGCTGATAGACAATGATGATGTTCCTGCTGAGATGCTTTTGGGAAACTCGGTTTCCTGTGACTCAGTTAAGGAGTCCGAGAAGAGCTCGGCTAGGGAATGAATGATGGGAAGATCTTTCCACTGTGCTGGTGATGACACACCATACACTGTGCACAGGGCTTTGAGGAGATAATATCTGCGGAATTACAACAAAGATCCACAGGAAGATGGTTGTTAAGATTAAACATGGAAATATCGTTTTTTTTTTTAACAGAGTTAACAGTTTCTATCCTGCTTTAGATGAATGTGTGTTCGTATGGTGGCATCTTACAAACACTGTAAATCAGTCGTACACATAGTACTGTTTAATATTGATATTTATTGACCGGTAATGCTATCAACGGCGAGCCCAGGATTTGTTTGCCTTTCCAACTTTTCAACTGGGACGCAGAATAAATACTCCCAGTTCCGACTTGCGATGTAAATGGAACACAGTAGAAGTGCTCCCTGACTGATGAGGTCAATCAGCCAGTAATGATCTTGACGCTTATTTCACCCTAAAGGCCTTAAAATGGCTTGTTCAAGGCACCTCAACCTCCCCTCTGTTTTCCAGCGGCATGTGTGTGTTTTTGGAGGTTGCGTGACGTGGAGGACATGGAGGACGTTGAGACAATCCGCCGTGACCTAAGTTTTTGTGCTGCTGGGGTTCGAGTGTCCACTCGTAGCTGCTCTGGTGTAAAGATAGAGAAGCGCGTGGAGTGTGGACGCGAAACCAGGCCCCCGAACTTTACCCCCGCGTACTTGTCCGAGGTGATGTGAGACTATTTAACCTCACGCACTTGAGAGAATGGAGAACGAACGGGACCGAGTGAAACAACAGGCGTTTGAACAAGCAGCAAATGTCCTCTGGTGTCCTCGTCCAATGAAGGGCTCTACAGATGAATGAAAGCAACTACCGCTCTCTCTCTCTCACTCACTCTCTCTCACTCACTCTCTCGTTCTTCCACTTCTCCAGCCCCCTTAAGTGTGCACTGTAAGTGATAATGGTGGCAGCACTCAGCACGTGGCTGAGGACCCACACTCCTGACAGGAAGAGTTCCACCTGAATCACTGATGCTTGAAATCACTTTTGCTCATTTATATATTTCTATCTATTCTATATGTTCGATAGAAAAATGCAAACATCTGCTTTTAAGCGATTGTAATTTGGATATATCTGAGTAAATAACTGTGTAACTTAGTTTTACTACGACTCGGAGTCATGACACATCCTCTGTGATCTCTATGAGTGATAAATTTAAGATGCTTAAAAAAAAAAATACAAATTAATACAAGACAGACTGGTATTTACTGGTCCACCGTTTCATTTCAACCTATGGAAATGTGTAATATTTGATATTTTTGTATTTGTTTTAATAGTATAAATATCATTCAAATATGGATTAGGGGTGGGCAATATGGCTATAAATTTATTTTCCTTCTTAAAAAACAACTACAAATAACTAGGGCTGCAACTACTATTCGATTAAAATATTATTAAATTACTAATTAACTAACTAATGGATTCACTGATAATTGATTAGAGTGTTTTTTTTCAAAAAACGAAAACAAGCGTTCTGATTTTTCCGCTTCTGAAATGTTCCATATAACAAATAAGTAATTACAACTGAATAATTGACAAGACATTTGAGAACCTCATCATTTCCAGGTTTGGTAAACTCTGATCATTTTTTACACACCAAACAAAGTACATAATTAATGGAGAAAATAAGCGACAGATGAATTGTTTATGACAATAATCATGAGTTGCAGCTCTACCAATAATGCAAATAATGAAGAAATGGTCAAAACAAATTTAGCTTTCTTATTTATTTGTTTTTTAATTCTGTTTTCTATATACACTATATTTACAGAGGCCTCCTCCTGTCTAATTAATATTTACTAGATGTTTAAAAGTGGTAAAACCAAGATCCAGACACTTCATTTGGTCAATGGTTTTGGCAGCATAATAAAAAAAGTAAGGGTAGGCTGAAAACTCTTAGTTACTGTATCAGTATGGTTATCAGTACTGACAATTTACATCACAAAATAGGCATCAAGAACACACTGGTATGGATTTATCTTAAACTTGAACTACAGCATGATGAGCAGCAGGTCAGAGGTTTACCGAGCAGTCGCCCTTATTCCTTACCCGCGGCCACTAAAAATCCACTGCAAACATTTGATTTAGCTGAATCACTGAGGCCCCCGGGCCTCCGTCCACCACACCACGCTGAACACGTCACCATCCTGACGTGACAGGCTGCTGAATGGCTCCGCTGCTACAGTACAGCGGGGTCGAGCTGGTCTTACAGGCATTTTCTCTTCTTCTCTAACCTTTGAGTTTACTCAGCAGGAGTGGGTGGTGGTGGTGGTGGTGGTGGTGGGTAAGAGAAAGAGGGGCGGCTGAGTGGTGGGGGTGCTCCTCCCCCCTCCTTAGAGTCACTCAGACTTTCACCCCTCTCCTCCGACCCTCCTCTCTCTCCCTGTACGCTAGACTTCATCGGTATTCCTCCTGAAAGGAGGAAGAAAAAAAACACCTACTCCTCCTCCTCCTCTTCTTGAAACCCCTCTAACAACACACATGCAAACCAGTCACTCCTTTTCCAGTATATGATTCATTACATTTGCTGCAGATTTCCAGAAAAGAGACTTCACAAGATCAATACAACTGGGGTGTGCATGTGCAAAGAGGTGATACATAGAGGAGCATGCAGGGGCCGGGGCTGCAAGATGAAAGTGACATGGTCACTATGGCTCTCAGCAGAGCCCCTGAACTGAAGGCTGAATGAGCTGAATAGGCACATCCATTCTTTAGTCCTTTCAGCCTCCGTAGGCTGGAACTGTTGGAACTGTTCATTCCTCACAATGGCCAAATGCACTAAAACTTTTTCTCCGTCTTTTTTTCTCATGCAAATCACCTCGGCGCTGCCTGGGTTTGTCATCATGTTAAGTGGAAAACGTGCATGTATCCTGACACCACGAGAACATAAAAAAAACGGTTGCGTCATATACGACATTACACGTTCGTTCTTTTATTTAGCCTCCATTAAATTACTCTTAAATCTGCTCATTTTCGTCTTAAACATCTTAAACATCTTAAGCTTGAAGCTTCCGTTTGATTTTTTTTTTACTTTACTTTCTTACACACAAATAAACCCACTTTTATATATATATATATATATATATATATATATATATATTTTTTTTTTTACTAATAAAAATGGCAAAAAACAAGTAAGACACACGTGGGGCTTGTCCTGCGTCCACACATGAGTTTGGAGATCATTAGCAGCGCTTGTTAGATGAGGCTAAAAGCCAACAGCAAATATATCTGGTTAAGAGGCTCACAAAGGCGTCAAGTGTTTGTTGACTGCTCAGCCTGAAGAGCAAATAGTAAACTTTGAATCTTTCATCAATATGTACACATTTCCATAGCAGCAGCAAGGATGAGTCTGTGTTGCGTCTCTAGTTTCTATACAACAAGTTCTTTTTTTCTGCTTTGTAGAATTAAAAGATTAACAATTTCAAGTGCTTGAAAAGTGTGAGCGTGACCAGCGTAAGTGCAGGAGTGAGCTGAAACTATTAATCGATAACGAAATGCATTGCTAATTATTTTGACAATAGATTAACCGGTTCAAGTGTATTTTTAAAGAAGAATTTTCAGCTTCTTGATTGTGAATATCTTTGATTTTTTTGATTGAATTTAGTTTTTCTTACATTTTACTTACTCAAAAGCTGATAAATGACTGGAGAAAATAAATGTCAATAAATTCAACATCAAGAAAAGTGTTTTTCTTGATGTTAACTTGACTTCAACACACATCATATACTGTACTATAATTTCTTTTTATATGGTGTGGGGGAAAAACATTATATTTGTGATGAAAATGGACAAACGTAAGTAAAATTTGCAAAGTTACTTTAACTGGAATTACATTTGGGGTGCAAACATGAGACCGCAGTATAGCTTCATACTCTGCAGACAACCTGAGAGTGTGGCACATACTGTGTGTTTGTTTGTATATGTATATTTTGCTTGATAAGTTAACTTTACAGTCACTTGCATCCTTGAGTCTAACCAATGATAATTCAGCAGCTTGAAATGCTGCAGACTTTGAGAGAAAAACACAAGTTTGTGTTCAACTATTTCAAGATTTTGCAAGAGGAAGGGTGGGTTGGGTGGTGGGGGGTTGGCGCCGAGTCTTCTGATCAAATCTCTTCCCATATGGATCAAGTTGCAGGACAAGGAATGTTCTGGATTCCTGTGTCAGATAAGTTCAAAGTGCAAATAAGATGTGGAGCTGCTCGTGAAGCTGCCTCATCCTCTGCCGCGCAGCGCCGCAGAGGACAAAACTCACACAACACCACCAAACTTTTTTTTACATAACATAAACAAGTCAATGCCAAACTCTGCTGACAGGACAGCATCCCCACGCACACACTCAGTGTCCTTTCCCTCCTTCCCTCCTTCCTTCCTTACCTTCACTGCTATCTCCTTACGCGTCGAAGCCGAAGTTCTCCTCGTCTTTTCTTCTTCTTCTTCTTCTTTTTTGTCCCGAGTAAACGTTCGCGTGCAGTCGGGTTTCCCGTAAACTATGAGTGCGCGGACGCCAACATTGGCACCGAAACGCGCAAACAACACGCGTCCGAGCAAAACTCCATTAAAAAAACAACAACAAGCGACTTTAGGAAAAGTTGGGAATCGCGCAGACTTGGCATAGCATGACCGCCCCCTGTCCTGTTAACT
The DNA here is from genome assembly GCF_958295425.1 of Solea solea. Taxonomy (NCBI): domain Eukaryota; kingdom Metazoa; phylum Chordata; class Actinopteri; order Pleuronectiformes; family Soleidae; genus Solea; species Solea solea. The sequence continues at coordinate 11,884,397 of NC_081135.1, forward strand.
TTTTCTTTTCTTACAATCCATCTTCTCTTCTCCTCTTCTCCTCTTCTTCTTCTTCTTCTTCTTCTTCTTCTCCAGAGACGTGCGCTCTTTCTCTCCGTGCGTCCTGCGTGCGCGCCTTCAGCAAACGAACATGATACGTACAAAACGATGTAAACAAAAATAAAGAAAGAAAAGTTCGAACGGGACTTAGCGCAGTTTGGCTTCACTCCCACAGTTGTTGCAGAGACATGCGGTGCTGTTGAGATCCTCAAGCTGCCGATCTGTTTTCAAACCCCTCCTCACCCTCCTCTTTCTCTCTCTCTCTCTCTCTCTCTCTCTCTCTCTCTCCACCATCTCCTCCTCCCTCTCCCCTCGCTCCCTGGTGAGTTGGGCCATTTGCTGCACCAGATGGGCCAGGCTAACTCAATCAAGCAGTTGTAGTATTATACTACAGAGGAAAGTTAGATAAAGTTTCATTTATTGTTCGATTGTTCACTGGCCTTTATAGTTGTGACTATTTTCATGGAAGCTTTTTTTTCTTTCTTTTTTGTACTGTTGTCACACATGTTCATTAACACTATAGTGCTGCACTGAAAAATGAAAATGGTCGACAGACTTTAAATAATAATAATAATAACTTGGCAAATTAGTTTGGATTAACCTAAATCATTTAGGTGTGACCAAGTGAAGTCATTTTGTTTTCTTTTCAGTTTTTCAACCATTTTCTGAAGGTCAAAACACAAACGCAAACCACAAAACACAAACGGAAATGAAAAAACACTAACACAAATCACAAAAGTAAATCAAAAAACACAAACGCAAATCAAAAAACACACATGTAAATCAAAAAACACAAAAACAAATGAAAAAACACAAACGCAAATCACAAAAAAACAAAAGTAAATCAAATACACACACGCAAATGAAAAAAACACTATCGCATATCACAAAACACAAACACAAACATAAGTCAAAAACTCAAATGTAAATCAAAAAACACAAACGTAAATCACAAAAAACTAAAATAAATCAAATACACACAAAAACAAATGAAAAAACACAAAAACAAATGAAAAAACACAAACGCAAATCACAAAAAAACAAAAGTAAATCAAATACACACACGCAAATGAAAAAAACACTATCGCATATCACAAAACACAAACACAAACATAAGTCAAAAACTCAAATGTAAATCAAAAAACACAAACGTAAATCACAAAAAACTAAAATAAATCAAATACACACAAAAACAAATGAAAAAACACAAAAACAAATGAAAAAACACAAACGCAAATCACAAAAAAACAAAAGTAAATCAAATACACACACGCAAATGAAAAAAACACTATCGCATATCACAAAACACAAACACAAACATAAGTCAAAAACTCAAATGTAAATCAAAAAACACAAACGTAAATCACAAAAAACTAAAGTAAATCAAATACACACAAAAACAAATGAAAAAACACAAACACAAATCAAAAAACACAAACGTGAATCAAAAAACACAAACGTGAATTAAAAAACACAAAAAGAGGATCACTGTTGAATATGTGAATATGTGGTTTGTGTTTTGTGATTTGCATTTGTGTTTTGAGGGCTTTCAGGGCCACCGTACCAAGCTCCTTTCTTCACACCTCCAAAGCTACGTCTCCACAGCACACACAACATGCAACATACACGGATTCATGAGAACTGTGCAGCATCGGTAACATTTAGTACATTTTGGTGACGCTAACCTTTTTGGAAACTTGTTCAAATGACAACGTGATGCTGAAAAACAGATGCAGTTTGATTGATGCATCACCAATTCATTCATTTGGGCCGTTCATTATGATTGGATGGTTACAGGCCTGTGCGCTCCACAAGTGAAATTTTGGATTTTTGTGACAATGCATTAATTAGATTGTTACAATCCGGGTGTGAAGAGGATTTTAAGCAATACAGTAACAAATGCTCCAGAAAATAATCTCTCACCCCACCTTAAAGTTTATTCAAAGCAAATTTACCAAGTGACAGTAAGACAACTTGCTTAGTTTAGCTTGAATCAACTTAATTAAACAGGTTGTGTTTTTAAGTGCAGGAAGAATCAACACTTTTGTTGTTACCGTTGGAAAAGCAGCATTTAATTGTATCTTTCTATTCATGTGTTATGGTGATTGTTGACAAAAAAAGAAAAACTCACATGAACACCGCAGTTAAATTACATTTACACTGAGAGAAGAACTTCATTCATTTAGGTGTTATCAGTTCTATCTGTATCAGTTATCAGTGGAAGTTCTTTTTTTGTAGTGGAAAACCAACCTAAACCCTGCCGTGCCGAGTCGAGGGGGAGCTGGGACCATAGTGGAAAAGGGCCATAAGTTTGTCAACTTAATATAACTTTTTCACAGCAGATATTATTATGAAATATGATGAACACAAGCTTTTACCAGTAACATTTATTTATAAGTTACACTCCAGTTTTAAGAGCGCCATGTGCTACACTAAATACTTGACACTTAAATTAGTATCTGGGTTGTTTTTTTTTCCCTGTATTTTCCGGATGTGTTTCAATAAAGTGTTTGAGAAATAATTATACTGTATGATAATTACAGTACAGTCCACATGGTTGGTGTGGTGGTTAGCACTCTTGCCTTTGCAGCATGAAGAGCCAGGTTTGAACCCCGGTTGGAACAAGGGTCTTTCTGCATGGAGTTAGGTAGATTGGACACTCTAAATTGACCATAGGTGTGAGAGTGAATGGTTCTTTGTCTATATGGACAAAAGGATGAAAATGAGGATAAAAATGGATGGATGGATAATTATAGCAGGTTTTCTCCGGGTTCTTCACTTTCCTCCCACAAGGCAAACTGGACACTCTAAAATGAACTCTGGGAGGAGGTACAGGGTTCCTTCATGTAAGCATAACTGACTCAAACACTCATTCATCCTAATTCTGGGGGTGGGGGGGTATGTATGGGTGTATGGACGTAGGTACAAATGGGTTGTGTATGTACATCAGTGCAGATGGATGGATGTAGGTGTGTATAATACTAATATTATACATTACTATAACACTGGAACAGGGATGTATAATGATGCAAAACTTTTTTTTTTACATGTTTACATTATATATTACAGTGTACACCTTATTAGTTGAGGAGTGTAATTAATTGCATTCATGCAGCTGGAAACAGACATGTTGAGGATTCAGGAACATACTGAAACTACATTAATTGTCAATGTCTAAGAATTTGGAAAAGAATAGGTTTGTTGGGTATTGCGTAACTTTCTAAAGAAGGCAGTGGCACACATGCTTCTCCCTCTCCCCATTTGTATCACGTCTGAGTGTTCACTGTGTTCACTCATGATCGGCCTCTGTAGCTGCTGCCTGTGCCGCTGAGCCTGAGCAAATCAGGCTTGTTGGCCTATACTCTCCTGCTGCTATGGTTCTACAGGCAGGAATTTTAATGATCTGGCTGGACTTTCTGATCGCACTAACAGAGCAATATAAGTGCAAAGTAGTGACGGTAAAGCTGTTGGATAGAGAATCAAAGAGGGAGGAGAAGGGAACGGGAATAATAAAGATGGAGAGGTGAGAGGAAGTTTGACGGGATCACAGGATACGATGAGATTGTGGTTGGATCACATGACCTCATGCATTCTTTTGTGAGCACATCAGTAAACTCACTATTTACCCTGTTGTTTATGGGCTACATATTAATAAACTGAACTCATCTTTCCTGTAAATGCAAACACATTCTTAAAGATATTAATATTGCAGTACTGTCAATGTGTTAGGATCATTTTATGATCTATCTATCTATCTATCTATCTATCTATCTATCTATCTATCTATCTATCAGGAATGTAATAGAATATTTAAATATAATTGTATTTGTCTACTGTATGTTTTGCTGCTATATTTGTACAGTAGCTCAGAATGGACAAATCAAATAGCTCTAAGGAGGGCTTGACATGTTTTTTGGCTACCTGAAGGCCACCCTAGTTTTTCATATACAACAGGGAGCTTAAAGCAAATACAAAACCACAACATCCCACACACCAGTCCTTTAATAATATATGTATATGTATATATATATATATATATATATATATATATATATATATATATATATATATATACACAAAAGTGAAATAAGAATCTGAATGATCAGTCAGTCAGTCAGTCATCATCTACCGCTTTATCCTCAACCAGAGGGTTGCGGGGGGTGCTGTGCCAATCTCAGCTACATCGGGCGATAGGCGGGGTACACCCTGGACAGTTCGCCAGTCCATCGCAGGGCCACACACAGATAGAGACAAACAACCATTCACTCTCACACTCACTCCTATGGTCAATTTAGAGTGTCCAATTTACCTATCCCCACATTGCATGTTTTTGGACTGTGGGAGGAAGCCGGAGTACCCGGAGAGAACCCACGCACACACGGGGAGAACATGCAAACTCCATGCAGAAAGGCCCTTGTTCCAACCGGGGCTCGAACCTGGGTCTTCTCGCTGCAAGGCGAGAGTGCTAACCACTACACCACCGTGTGGCCAATCTGAATGATCGTCATTTTTAAATACATTTAAAATAACACAGCAAACAGAGATAAATAGTGACAAAGGCAACAACATGCAAGATAATTTGTAGCAAGAGGAGGAGCAGCACAGAGTCACTCACCTACCAACACCACCACCACCTTGTTCTCACCAGGAGGGGGCACTGCACAGTCTATCAAGCTGTTATTCTAAGTTACAGTATAAATTACATATTTCAAATGCAAATTTTATTTTTTTGTATTTTATTTGACATGATGGAAATGCCCCTGCGACCTTCATGTGGAGGATAAAGTGGTGGATATATGAGTGAGTGTAAATGCCTCCCTAGTTTGTATCTTTAATGTACTTCAATGTTGTTTATTGTTGGGTTTTTAAAATGCTGTAAGATTTTATTTTGTAGTTTATTTTGATACTTAGTTGTGTATTTTGTATTATAATGTATTTTTACCCAATGCGTGTTGAGCATGGACTCAGAGGGCAGAACACTTCTGTAACTGCAGTTATTCCTCTGTTTTTACAGTTATCCCCCTTTTAAACACACTCAGAGATGGAACTATATGTGCACGGAAAACTTGATGCTCACATATCAACAACTTGACTTCTCACTCAAATATCATTCTAAATCACAGGTTTGCAAATCTCTGTCTTTGTAGTGTTTCTCTCTGTTCTTACATGGGTGACATGACTGCATTTTGAGACTACTACAATATGTGAAATAAGGAACATTTGTGTTGCATAATACATGCAGCAGTGTAAATACTATATACTTCACTCAAATATTCAAATGCATGTGAGATTTGCGGAGTTTTGACAAAGTAATTGACTCTTTTCAGTTTGTGTTTATTCATTCATTCATTGTCATCCTCCTCATGAGAGTCGCTGGGAGCCAATCTCAGTTGACACATGGGTCAAAGAAACCATTTACACTCACGTTCACACACACGCCAGTTTAGAGTGTCAAATTAACCGCTGCATGTTTGTGGACTGTGGTAAGAACCCGGAGAAAACCCACAGTTTCTGGAAATACATTTGCATTTTTATTAAATATGCTAATAATGAATTTCTAAAGTCTGGTTGTGTAAAACAAGCTGACCATTGTGGTAAAGACTGAGCCATTCAGAGTCAGGTCAAGATTAAACACCATCCTCAGAGGGTTTTATAATCTGCATTACTCACAGACTCCTGATAAAGTGAGAAGCAGCAGCAGCATCACATCAATGTAAAGTGGATGAGGTCAGTGATGTAAAGGCAGCCCTCTGCTGGAGTACAGCAGCTACTTTGTCTTTTTTTTCTTTTTTTATCAGCCAAACACTCGGAAAGCACCGCAGTGTTTTCTGAGGACAGCAGACTGGTGACCCCTTTACCTGTGACTCACAGGCTCAGCTTGTAAACACGTGTAAGGATGAGTGATAAAAAAACAAGAGGTTTGAGTGTGGCAATAAAAAAAGCAAAAGACCTTCAAATGGTCTAATATGTAACATATACAAGTACAACATAACATTACATATAACACAGAATAGAGCACATCTATGTTTAAAATAGCAGTCTGTGGTCATAAATAATAACTTCAATTTTATTAGTGCAATTTTATGAATTGAAAATGATTATTCCCAACCTCATGCCCCCTTAAATCCAACTGCATAATACTATACATAACATCTTACTTACCTCCAGTACCAGCTATATATTGTTAATGAGTTTATTTATTTTTACTTTTCAAAAAAAAATGTACTAAGTGCTTTACATTAAAACAAATAATTAAATTAATAAATCCTCAAACACGTTTTAAACTTTTAATTAAACACAGCATACTTTCAGTTTCATTGATGTGGATTTCTTATGAAATGCTGCCCTCTAGTGATGATGTTTTCTTACTGCAGTGTGGTCAGCGTCAACAGCTCTGCTAGTAAAGACACCAATTTCACTAAACTAAAACGGCAACTTATCGAGAAATGTCTGAAATGTCTTTTTATAAAAATAAAAACATGCTTACACACATTTTGTGTGTTGTTTTTTTTTACAGTCACTTGTAATCATAACATTTAAGATAAGATATGTATGTATGTATGTACACCAGCATATTTATCATTTATTAAATGCGGTCAGGGTTATTTGACTTGTAGAACAACAACATAGAGAATTGAGTGTATTGAAGTTAAATGTGGAAAAAGCTGCAAGTACTGTGTGCCTTTACAAATGAAATACACAAATAATCATCTGTGTGATATATCTGTATTACACAATTACACTGTATGTTACATTCATTCTGCTGCTACAATCACAAACCACGCTCTTTGGAGGCAAGAATTTCAAGGAGTGAAGCAACAGATGGTCTGGCCCCAACAGAGCACTGTGCTTAATCTAGTTTAGCCATCCATTTTCTACCGCTTTATCCTCCACATGAGGGTAACAGCTCAGCTGACATAGGAGGCGGGGTACACCCTGGACAGATCGCCAGTCCATCACAGGACCACATGTAGCATATAGAGACAAAACGACCATTCACTCTCACACTCACACCTACGGTCAATTTAGAGCGTCCAATCTAATGTAGTTTATATTCATATAATATGTTTAATACTTATTGTAAATTATCTCAAGACACTTGGGAGTGCAATTACAATACAATAAACAGATCTGACATGGACAACATGACAGTTGAGATAACAGGAAGAAAAATAAATACAGAAAAATAATAAATACAGACATATAATTATTTAGTATTTATGGTAGAGTATATGATTTATTTACATAATTAAGGAGACAAAGTATTTTTCAATCTCAGTGTTTATTGGGTGTGAGATGGAAGTTGGTAGTAAAAGAGCTGGACGTGGGGAGGGATGAGGAGAACTGTGATTTAAGAAGTTGGAGCTGTGATTAAGAACTTCAAACTGTTGAGGGCAGCATTATACATCTCAGTGTACAGCCTGCTGGAAATGATTGACTGAGGAGACGAGAAAGCAATTTGGTGAACAACTTCCACCTGTATTGAAAAACTTTAAACTGGAATTAAGAACTTTGAATTGTGGAGGGAAGACAGTTATTGGGTTTTAACATGGGTTTTGATACGAGACACATGACAGCAAAATGGAAGCAGGTTAGGTTAATTCCTTAAGGGGCAGATTCTTCATTTAAAACAAAGAAAAACATATTAAATAAATAAATAAATAAATGAAAGGATGGCATGGGCTTGCAGTGGATAAACATGGGTGGGGCCACCACGGACATAACAGACAAACCCATGAGACCAATATTGTCAGCCGGTATATAACCCTGATGGGGCCCACATGGACATGTTGGCTGGGATAGTTCCATAAATCAATCAAAACATTATTTTCCATATGCTAAAGTGAGACTGAGGATAAATCAGGTCCAGATGCTGAAATTGAGACTGCAGGATCAAACCTCTGACTTCAGTTCAGTGACACTGGGCTTTCATTGGCCACAGCAAGTGACAGTGACAGTTTTGTCCTGAGGTTTTTAGTTAGGTGCCGGGCTGGACATTTGTTCAGTCACTGCTTTGGGAATCCTCTTTACCAGCATTCTCAAAGTGGCCATGACAAAAGAGCATCCGTCCGGAGGTATGAAAGCTAACAAAATAGCCCTATAAACTGAATAGAACTGTCTTAGTGGCCATTTCCTTGCCTCGGGTGGTAAATCACAGTGTTTGTTGTGGGGAGGTTTACGTTGTTTGTGCACAATCTGCCACCACTTCAAAGCTGTGGGACCCCTTCAAGGGAGGAGGGAGGCACGGGGGTGTTGTCCCCTCTCAGTGACTCACAGTCAGCCTCAAAGGATAACATCCGTTCCGGGACATTTTGTTGGCTTAACTGGGAGCTGTGGGTAAGATGTTGTCATTATGGAGCCTTTGAGAATTCAGCAGGTGGGAACAAGTCATTTCCAAGTTTTAAAGCTTCAGATAATCTGAACCACTCCTAAGCCTAATTTTGCTGCCCTCCACAGGAAGAATTACAATGACTTTCAGTGATGACTTTATTTTGGGGTTTCCCAGTGAGCACCATGAGAACTTACTGGCTACAGACTGTAAATGATGTATTCTTGTGGTTTGGAAAAGTGAAGCTTAGGAGTAGGACAGTTCGCCACCGGGCGGAAGTCTATGGATAAATGAGCCTACTTCTCAGTTGATGTTTAACTTCATTCTCTTGAGGAGTAAATTGTGTCAATCACTGGTTTCAGGTCTTTTCAGCAGAATATGACATCAGTATACTCAATAATATTTCAATTTAGAAGAAAATAGATGGTAAAGCATGTCTTCATAATGGGATTTTTATGTCTATTTTCTATACACTCTATGGCAGTGGCAGTGGTGACCTTTAGGTAATAACTATGTGTATACAGTATGTATTATATAACCCTCTTTAATGATATTTACCAATTCAAAACTATATTTACAGATATGGTTGTACATGGGTCGTTACACAAATCTGCTGTAGTCACGCATTTGGTCATCATACTGTAGCTTTGGTCACTTAAAGGCAATATATATGTATTTATATATGTATATATATATACATACTGTATATATGTATATATACACACATATATATGTATATATATATATATACACACACGTATAGATGTGTGTGTGTGTGTGTAACAGGCACCTTTAACACCTCTCACTTGGTTCATTCATCAAGTGTCAGCAACAGGCAAAGATTGAGAGTGAAAGTGTGTCTGCTCTATAAGCAGCAGCAGCAGCAGCAGCAGCAGCAGCAGCAGAAGAGAGGAGATGACATAGACTGTAAATATATTATGACATATCTACCAACAATGGAGAGAGAGCTTTAGCTAATCTTGCTTGATTTCTGTTTTACTTCCCTAACACTTCTCAAAGTGTTACAAACTGCGTTATTGGGTGGGTGATGGTGGGTGGACCTAACCCTAACCCAAAACACCAAATCAAAACAATGTCTGCAGCCCACAAATCGATATTTTAAAGTGAACAGTGCTTGAATTTACGCACAACATATGGGCCCCTTTAAGACCTGGACTCTTGAGTAGCCATCTGTGTCTAAAAACCTCATCACAATCGCAGACTGCCGAGTGAGCTGGCAGAACCAGCTGCCCACAAGTGCCCAATCTTCTCTGACTCACAACCCGGTCTGGCTCCTCAAGTCACGGCACTGTGTGTGTGAGACGGAGTGCATGGAAGAGCATCAGACATCAACTGACCTGCACCACTGATCACACACTAATTGTCTCTTTCATGGGAGAGAAATCTGTCTTTTCCTTTCTTTGATGTCTCCCAATGATACAGTAAAAATGCTGCTCAGATCCCACGGTAGAGAAAGTTTTACAGCTGGAGCCAGTGTTTTTATTTTATAGAAGTAGTAAAGGTGCTTTTATTGTTGAGAGTTTGAGCCTCACTCAGATTGGTGTGCCGTTGTCTGTGTTCGCAGTACCTGTAGTGAACACAAGGAGTCACCGGTGATCTATTCTTTGGAGGTAATGGTAACTTTAAGTGAGATTTTTTAGTCTGTTGCCCTGATATTATAGCGATGTTTCCAGTGTAGACACAGACATCAGATTAACCTGCCAGGGAATCCTGTATTCTGTACATAATCTTTTAAAGTACAAATACTTCCTGTCTGAGTCATGATTATGGATGATTTTCAATATTTATGATATTGAATTTCCATTATAGAAAAAAGAACAAAAACTACACATGTACCAGTAGAAGTAACAGCGACAGTCTGGTTATCGCTTACCAGTCAATGTTTCTTTAAATTAGATGTCGAGTCCTTTGGATTATGACAGCATTTTCACATCTGGAAGGCATAACTAACACTGACTTGCATAATTTACAAATTGTAATCCTACTAATAATCCCAATTTTCACTAAATGTAACAGTAATGTGATTATGTCTTTTTTTTCTTTAACTATAGAATTACCTTTTTTTCCCATATCTAATTTCATGAAGCCGTTCCTTGTATTCCATTAATCCCAAGCCTAGATATTGATTTAGCTCTGTGTTTATGTCTGTAGTGAACTCATTTAGTTTTATTCAACATGCTAATAAATCCACCCACAGTTTTATTCACACCTTCAATCTCATGTCAACCTATGGCGTAAATAATCTGTTGATTTTTTCCCCATAATCCTGTATTTTCCACTTTCTAATTACATTTAATTTTCTTATGATAATCAACAGTGGATTCAGAAATAATCTGTCCGAGCTCCATGGGCACTGACATCACTGCACAGTGTCAATATAAGCCAGGTTATCTATCCTAATTTAACTCTGACTCAAACTGATTGAGCTCCTTAATAGTACGGCGACTTCACTATGTACAACACCAGATTCCATCGCCCCTCTGAAAAGGAAGGTAGTGAGTCAACATGTCAAGTTGCCGTAATAAACCCCTACTTAAAAAACCCACTCTCGACCGAAATGTTCTGGCTAATTATCGTCATATATCCCACCTCCCGTTTATTTCTAAAATCCTTAAAAAAGCTGTGGCAATCCAACTGTGTGATTATCTGCACAGCAATGGATCTGTTTGAGGACTTTCAGTCAGGATCTAGAAAATATCGTAGCATAGAAACGGCACTATTGAAAGTCGCCAATGACCTTCTGACAATGCCCTTGTATGTAGACTTTTAGATCTTAGTGCTGCATTCAACACTGTTGACCATGACATTTTTTTTTTACTCTGGATCATGTTATTGGCATCAAAGAATCTGCATTAAACTGGTTTGAATCTTATTTATCAGAGAGTGTTCATGTTAGTTTGTTCATAGTACTTAACACACTGGAGTTAAACGTGGAGTTCCACAAGGTTTGGTTCTCAGACCAATTATTTTCACCTTATACATTTTATACATGCTTCCTCTATGTAGTATTATTAAAACAACACAACCTACATGTTCATTGTTATGCAAATGGGACACAGTTGTACATATCCATCATGGTCCTCAGCCCTAAACACCTTACCTGAACATTTAGTCACACTGGGTGGCATTACCATGGCCTCAAGTTCGAATGTATGAAACATTGGAGTTGTTATTCACCCAGAATCCACTCTTGCATACAACAGGTCTGTAAGTCAGCCTTTTTCCACCTGTGCAACATAACAAAAGTCATTAAAGGATGCTGAAAAGCTTGTTCATGCCTTTATTACATCTAGACTAGACTACTGTAACTCATTATTATAATTATACTCTTAAATCATCTCAGAAGAGTGTTCTGGCGGTTCAGAATGCAGCAGCGTGGGTATACTGACAGGAACTAGGAAAAGAGATGACATCACTTCAGTGCTCCTCTCTTGTGGAAGCAGCTCTCACTTTGGGTTAGGGAGGCAGACAATCTCCCTACATTTAAAGTTCCACTAAAAACCTTCCTCTTTAATAAAGCTTATAGTTAGGGATGGTTCAAGTGAACTCTCTCTCCTCTCTCTTTCTCTTTGTTCTTGTTTTACAGGTATCGATTCCAGAGCTTCAACACCTACTCTAACTATATATTATATAGCTGCATTACTGCTAATGTCAACATAATCCTCATCCATCCTTCATCTACAACTTGTCCTTGTCCTGAGGGGTCACATGAAGAGCTGAAACCAATCCTAGATGGTTTTGGGGCAAGAGGCATGGCACAGATGATAGTGATGATGATAATTGTTATTAATGTTATTCATTTTATTACCTTTTTTTTGTTTATAATTGTGTTTAATCAAGAACAGAAAGATGGTCATCCAAAAAACCCCTCCATGCACACCTTTCCAATGCCGATAAGAACAACTGGGAATGATTGAAAAGCAGATTATCATAACAAAACGGAGTCTTTATTAGATGTGAAGCTTGGCGTTTGTTTTGGAGCGTCTTTACCAGGATTAGTGAAATACCTAGAGATGGAGATCAACACCTGAGACAAACACGATTATTGTTAATTAAGCTCAGCAATGACCTGCCTTGTGTGTGTGTGAGTGTGTGGGTGGGTGGACCTCCCAGCTGCAGTTGTCAGTGATCTGTGGTGCTGATAGGAGGCAGCAAAAGAAAGACACACAGCTTCACCTAAGGCCATTCCAGCAACATCCGCTCAGCTCTTAGGTTTGGTTTTTTGCGGTGGTTGTTTGCCAGTTTTTTTTTTTTTTTTTTTCCTGACAGCGAAGCAGGAAAGCGTCTTGGTTGGTCCAAAGTACAACATCCTGTTGTTCATTGACTGGAACTAAATCTGTTTAAAATTATACCAACCACTTCAGCACATTAACATCATTAACTTATCAGCTGACTGCTCTTCAAGGCTTTCTGTAAGATTTAGTGTGGCTTAACAGACAGCTGACGGTATTTGGAGCCTTCAGTGCTACTCGTGTAGAATCTCAGAAATCACCATCACATTGATCTACAAAAAAACATTTTTTGAAAGTGGCACTGCTGCTGCAAAAACACATGAGACGATGGCCAAAGCTCCGCTCCCAGCTGCCGATGTTGCGATAAATCTCAGCGACTGTGTGCGTCACTCTCTTGTCATGGTACTTTGAATACTATCAACTCTCTTTCAAGCTTGCCCAAACATGGAGGGCCAGTTTGAAAAACCCCAGGGAAGGATCGGGACAAAATATGCAGGCCAGATCTAGATACGCATCGCTGGTCTGGGGCCTTGGAGAATACAAGGACAGCGGATGAGGGGAAAAGGAATAAACTGTCCCTCATCTCTTCATCTCTTGCCTCCGTGTGACTAGCTTGCAGTGTTCCTCTCTGTAACCCTGTTAAACATGCGACGTTATTGCCCAAATTAACGTCACATCCTCGCAGGTCTTCAACTATAATCATTTCTGTTACTCGAGCTTGAGTCAAAGGTTCACAGTGACCTCTGGACTTAAGGACATTTAAGAATGTGAGCTGCCAGTTTAAGTCCAATTGGGGATTTCGTTTCCCAACAGGCTTCTACATTAAAGACAAAAAAATAATATTGAATAGAAAAACAAAGTCAAAAGCCTGAGATTATGTCCTCGGATTGATTGCTTCAACAACAATCTGAAACCCCACAAAAATATTTTTTAAGATGATGGAAAAACAGATTAAAAAAACAAAAGAAAACATCAAGTCTGCCGGTAAAATGGCTTTTATTGGCCGTTTTCCCTCACCCGTGATGATGGTTATCTTAACCTGCATACTATGAGATTGTTTGATTATTACCATAATGTTAAACTGAAAAATGTTTTGGTTTTATTCATGAAAAATGACAACTAGCTGTAATTGTGAAAAATTAAATATTACAAAACGTAAAAATGCTAGACGCCAATGAAAAATAAAAACAAGAATATCAAATTATGCCCCTGTCAGAATATTCTATTACTATACTATACATAATGGAAGCTTAGGTGAAGCAAATTTTAAGGTTTTATATAGTAAAACAATACTTAATTAAATCCAGAATCAAGTGTCTGAGGGCAATGTTTTACATGAAATAAAATGTATTGATTTAGCCATAAAATAGCCCCAGAAAGGCCACTCTTTTACACATTAAATGGAGATGCCAACAAAATATCATAATTCAGCACTACATATTGAGTACATTGTTCAATAAAATAATAAACGAATAACAACATTATTGTTATTTGTTGATGATTTACAGATGTGCAAAGCCTAAACAGAGGAGGCAGAAAGTAAAACCCAGTATGCCCAGTTAGGCCGTTAGTGTCTACTCCTCCATTATGAGGTCATGTGAGGGCTTTCAGACACCTGTCCAAATGGTGTTACCTGAACACTACACAGACGTATGAGATCAAGGCCATTCTTTTTTGACATGCCTTCCTCCCTCTGTTTTCATTATAGTCGGCCTGCGCTATATTACACAGTAACCCTCGCGACTGGCCGAGACCCAGTGCTTGATCGTCTCAAGTGAAAGACCTGGCTGTTTTTCCCCTTATGACCAAACTGTCTGAGAACCTCAAACACCGAGACAGACAAGGAAATTGGGGCTTTTCTCTGAAATGTGCATTCTGTGGTCTCCAGAGGATCTGACTCGTTCTCTCTCACATATGATTCAGTTACCATAACTGACCCCACCTTGCTGTAAACCCTTGCGACCGAGAGGGGCCAAACCTTCTGGGGCAGGAACAGGCTGAAACCAGTCATTAATAGACGCACCACATCTGAACATGGGCTGCAACCATATTACATTTTCACTTGGAATCCCAACCCTTAAAAAAAGTGTTTCAGTTTGGTCTGAGAAAATAATCTGTATCCATTCTAACACACCTTAAGACATTTATTAAGTAAAATAAATAAGCCTTGTTTCTATTCTATATATCCTTTTAATTTTAAGTAATAATTTCTTATATGACATAATTTCTTTGCTTGTGGTAAGCACAACTTTCTTAAATCTAGTTTTAAGGCAAAGTTACAGTCCTTATTTGGCTAGAGTTTCAAGGAAAACCAGAAAAAGCATATACAACATAAACATGTCATGTTCAGCATGGGAAGCTATCCCTTTGGTCTGGATGTGACTGGCTGTAAAGTAGTTCACACGACAAGAAATCCTCACTTTCGGAACTTTACTAAACTTCAGCAGGTGAGTACAATACACCATACACCTGTTTGACATCAGTTGTGTGGATTAGGGTGTCTAGCTCAGGCACAGAGCAGCAGACTTTCGCTGTCTATGCAATTAGCTACGAGCACCGTTAAAACCAAAAACCTAACTAACTCCATACTCTCACAAATGTGCGTGTTGCATTCACTGCTCTTCACAGTGTTGTAATTTCAAATACACACCACACTTTTTATGGCAAGGGAGAAGAGACTAAACAAACTTCCTTACTGTACAGTAAAACATATAAAACTAAAACAGGAGGATACTCGTGAGTTCATAAAAAAGGGGAAATCCGGACCTAAAGTAACATGTAACCTGAAAAGTGCACACACTTTGCAACCAGAGTATACCATTCCATGTAGTGATGCTGGAGCATTATGCCTCTGCTGGCATCTGCTTCCTCTCCAGCGGTGTAGCACCTCTAGGTTGTCTGTCCTTTCCAGTCTCTATCTTATCTTTGCTGTCTGTGGTGTCCATGCAATTGTGCTCATGTTCTCTTGTGCTTCTGGGTGCTTTTCATGCTTCCATTACTCAGTGGTGGGCTGTCAGGGCCAGCAGGGCCTTCTCTGCTGGCCCTGACAATATCAAAAAAGTATATTTTTTTATTATTATTATCATTATTATTATTATTATTTTAATAATCAAATTAATGTGTGTCTGAACGTGTCTGAATTCAATTACTTTTTCAGTATGTTATAATTATATTTCCAGAAATAATATGGTTAAACTGTGCTGGATTTTCCATATGTCATTAAACGCGTCATAGCTCCGTGGACCTGCTCTAGTAGTATTGCTGGCCTTTCGTTGAAGCTGCCATTTCCTAATTGGTTATTACTTTGACTGACGTGTGTCGTCAGCCAATCAAAATTTGATGCATAGTGACAGGACGCCCCAGGCCCAGCGATGTGTCTGGCGCTAGCCCCCTGCTGTTGTCCTCAACGACGTTTGAACCTTTGGCGGGTTTTGAAGTAAACTATGGCCACTGCATTAACACCACCGATCCATCATGTTTCTGATCTCCTTCGTGTGCACTTTTCACGGCGATCGTTTGGAGAAAAGAAGGAAATTATTTCAAGAGGAAGAAATACACCGAAGAGGTACATCAATTACGGTAGTTCGAGTGTTAATGATACATTGATAACATTTTTTAGAAGTCTGGAGGACAAAACTGTTGATCATAACTAGTGCCGTGGACGTGTTCCCCGCGTATCTGACGCCTATGCTTATGTGGAAGCTTGTTTTTGTGTCATATAGTGTCTTGTGAAATTGCGGTTGCTGAGTGACATAAGGGAAGATGTGGTGGTAATGATGCAGTAGCCTATAGATGCGCAGTGGTGTGCGTGTGCGCTATGGTTGTTGCAGATCAACTGTCTCGTGAATATAGTCGGTGTTTGTGCGTTTTTTTTTTTTTTTTTACTGAAGGCCCTGACTGAAACCCCACGGTACGCTACTGCCATTACTACTAGTACAGCATCCATACCCTTGCATTTCTAATCCGAACTATCAAAATTGGTGCCCTTTGTAAGTCACCTACCATGTTTGGAGGTGGTGTGATAACAGGGTCACATTGTGGCTACCTCCAAACATGGTGTCGCCATCTCCCACGACAGCTTTTGTGATTCACTGAACATGCTTTGATGTATGACACTGTGTCTGGTGCAGTCTCTCTCTCTCTCTTTCTCAGACAGGTGAGTGTTGACCTCAGACAGGTGAAAGATGCTGAAAGACAACAACCTTTGCATTGTCCACAGTCTCAGAGTCACTGTAAAAACATCCTTCAGTATGTGAAGGAGTCACAAATGGGATTTACCTAAAGGGCACACTTTAAAACCTCCTAGGTCCAAGTCCCAGGTGACCACGTCTAACGTCACTCATGTTTTGACACGCAACTTAACCGATGTTGTTTTGGAAAACGTATACATTTGAAGTGTGACCGTGTAAAAAAACAACAACATGTGTGATTGATGGCTGAGAGGGATCAGCCTGCAGTGACTGAAGCTGTCCCTATTGGTATCTGATACATATCCGCAAAGCAAACACAAGCCACATATCGCATTACCTAATCCCACATATGCTGTGTTGTGTGTCGCTAGGTATTTTAAGGACAAAAACTCGGAACAAAAGCTCTTTTATAGTCCTGAAGCAGTTTGCTTTGGAAAGCAAAGACATATTATTCCTCTCTTCAACAAGAAGCCAAAGTGTAGGTGCAGCTATAGAGACGGTGTAAACAGGTCTCACACATCATAACATTCAGGGCATGTAGGCCAGAGACATCTCAAAGGTGAGTCGGTCAGACTGGGCCACTGTCTGGGACGTTGTTATTCCTTCAGTAACCGTCTCAACTATCTTGACCCCGTTTACCTCGTCTCTGCAGTGGCAGGCAGATGTCCAGTAAGCACGCACAGGAGAAGCCTGATGTCCTCATTAAGGAATCCTAACACCTTTTTCTTGGCGGGATTCAATTTAAGTCGCTCTGACCTGTGTGTCGTGTGTGTGTGTGTATGAGTGGCTTGGTGCTTTCCTTACTTTATGCTTTCCATTAGGTTTATTGACATATGCCTCTCAGATGAATATCGTCTTACTTACATGCCTCACACGATTTGTGAGATTATATCTATAAAAAAAATGCAACATGTCTTGTTGTCAACAGTTTATTACAGTGGAAAAGTAAGTTCAATCAAAAGCATCTATCCATTCTCTATGTTTATTTCAAAAAATTCCCAAACTATATTGGGAATTGTAAGAATTAGAGCCACATCAAATGATGAGATTGTGTTTGTAACATGATGACCGCCTCTGTAAAGCGAGGCCCTTGCATTTATAACAGGCTTATAACTAGTCAGATACTACACTGGAACCCTCAAGAAATCCTAGTTCAGGGGGCATTCCTATGCAAGGTATGACCCATCACTGTCAAAGTTCAAAAAGATTAGCTGAGGTTGGCCAAAGCGTGGGTAAAATTATGAGAGTGGAGGATAAGATAATCTGGTACAGGTGTGCAGGGGGGGGGAGACAGTGGGAAAGAGCCATGCCTCCTCCAGCATACGCACACAAACACACTCCAAAAAGATAAACCGGGGCAAGAAACATGAGGAAGGGAAGCACACAGCAGAGACACGAGGAAGGAATGGGGAGAAGAAAAGCTGGTACACTCACAGTTGAAGTGGATCTGCAGATGTTTCCATCGTAAACTCTCTGAAAGTAGTTAGACTGAAATGTTAATCTTTAGTCTGGAGTGGACTTAACTGGATGTTTTTCTTGACTAAGACAAAACTAAAATATTCAATATGTTTTGCCATGAGAACATGTCATTATTTGATTACTTGGCTTGGCATGGACGTCCGAGGCATCATTCTAAAAGATAAACAGTGAGAAATGATGTTTCTTTGATTAAAAAGTCAAAGTTTGGTGAGTGTGGAAGAGGGGAGAAGTTCACTCTATCACTGTCAAGGTTTATTTATGTAAAGAAAACATCCAGTCACACACTATCTGGAGCTAAAATCAGTTTTTCTTTTGAATTCCAGGCCAGTCTTGTAGGAATTCAGCATCTGTGGCACAATACGTCTTCCAGTGATGGCTGCACAGTGTTTTGAATTTGGCAATAGCTTCTAAAGCCTGGGAATGAATATTTATTCAAGAGGATAGACAAACAGGAGCTCGTAGGAACAAGGGAAACATCAATTAACAATAAAGTGGAAGCCAGAACATTCAATAATCCGAAAATGGAAAATAAAAACTGGTTGCTCTGGTGAAAATTCTAAATAGACATAACTGGGTTACACTGTGGTGACAGGGCTAGCATTGCCTACATAGCGTTGCCTCACAGCAAGGAGGTCACTGGTTCGGATCCTGATTCCACCGAGGGCTTTTCTGTATGGAGTTTGCATCATGTACATGTGGGTCCTCTCCAAGTACTCTGGTTTCCTCCGACAGTCCAAAAACATGTAGAGGTTAATTGGACACTCAAATTGACAAATTGACTGTAGGTCTGAGTGTGAGAGTAAATGGTTGTTTGTCTCTGTATGTTTGCCCTGTGATGGACTGGTGACCTTTCACCCTATGTCAGCTGTGATGAGCTTAACCCCTCCATGTAGACAGTGAATGAACAACAAACAGTGAAGTGAAACAGTCAAAATATGTTGTTTGTAATGGTTATTAAAGCCCTATTGTAAAGGCCTCTTAATTTCTTCATCCCATCCTCCACACTTTTTTGGATGGCCTTCTTTAATGCAAATCATCATTGTATGATTATATTGTTTTTGAGGAGATTCACACATTTATCTGTTAAAGGAAAAGACGCACATATCATTATGTGCAGTGTGCATAAACTTACTTATGAGTCCTAAACATTTCAGTTTAGGTACTGACATGTAGGCAGCATTTTATCTGCGCTGTGTGTTCCCTTTGTGTGCCAAGAACCATATCACTCTCACTGAGAACATGGCTGCCAGTTGGGACATCAGGAAAAAGATTTTAGCCAATAAACTAAAGGCCCACCCATTAAAACCTATGATGACTTAAATTCATGAATTCATATGTAAACCTATGGAGCCCCTGACATGATGTGGGGAAAAAAAAACTGATTTGTGGCCCCGAAATACCAATTTGTGGTCATGGAATACTAGTTTGTGGTCATGGAATACTAATTTGTGGTCATGGAATACTAATTTGTTCCCCCGTTTCTGGGTGGGTTTTCTGTCAGTGTAAAAACATCTAATATGGGGATTAAGTAAATTGGCCATTTTAAAATTGACTGTAGGTGTGAGAGTGGATGGTTGTTGGCCAAGGTGCCGTCACAGGAAGAGACGTCCCACACACAAATCAAGCTGAACAGCGCCAAACTGTAGATCACTTAAAACCACTTAACAATCCTAAAAACGTGGGTTAATCTACAACAACTACAGGAGTCTGGTGTAAAGTCACTAGGTACTTTTTTTGTAGTGGAGATGCAACCTAATCGTGCCGTGTTGTGCTGTGCCGAGGCGAGTAGAGCCATGTGTGTCCCTGCGATGGACTGGTGATCTGTCCAGGATACCCCGCCTATTGCCCTGTGTCATCTGAGATTGGCACAGTGCCCCCCGTGACCCTCATGTGGAGGATAAAGCGGTAGAAGATGAATGGAAGGACATTATACCAATTTCAGGGGAAGGCATTAGTATTTTGTGGCCACAAATTAGTATTTCCTGCCCACGTTTTCCCTATTGTGGCCATTAATCACTTTGTTTTTTCCAGTGTCATGTCTGGGGCTCCATATAAATCTAATATATCTAAAGAATAAGTATGTTGCTTTGTCTGACCATTAGACAATTTTAGACACTTTTCTGACTGGACGTAGTAGTTTGTCAAACTTTGTAGAGGCTTACCCTGCCACACCAAAGTCCATAGAGAAAATATTTGACTCATTTACTAATAATTTACTTCAATGCGTATGGGAGTTGTTGATCCACAGCTGCGTCCGTCAGTCAGTCTAAATGTGTTATTTAGTGACTTCAGTGTTTGAAATCCTTCATTCTTATTGGCCTATAAGTCACAAACCTACCAAACAACGAAGCAGTAGACCAGCAGCTTCAGTATCCCTGCATGCTAAAAGTAACTCATTTTCTGTACGTGATTTGGTGCTGGAGTGTAAGAAGTTTACAAACTCAATGTGATAAAATAGGAAACCTATTCTTAAGATATTGTTGACTTATATTTTATTAGATGAGTCCTTTGTAGTGGCTAAAACCTCTTTATCTTCTCTCCACGTTGGCATCCATGTTTTCATTGAGTGCAAGCCTCTTTATTTCCAGCTGATTCTCTCGCTCAGACTTGAAAACAAACAAACCAAAAAAAAAAAACGCTTTCACTTTAACGGCTTGTGAATATGATGGGGGAAGTGCTCAGAAGGGCTCCTCTTGTTAATAGGGTAAACAACCACATTTGAATGCACCATTTTTACATATAGGCTCCAGCATTTCCGACCCTCAAATGCAACAGAAAACAGACGTACAAATATCATTCATTGCTCTGTATGTACAGGGGTTATGTTTGTTTCCTGGCATCTTGTGAGGTTAAATGTTGAATTAAATATATCACTCAGGAAATGAGTGAAGGACATTTTTCACATAATTGAATGGGAGAGGTTTCAGCATTCTGGCTTCCCTAAGAGCGGCCCTGTATTACATCTACCAGTGTAATCACAATAATCTGACCAAATCTCATTATAGCACTACCAGAGTCTAGACGGCATGATCTCTGCACTGCTCACAACTACCCGCTCCTTCAGGGAATAATAAATGATAACACATGCAATCAGAGGGCAAGTGGTTGGATATCATAACAAATGAAAATGATAGTTACCCTTATCAGGGAATGCTCCGGGAGTTTGAGCACTTGTTAGGCTTTACGGAGAGCTTTCTTCTGCCAAGTGTGAGAAATGTCAACACTGGACCATAAATCTGTTGTTATTGAGAAGAACTCCACTAAACAAATCTCCCATCACTCTATTGAACACGTTGGGCATGGCCGTCTTGGTGAAATATTTTCAGCTGAGCAATTCGTATTAGCGATCCTGCATTTCGATTAAATGAAGTTATTTTTCCACCATATAAAACTTGTCAAATACATGTATTGTCAAATACATTTGACAAGGTGGATCATTCGGTCCACCTCGTGCTGTTTCATTTATATTTAGTGGATTTGGAGAATGATGACCCTTTAAGTGGTGCCGATGTCAATTTCCTCCTGAGCTGATGCAGAGTCGAGTGGAGCAAATGGTGCAGAGTGATGGACTCTGAGGTGAGACAACATAGGGCCTTATTTACATGTTTTGCCGCTCCAGTTTCTATTGAAAATACTGCCAAATTGATGATCATCCTTCTTGCAAACTAAGTCTGCCATGTCTCTGTGTAAGAGCCAAATCCAGTGCCGTGTCGACTTTCTTTCAAAATAAAAGTCTGGAAATGTGTAGCAGCTATGTGATATACGATACCGTAAAAATAATATTGCAAATAACAGCCAATATTGTGATAAACAATAACATCATTGTTCTTAATTCCATTTCTTAGGACAGCCTAAAGCCTAACCTTTACCATAACCAATTAATGTCTAACCCTAACCCTACCCTTCTAAAGAGGTAAACAAACAAGTAAACACACACACACACACACATGTTAAGTGAGGACACATCATAGACATAATGACCTGACCTGAACCTTAACCATCACAACTAACCCTGAAAAAGCCCTTTAAAGTTGTGGTGCCCAGACCAGATGTTCAAAATATCGGTTTGTATGTTTCTAAATATATAAATACATGTGTACACACACACACAGACACACAAACATACACACACCTCATCCAATAATCCGCCTAAATCAAACCGCAGCATAACCCCTACACACAGGCACAGTAGACCGAGGATTTATAATCCGCCTGAAAATACAGCATAAGAGAAGAATGATAAGCTGTGTGCACACGCTTTACTTTTATTTACTGTTTTGTTTTTGAACTCTCACCCCTACCCTCTTCTTTCTCCACAACAGAGTAGGTCGACGGAGCTTAATAGTCTGCTTTATGAGGTTGGACATGTTCCAGACAAACACATGGATTAGAGAACATGGAGACACACTGTAGCCACAGGCAGATGAGAATAATGTTTTTTTTTTTTCTGGATTTTGTCTACTGTGGTGAAGGTAAAACTGTCCCCATGAACACGAGTTCACATGTCCTTGTTTTGTTCTTCACTAGTGATGTGCAATTCTCTTTCCAAACCAATAGCAGGTGTTATGACCCCAGGCTTGTGCTTTCCCTTTCCTTGTGTGTGTGTGTGTCTCTCTCTCTCTGCATGCATGCATGTGATGGATTGCAGGTGTGCACGTGTGATTGAATGATGTGTGTATGTGAGTGTCTAGGTGGATCCTGGGAACTGATTGGTCCTGCACAGGAGGTTCCACTTTCGGGAGGCCTGATCATCCAAGCTGCAGTGGACTTCCCTTGAACCACTCACTGCCAAACTACCAGCAGACATCTCATGCTGGTTTTAATCAACCTTTTTTAATGGTTTGTTTAATATGTTGCTGGGAGTCTCCTCATAAACATTGCAATCAGGTTCCCCTCTAGGCCTGGTAGTAACACAAGTACAATCAAAAGGTGATATTGTTGATACTGATACTTTTGTACAAAAGTGAAATGTGCTCACGGAAATAAAATAGTGTAATTTGAAATAGGCTATTTCGAATTATAAATGACACTGACATTGTGGAGGCCAGGTCACCTGACACAGATTTCCATCACTCCCCCTTCTTGATCAAAGCACCCTAACATAGTCTGGAGGTGAAATTTCCTGCTGAACCCTTTTCTTGCAATACAATACCATGGCAGGTGGAACCAAAAATCTCAAATTTGGACTCATCACTTGCAGAATGCTGTGTATCGTGAGACTCCTTGAGACTGAGCAAGAATGTTGCACATATAAACCAAATATTTGCTGTGGTTAATGAAGAAAAAGCTTTATTTATCTGATGTTTCCTTACCGGAAAAGAAGAGGCTTGAGGACAGCATTGACAACTGTTTTTATTGGCTAGTCACAGGGAAAATGTTCATGTCTTACACCCTCCACTGAAAGAAGGCACCCTGAGGACTCTCCAGGAACTTGACTTTATGGATATCCTGGCATCCATGGAAAGGAAATGATCCAGCTTAGATGCCAGACTGTCTTTGGTGGATGTCCTGCATTAAGAGTTTCAGGATTCAGCATCAGGTGTTCAGAATGAGGTCCACATAGGGTCAGTAAAATTGCTCACAGAAGAAATGGGCAGACTCTCGGAAGAAAAGAAAAACATAAAAAGAAACCCTCATCAATCTCCAGGCATCCAGAGAATCTGGTTTTCTCTGGAAAAAAAGTGAAGAGGATCCGGAAATGTTGGCGGAGTTTATCCAAAAGCAGAATAAACTGAAACTCCCAGTGAACACTGTCCTTTTATCTTCCACAGAGTGAACTGCTTGGGAGGGAAGAGGCAGGAGTACCAGCACCCACGATTGATCATTGCCAAATTTGAACACTTTAAAAAAAAAGAGCTGATAAAGGCATGAGAGGAATGGACTTCAACGTTAACAATCAGTTTCCCAAAGAGATCGTAGAGTGATGCACGCACCTGTTCCCATTGACAACTATGGTGGATTCCAGGCTGTAAGAAACTGTACATTAGAGGCCAATTGCACCGGGACAAAGAGGTAACCCCTAAGCTCTACTAAACTATACAGGTCTGTTCCCATTTAGAAATCTAAATCATTTGAACAGGTACTTAATAAGGTACAATGCATATCTTTGCACTAAATGACAATTATGTACCCTAGTCCTCACTTAAGACAGTTTTACATGAATACAACTCTTAATTATCGCACAGTGTGAAGTTACAAGCCAGTTTGTGTGTGTCTATATAGCCACCGTTGCTGCTACTATTTGTGCCATGTTTCATTATCTCCACTCCATCCATCTGTTAATCTATTTCGCTTTTAACTGAATTTACTGTACCTCTTACAGAAAGCAACAAAGTCCTGCCAATGCCCACATCCCAAATATCTGTCAAAATTCTGCATATTGTAAATCTGTTCTGCATGAGACATTTGACCTAAACGTCGGATGATGCTGATGATGCTTAGACTTCACTCACTGGTTCTTTTCCACATGCACGTGGTGCAGAACACTGAAGCACCACTTCGTCTGGAGAGCCAATCAGGTTTGGAGGCCTGCCAAAGGAGAGCTCGGATTGCAGTGTTGACATTGCTCATTCTCATCCTTCACCTGCTCTCCATTAGCTCTGTGTTGGTGATACCGGGGCAACGTGGCATTGTTCCTGCAACAGACTCATTTTTACCCCAGGCCAATAGTACAGGGGCCCTTGTGGTATCACTGGTGTCATGGAAAAACCCTGTGGTTTGAACCCTGGATATACTGTATACATTATTGGTTCTTACTTGACATGTTTAGGTCTGTATAGTCAATATTTTCTGTTCAAATACTTTTTTTATGAAACCCACAAAAATCCACTGGCTGCCCAACCAGTTCAAACGCTTCCTTATCACCTACAAAGCTCTCAACACTACCTTGTTGACTTCCTTTGCTCTCTCACATCCACCTTCTTCCCTCTGCTGATACCAAACCTGGAAGGGGACAAGACCTTCTCCATCACTGACACCACCCTTACTATGCTCTCTTTTATTTGGTCTGTTGGTATTTGAAATGAGGGTCAAGATAATTGTTCTCTTGTGGAAGTATTTGGGGGAATATCACAGTAAAATGCAAGTTGTGCCCATGTAACAAGAGTCTGAACTGCAACTCCTTCTTCTTCTTTGAGATTTACAGTATGTATCTGCAGTTTACATCCTCGCAACACATGTTATACTATATTACTGATTATTGGCACTGGAATCTTCCATTATCAGGTGTTCTCAAAACATTACTTCCTCAATACATTAACACATTAGTTTTAGCACAGCATGTAAAAATATTATGCACAAATACAAATTACTTCTGTTTAATTCATTTGAAAAACAACCCCCAAATGTAAATTCCAACAAAGTGAAAACATCAATCCATCTCCATTCTTTCTACTTAGGTATAGATGTTTGTTCCCTGGAGGACACTTTTGACAGAAGAACCAGAAGTGGATAAAGGAAGTGAGAAACCATGGCTATATTTCAAAACAATATTAACTGTAACAGCGATGCATCACATTACCTTGTTATATAGTTTACTCAGTAACTCAAACTGCCAGTGTACAGACGCCAATGTTTGTATCATTTCAATTGTGTAGGGGCTACCTTTATTCTGTCAGGTTGAGAGTAAACACTGACCACCTATAGATTCATGCTTTGTTTCAATCGTGTGAGAGGCCAGAAAGGTCTCTGTTGTGAAACATTGCCCCGTGCATCTCTGCTATAATGTCATTACTTGGCTCCTTGTTCCTTTGTGTCCCCTGTGGTGTCAATATCATGTGAATTATAAAGGCATTGTTCTTTGTTTTGCTCATGATGCGACACATATTTCATGTTTCAATATACAGCAACTCCTTAGAGGGACGTGTCATGTTGGTGTGTATTACCCCCCTGAGGAAAGGTACGTGTAAGCTTTCACGGACACACACACACACCTACTGAGCGTATGCACAGTATATGAGCATGCCTCTGTTCTGCACTTTTTTAGATATTGAGATTATAGGCAGTAAATTTGTTGTTCAAATTAATTTAATAAAGTATTTAAAGGTTGAGTAACAAGCGAGACTGCAGATAGTTCTGCTTTAAAACATGAAACACACTCTAGCTGCCTTGTCCCTTTGGGCTGCTGTAGAAACATTGTGGCCCTTGTCTAAAGTACATAAAGGCTTATTCGAATTCTAATTAAATCACATGATTTTTATTTTAAAGCAATTATACAACTATACAAACATATTTATGGACGTAAGATACAGTTTGCCCAATAAACACTCCTAAATGTTATGCACTGGACCTTTAAATGGTTAGTTCATCTAATTTCTACAAAAAACAAACTACTTGCATATATTACGTTATTTTCATGGTCAAAAACCTCCTAGTCGCTGCAAACGAGCCGATCGAAATATCTCCTCACTGACGCTCTCGTCAGCCGCGCTGTTTCAGACCAAAATCACTCTCCAGGTACCTGGAAGTGACGTAATTAGCACGTCAGCTCTCAGATACGCATCTCTACTCTCTACAACGAGAGTAGTTCTTCTTCTTCTTCTGCGGTTGAATGTTCGCAACCGGATGTGCCCGGACTAGTGCCCACACCAGGAGGCGCTACGGTGGTGAGAGGAGTGGTGAGGTTTCCTGATGACATCATCAGCAAACGGAAGTGCCTTTCCGTTTTGCAGAGCCCAGGAAAACAATAAAACCCTATTTTCTCAGCAGGGGCTGAACTGTTTGTTCTGAAACTTTAGGGTTTCATAAACGAGGTAATGACGCAGATACACACACAAACGCCTTTAAACATAACAAATAAAAAAATAAAAAAATGCCTGCAACACACCACAAAAGGTTGTGATAGGGAAATGTTTTCCACAATTTGGGAATTGTAGAAACTAATTGTTGCAGTTTAAAGTTTGGGCATACCATCACACATTATCATTTAGGGTTATATCCCATTGATAAGATTCTGGATGTTTTTTGTCATCTCTGATTTGTTTTCCCCAAATCAAGCTGAAGCTTGGAGTCGTCTACACACACAGAATGTTCCACTTTCTTTCTCTGATGAGTTCAGGCCCAGAGAACACATTTGTACAACCTCTGCACATTTCTTCTTTGCATAATACAGTTTCAGGTTGCATATCACTCCCCAAGCCCAAGTGGCAATGTCCATCACAGGAGCATGACGGTTTCTTACATACTGTATTAGTCAGAATAGAAGACAACCCTTATTATACGATGATCCCCCCCCCCCCCCACACACACACAATTTAAATTGTATTTAACAGTAAAACAGTCCTGCAATTCTGCCTTCAGAGAAAAAAAAAACAGGCTAGATTGAAAACAACAGTAGTGCAATAAAAAGTGCAAACTGGCCGAATGTTCTTTAATAGTCTAATCCTCAGAGGTCCTCGGACTCACTAAGCTCACTCTTACTGTCATTCACAAGCGCTGGCTCCACTGGCTCCTCCCACAGAGCGTCATCCTCACTCCCATCCAGAGCATCTGAGATGTAGTACTTTGCAGCTCATGTCTGCAGGATCCATTCACAGAGCAATCTCGCCGCAGGTTTCAGACTTCTTCCAGATGGTGTGAGCGTTTGATCACCAGACAGGAGCTACTCTGTGCATCTCTTGCGCAGATGATCTTCAAATGGCTTGTGGGTGACTACATCCAACACCTGTAGCTGGCTCTTCATCCCCACTGGTATGATCATGAGGTCACCATTCACTTCTTCTCTCCAAGGAATCCACGTTATCAGTCCACCATCAGTCAGCGCAGTCTTAATCCAGCCCTTCTCCTAAACACACACAATAATGCTGACTGGCATTTCATCTTTAGGTACAGTCTTACGTTTCAGGAGGAGTTTGGTTCAGTGAGACACACCAACCAGTAGATTTCTCTCCTCTCTTATGCACAGGTGTCTGAACAGCATCACCAATCTGGTCCACGGGGGAAAAGTGTTTCTTTTCTCAGGCCAATGACACATTTAATTCATCATTCATCTGCACCAGCCGAGGCTATAGCTTTGAACTCACTGGTCGGTATGTTCAATTCTGTGGCAATCTCCAGGGCCTTGAGCTGAATGATGGCTCGCTAGTTTTGGGCAGCCCCTCTTTTCAACCACATACTGACACACTCCCCTGTCAATCTCCTGGAAGCGGAGACCTTTAGGACCACTATAAGCTTTTCTTTGAGTGTATGCATTTTCAACAGTCTTTTTGTATTTGTTTGATGACCATTAGCTTATAGTTTGCGTCATAACTTCTCCTCAATTGCTGGTGAACTTGCCCAATTTTAGAGCCACTACGATCGAGAGGGTCACTCTCCATCGTGCACGTGGCACCAGCAGAATTAACCGAGATTAGTTTGCAGGGCGGGTCTCTTCAGTCCTCTGAGACAAACTTGTTAGATAGGGATTTGGCGTCATCTATTGTTGTTGTTCCATTGACATTGACTAGTGAGACGACCACCCTTTTTTCAGATGTAGTTCAAAGAAAAACATTATCATTATACAGTAATACTACCTGCGGGCTCGATATTCACACATATTCAGCAGCAGTTGATATTCTTTGCACTTTATGCACCAAGATGTCCCTCTAACTCTAGCGTATTTTAATGATAGTACTGTGACATGCACAACCCAAACTAAGCCTTGGTGAATGCTCATTTGATATCAGTTAACCTGCTAATTGTGGGACCTTCTGTAGCATAACTCGTGTAACTTGTTCAGTCTCGCAAACTCCCCCAACTTCTTCTTTTGAGTCTGCTTTAAGCATCATATTCTGCATATACATTATTAGAATTATATAAACAATTATGTTTGTGAGTGAAAACACTTTTTTTTCACCATACTTTTAAATAAAGGTTCATGTGATTCATGTCTATTTTAGAATTTAGTGTATCTTGAGAAAGATTCTTATTTTTCTGGAAATGGGGTTTGTACATGAAGTATAATAATTTTTAGTTATGTTTGGTATTTGTGGACATGATATGATAACTTTAGCCAAACAATTTTATGTTTTTTTTGTCTCTCCTCTTTCACTTTCCCTTGATTTGTACTTGAGTTGAACAAGTAATGTGTGCGTGCACATGCTCTGTGTTTGAGGGTTAATGTTCACAGGCGTTTTTCAGTTTCAACCATTGTTTGACTCTTTACATCAAAACATGTTTTTTTTTTTTTATATGTTGTCGTTTAACTCTATGTTGCATGTGTTTTGACCCCAGGAAGACTAGCTGTGACCTTGTTGGCAGCTAATCAGGATCTGATTAATAAAGGATAAAGTCCCATTGAGCAAGCTTCCCGGTTTTGTTCAGTTCAGATTATTAGCCATTACACTAGATGCTGTATTAACATATTAATACATTCCCAACACGATACAATAATGCAATGAATAAAATATATACTGGAAGAAAAACAACAGAATCTACAAAAAAAAAAAGCATGATGACAGCATATGTTGCAAAGCTGTGAATACTAAGTAGAGCAAAGATCCCATGGCTGTCTGTGACCTAATGCTCATTAAGTGGTCACTGTAACAGTCAGCTCCTCGGTTAATGTTTTAACGTTCTGAATTAAATTAGGCTTGTGGTGTCCAAACGTGTTCTTTGTACTTGGCTCTGGTGTCCAGGTGGTTAATGAGTAATCCCGCCTTGTGTCTAGAGAAAGTGTGTCCACTCTCGCACTGATGGCTCAGCACGGCAAGTTCCAGACAGAACAAGAGACGGGATTTGGTCAGGAGGGAGTGGGAATCTGGGGCACTCTGGGATCTGTGGTCCTTAAGAGCGGAATCCGTCGTCCGAGCCACAATGTCCCATTGGTCCCCAGATGCAACTTGGTTGTTTGAAGCTACTGGGCAACAGCAGCTGTTGGTGTGCTGGACTGGCCGGCTGTGTGGCAGCTTTTTGCAAAATGGGTTACCTGACCGCAAAACCCAATTTCACATGGATGATTTTTGATTTTTCTCAGCTTCCAGGACCAGGAGAATCACTGGAGCGCTGGCATGTCCAACACAAACCTGTGGTGAGTGGAGTTCATTTGCAAACATGTCTGCTTACAATAAGCAACCTGGGGGTTAGGGTTAGGGTTGAATGTAGACAAATAGATTTTTTCATTTTTTCACAAATCGTTTTTTCTTCTTCTGTGGCAATAAAATGTTTTATTATTGACAAGCTCAATCACTTGCCCTTTTGGACAAGGACATTCTCCATATAATTTTATATTTACATTTTAATGTGGCCCATATCAAATCCCCAATTATACGTGTGTATAAAGGCCAAAAGCTGCATTTGATTTGTAATTTCACAGACATTTTGTAGGATTTTCTATTGTTTTATTGATTATTATGTCAGCAGGAATTGGCACCAGCGGCTCTGCAACCGTAATGTGGTGGATAAAGCAGTAGACAGTGTTATTTTTTCTGACAGAAAAAAAATACAGTTTCATACTAGCGGAATTTTTTTTTTTTTTAAATGACCATAAGTATCTTTTTTGCTTGACAAGTTGCACAGCAGGTGCTACATAGGTGCTGTATACATATACCTCTCCTATATTACCAAGCCTTGGTTGATTGCCTGTAATGCCCGAGTGCATGAGGCTGAATGCACCCCGGTGTCAGTGGGAATGCCCTCTTAATGGGGGCGGCAATCAGGCAGTCGTCGCCACTGAGGCAAATGAAAACACGCTGGAAACATGCAGCATGTCAGAGGCTCATTAAGGAGCTGGGCAGCGTTTATAACACTGCTGAGAGGAACAGTAAATCACTGTGCTCCCCTAGAGCGCTGAGTGCAGGGACTAATGCCCTTTTGAATGCACTGGTCACCATTCTGCACACACCACTCAGTCACTCTCCCTCTGTGTGTGTGTGTGTGTGTGTGTGGCAGCAGAGGCCCTGTTCTTTCTGTTTTTTTGTTTGCTTCAGTATAAGACACCCAACGTTTATGGGGGCTATGGTGGATGTGCACCATAAAGTCATGCAAGTTGTGTGTATCGTGTCAATGAGGACTTTTTGAAAACCTTTGTGACCCACATATGACCACACATAGATATATGTATATATATATATATATGTATATATTCATATTCAGTATTGATCGTGAACAATTCATTAATGAATGCATTGTCACAAAAACGAAAAATGTCAGTCACCTGTGGAACAGACAGGCCTGTAAAAACACCATTCAATTAATTTGAACGGCCCCAAACAAATTAATTGGATCGTGATGCGTCAATGAAACTGCCATCTGTCCTCCCTCCCCCATGCGCGTACCCCTCTTCATGCGCTAATCCTGCACACTCAGAGCCTTTAGCATTTTTTACAATACGGAAATGACATTTGCAGCAACATTATGGCAGAAAAAGGTGCCGACAACATGTGGTTTGCGTAACTTAGCAAGAGGAAGACATCCATGAAACATACGCCAAGCAATAGAACGGTTTGAGGTGAAACTTCAGAAGATTTGTTATCACCTTCGTTTCCTCAATTTCCTCATTTTGTTTCGTTAACACAAGCTCACATGTATCAATGTAGAAATGTGGAAATGTGCAAAGGAAACAAACTGTATGATCCAATGCAACATGAGTAGAAGCTGGCTAATGGATTATTCAGTCAATTCAATCTCCTTTCTCACTTAGACACACACACAGTAGGCATAAGGCCACACCCTCCGTTAAAGGGCCATACTGGGCCCAAACACCTGAGTATGTATGTAACGAGTGGATTATTTGGATGACTACAATACTAAGTTAAGCCTTGCAAAAAGAATCAGTTTTATTTGAAAATTGATTGTTTCATCTATTGACTATTGTGGAGGATATAGCGGTTGTGGATCTGTATAGAACTTCACCTGCTTATAGCTATAATCATTTTATAAGTGTAACACAATTAATCCTAATCTGTTGCAATGTCTGAAATTGTTCAATTGGATTGAGACATTTTAAATCAAATCTGTAATCCATAAGCAAATGTTGGTGAAATCTGATGAGTTTTGACAGATTTTAACAGGAAGTTGCTAAAGGAAGAACAATATCTTAAATGCAATCCTGGTTTAAATATTAAACTTTAAATATTAAACTCATACTGTATATATTCTGGTTACTTAATTAAATGCTGGGCTTTCATCCACAGTTTGCAACTGGTCCATAAGTCTTGAACCTCCTTATAATGCTCCCGATGGTGTGTCTTGGAATACAACATTTTTTGGAAATCGTCTTATACCCAAGGCCCTTCAGATGTGATAATCTCCTCTCTCATTTTGTAAAAGCTCCTTTGTCTTCCCCATGATTGCAACTCACCTTGAATACCTTCATGGGTGGGATTTTATATATGCATCAAGGGTCATTATAGAGTTCCTAAAGTCTTCATTATGTTTCAACTCCACTTTAGGCCATAAAAAGACAGCTTCGATAACAACATTGTTATATAGGGGTTGAATCCTTGTGACATGGCTATCTTAATAAAATATACCGTTAAACACAAATACTACATCATGCATTTTCTCTGTTGATTGTTTGTACCACGCAACTCATAAAGAAGTAATTTGAAGCAGAATATTGCTCTTTAAGAAAAAAGTTTAATTGATAAATCCTTAAAATCTAATCTTTGGGTGGTTGAATCTTTCTGATTGCAACTGTATATACTGTATAGTCTATTCTATTTTTATAATCTTAATAGTCAATGTCTTCTGTATTGCATGTTTATTATTTATTACCTTTAGCTTTTCTGTATTTGCTGGAACAATATCAATTCTACCGTTGTGGGACTAAAGGGAATACAGAATACAATTTTATTTTACAAACTTAAATATCAACCCATGAAAACATAACCTCCTTGGCAGAGGTAAAAAAGAAAGACAAATATCAAACATGGATATATGAATATGTGATTATGTGCTTAAGTCTTTTAAACATTAAAATCACTCAGAGTAAATCTTGTAATCAAATGTTACAAAGCTTTCCAAATGTCAATTACACATGCAAATATGAATTAAAATAAGAGGAAATAAAGAGATCCCATGACAATAATTCCCATCCTGGTCTGTCAATAATCTCCCCTCTAACTCAAAACAGTTAAGGAAGTAGTTTAAACCTGTGAAGGCATCAATTCAAGGCATTAGCTCTTGGTTAACTCCAACAATTAGATAGCCATCAGCAGGACATTGGGCCCTGATACAAACCAAATGGGATGGCAGACACACAGGCAGAGTGAATTGTCTCATTGTGGGACTGATAATGGCTGCCTTCTTACACACATTAAATGCATGTCGGGGTTTTTTTTATGGGGGGGGGGGGGATTGATGGTGGTGGTAGTGGGGGGGCTGGGGCCCCAGTGGCCTGTTTTTGCAGGAGGTAAAATGCCTTCCATTCAATAGGACACGGGCAGCACCACTGAACATTTATGGTGGTTGTTTAAACAGCCGTTAACTGCAGATTAACTGAGATCTGTGCTCCTGGCTCCAAAGACCCTGCCGTTCATATCCTCTATACACACACAAGCCTGCTCACACATGCACACAGGGAAATGCAAGACAGCATGGGTGCACAGGAAGGGAACACACTCAGATTAAGACATTTGTACTTGTACAATTCATTATTAATAATAATAAATAGTAACATGTCCGGAGAACGAGTATTTCTGCCCTGCGCCCTATTCTCTCATTGGACATTATGACTGGAGGTGTTTTTGGATTCTGATGGCCTCCATTTTTGTCTTATTTTCATTATTTATTAACCCACTGATTATTTCTCAATGAATCAATCAGTTGTTTGTTCCATAAAATGTCACATCATTAAGAAAAACATTGATTTGTGTATTGATTGATGTAAAACTGCATTTTTAGCTTATGGTGACACAAGCTGCTGATCTACTTCCTCCCTCTATGGAAGTGCTGGCGAGTGAGCTATTTACAAACTTAAAGCAGCAAGCATATTCTTAAGATATCATAGAAGCAGGTACAGATATTTACAAGTGAGCCATTTGTTAAGTGGTGGAAATTATTTTTTCCTTGTGTCCCATTGATAATAAGCTAACTTTGAGGCAAAGCCATGTATAAAAAGGAAAATCAGCGTCCTCTTTTCACATCAATTCACATCCTCACGTCACATCATTTTGGTGGTAAAATGTTGGGGGGGGCTTATTTTTTTACAAAAAAATTGAACAAGCAACTACTTGAATGTAAATTTGACAATGATGAACGGTGTCATGTGATTGGCCTGGGAGGGTTTGGATGGAACCAATGAGATGAAATGAGAGACAAAGTACACACTCATATGACCGTCGTTCGTACCCCTAAAACTTATATATTTACACAGAAAGTAATTAAAGGGGGATTCCAATATTTTTTTAACTGGGCCCAATGTTTAGAAATGTGGATGTGTTCGTGAAAAGTACTTACAAAAAGTTCCATAATTGGTCCAGAAGATTGCTGCAGCAGCCACTACAGGTGACAGTCGCTTCAAATGGGACCATCGCCATTTATATCCATAAAAACTGTTTGTTTTCGCCAATAAATGGCTCAGATTGTTATTGTAAGATATTGTTATTATAGAATATTACCAAGGGCGTAGGTTTGGTTACAAGACTGTCAGAACAGCACATGACCTGCACTCTCTCTCTCTCTCTCTCTCTCGTTTCCTCTGTGACTCTTTCTGCTCGGTTGCGATGCGTTCACTGATGCGCGTAAAATACGGTCGCTCACTCTCGCCGTCCTCTCACAGCATTCAGTCACAGCGGAGACAAGAGAGAGAGAGTGCAGGTATTCTGACAATACATTGGCACATCGCCCGAAGCGATCTACTGGACCAATTATGAATTTTGTTGTCAGTCTATTCACTTACAGCACACACCCACGTTTCTAAACATAGGGCCGTGGTCGAAGAATTACCAGAATTACCCTTTAACTGAAGACAACCAACAGTGTACGCAACCAGGTACACACCATACACTGTGTGAGTAATCCATTTCAGTTTCATAATTATTTAGAATTATTTATGTTATTTAGAATTACATTGTTGATGGAGGCGCCACCACTGCTGATGACCCTCTTTTATCGTTCATTTATCACTTCACCCCCATGGAGTGGGAGTGAAGTATTGTTTTTAGTGGCTCTGTGTGTGTGTCTGTCTGTTTGTTTGTGCTTCCACACTTGCCAATATGACCAACAGAGGCTGCCGGAGGCTTGCTGCGTGAATGGGGTGAAGTCTGCCAACCTCTGATTGCCTTGTTGAATCTGTTTTATCTTTTAGCTTGGTGTCTTGGTTCAGCAACCTCTCCCTAAAAAACAAAACTCTCTGAATCAAATGAATCAGACACAGATGAGCAGGATAGCTTTGTTCCTGCTGCCATCAGAGTGATTCATAAAACCCAGCAATGATCTAATTGAACTACTTGATCTTGTTTTTATCTTGCTTTGATGGTTTTTACCCTGCATTCTATTGTATCTTTTTTTATCCTTTTTTTTCCCACACTGTTCTTTTGATCCCTAATTTTCTAGGATGAAGCTCTGTTGTCAATTTACTTTTATTGTTGACACTTTATCAAATGTTGTATGTGTGAGTGGCAGTTGCTGGTCTGTGAAGCAGACGAGGCTCATTTCAGGCACAGTTGTTTATACATGAATTCTGCTGCCCCAAAATGACTAAACTGATGTTTATAACAATGAATGAACAACTGGAACAAGGAAACACATGATAGCTATGTAAATCTGAAACCAGGTAATGCTATCATAGTGTTTCTATTTACAGTGTAAGAATATGTACAAGTGAAAATGAGGAAAATCACCAATAAAATAATAAACAATTGGCTGCTATTTGTTTCTAGACTTCACTTGACAGAAATGGCTCCGGTGTTGTTTTTCCACAGTGCTGTCAATCATGACGTGGTTCTGCCATTCAGACAGTTCCTCCAATCATCATGCATCAGCCAAGCATCCACGCCTGCTGCGTTTCCATGGAAGTGATGTTTTTGCCGCATTTATCCAATCCCCATCTTGCTCAGTGCTGTGGAAAAAAAGCTCTCCTGTGTTGTCTCATAGAGATCAATTGAAGCTGAGCATTAAAATCATGTCAGACGATCTGTGATAAACAGCTGATTCTGACAAACTAATCATATACAACAGTTGAACGAGTTCCAGCGAAGTTTTAGTAATGAAATGTAAATACAACAGTACATATTTGACCATTTATTTTATGAAATTGAAAGAAAATTAATTTACCTTGACCTTGATGGCAACCATGTTTTAAGTGAGAGCCTGTCGGGTTGTAATATATAGGATTTTGTTAGAACAAAAGAAAAACACTTTTGGTCTGCACTAGAAGATTTTAGTAGAGCATATAGAAAAGAGTTGCAATCAATTTCAAGTGAATCATTTGAGACACTCATTTTAGTTAATGATTGAAGAACTTAACACATATATAAGAATTCTGTTTTACACTTTTGTTTTTGAATATGTAAAATCTTCATAAATGAGAGTCAAAAACACATTTTCTGACAGTGTTTTAACTGTCTTGGTGCCCTGATACTGAGATCCATTATCTGTCCCAGTGTCCTGTTATTCACTTGCCCTTTTCCTGTTTAATCTGGCCTTGAAACCTCTGTCTGAGTGGACGAGACTTGGCACAGCGTAGAGGATGTGACTGCTGAGATTAACTGTGCAGATCCTTCCCCACTGTCTCAGTTCTCCATCCAGACAGAGACGTGACGTAAGGCTGCAGTCGTGCCTGAAGCTGCACACTCGCCCTGTCTAATATGGAGTTAGCCTCTTTTTTTGCCACTATGTAATTAGTAGCACATGCAGATAGACTGTGCTTGCTGATGAAACACCAAGAGGTCGCACAAGGCTGGTGTTGGGTCACTGTTGGGGTCAGTGACTGGTCAGGGATGGGTTGTACTTAGTTGACCGAACTGAAAGTGGTGTATTTTGAGGAAAACAAATAAAATCCACCAATAAATCCAGTCTAGATTAGTAACATCCCTTTAACATTATTAAACATTGCTATACTTTCTTTAAATGAATAGTTTGACTCAAATAAAGCAGTCTGAGAATTGCATGGTTTTGTGTCCATTCTCTTGAGTCCGTTTTTGAAATATGGTAATCAGGCGTAATTGGTTCCACAGTTGGCTCATTGTTGTTTTGGTGTTTTGAGCGAATGGTGCTCGGGGAGCCTGCCACGGAGCTGGTGTGGACAGCTGGCCCGTCTGATCCCTCTAGTCTGCTCTTAAATTGGTTTTAGCAACAGCGCTAATGAAGCTGATTATCCGTGTGGCTCAAGGCCCCACTAAACCTGTGACACTGCTGGCAGCTGGTGGGACACACTTGGCACGTGCAGCCCAAAAATACAGCAAGAAAAGCGAATCAAAAATGATTTCATTTGACCATAATTTAACAGTGTAGGAGTCATTGTAATGGTTAAATAGCGTGTTGGGAGGAGATTGCGGGCCGTCTCTACTCCCCCTAATGTCTGTTATTGGAAAACCATCCTTGCAGAGCCGCCACCCAGGAGGTCTTCGTGAAGTCTTGGGTCTGGCAAGATACATATTTCTTTATGGCACTACACACACCTTAAAGAGGTACCGACTATAAGATCAAGGCAGTGATAGCGTTATTTTAGAAGTTCATCATGGCAGAGCCGGCAAAAAAGAAGCAGACAAAACTGTTGTTGAAGGACGCAAGGAAGAGGAAACAAGTGTCTGACCGTGTGAGGGGCCACACATTAAAAAGGGTAATTTAGTGGTTATAAATGTAGGTAAGTTTCTGCAATGGTCAGTGATTGAACCCATAAGCACAACCAAAATACAGTCAGTACACAATCAAAGTTCAGGGATTATACAAAAACAGGCAGAGGTCAAAGCCAGGGTCAATCAGAGAAAAAGGTCAAACATAAATGACAGGGGGCAAGCAGGAAAAGTCCATTTAATCAAGCATGGTTCAGGATCAGGCAGTGTTGAGTTTTTCAGAGAACCATGGTTAAAGCTGCAATACTTGCAGGAAGCTAAAAACAAAATCTGGAAAGGGTCTGGTGAAAATAGATCAATAATTATAAGCTGGGGGACTAATGAAGGTGAGTCGACGGACAGGCGAAGGAGGAGAGGGGCAGGATCTGTTACCAAGTTGGTTACAGAGACACAACAACTAAGCAGAATGAAAAGAAAACAGAAATATCAGTGATGATTCATTGGTGTTTCAATACAAAAAGCACCTGATTAAGATTGTGTGTGACTTTTCTTGCTTCTGTTTGGTCTTCATGAACACAAGATGTAACACTGTTTGTATGCGATCATCCTTCATCTTAAAACAGTGCTGTCTATCAAAACTATCAGACGAGACTAAGTGAGTGTTTGCATGTATACATCAGCAGTGCAGGGGTGGACGGAGACAAGCATTTACCCATCAAACTGCTGACAGTGTGTTTTTGAGTAGTAGAATTCAGGGCAGGGCAGCAGGTGTGGCAGTTATTTCTGACAAAAAAAAGTTCATATTTGTTTTTTTCAGCAATGGCACCTTGTTAACGCAGTGCAGTTACCAACCTGTTACTAGTGTTTCTGCACAATGTTCTCAATGTGTATGAGCACCAGGGATTCACAGGAACACTGCATGCACACACTGGAGATGATGTGTAAGATGGATGAAATTAGATCATTGTGTGATCACTGAGTTCAGAAAAACATCGCCGGTTGTTGCCAGACCAGCACAATTACCTACAAAAGCAGTGCACACATGATGCATTTTATTATATTTAACTAGATTCCTCATGAAAATTACCGACTTCCCCTCTCTTTATTTGCAAAAACAAATTGCTTGAGTGGAAGTTCTGCCAGAGATTGGGGTTGATACACATCATTGCGCATTTTTAAGTAATTATACAGAAATACTGGCCCTTTTGTACTGGGTTTACGGCATATATAAACTACACCACTGGCCAATGGCAGCATGTTGTTTAGTGATTCCAGGACCCTGAAGGTCATGTAGGGTGAAAAAGTAAAACCAAATACTTAGGTACAGCCAAGACTGAAGAAGAGGAGAGTTAA
Source organism: Solea solea (assembly GCF_958295425.1). Taxonomy (NCBI): domain Eukaryota; kingdom Metazoa; phylum Chordata; class Actinopteri; order Pleuronectiformes; family Soleidae; genus Solea; species Solea solea. The sequence goes on from NC_081135.1 coordinate 11,923,692, forward strand.
TGTTAATACAGGTCAGACTGTAAAGTGCGCTCACAAAGACAGCTAATTTTACTGCCATTTAGAAGAGTTGGTGAAAATTTCTTATTGATGGCGCTGGGCAACACAAATTGCTCGAACCATGCAACGCAAATCCTGCAAAGATTCAAATTTCATGTCTTTTGCTATAGCCATTCAAGTAGAAATATTTTAACTTGAATGAAAAAAAAAGAGTTATTTCTAGGGTGTCTGAGGGTCCTATGAGCCATCATTTTTTGCCAGTTGGTGTCCGGATGCATGCATTGCATTACGAGTGGGAGCCCCTTTTAGGTGGTATCTTGTATCTATGTTGTTTTCTGCAGGTTATACATGACATGGTGTCATTGCTGTGTGGCTGTATAAGCTGTCCGTTGGGCCACCCCTCCCAACTCCCAAGGGGTCCGAGGCTATTATCTTGTTTGCCGACCCAGTTGCAATGGCTTCGCATGAAAGCCAATCACTGCTATGATTCTTCAAACATTCCAATGTTGTATCACTTAATTCAAACTGTTGGTCGCACTGTTGTTGGTTGGCTGTTGGTTAGCTTGAGTTTTAGCCCCAGGCTAGTTGTTTTTAATATTTGCGAGTAAACACAAAAACATTCAGCAGAGGGAATCGTGCGTGTAATGTGATGAAAACGTTTGGCTTGAACGCACTTTCGGAATGTTTGTCACATCGTTTGAGGATTTGAGGAATGTCTGGTTTATTTGTGAACACCTCCTGCTTTGCCTAATTGCATTTGTTTGAATGTTTTCAATGCCACGTCATCAACACAACACATTCTGATGGGTTAGATGTAACCATTTGCTGTGAAATTTTGAAATAATTTACCAAGATCCAAAAAAATAAAAGCTCCATTATTGCTCAATGGAATTCAATCGCTGATGTGAAAATTGAATTGACTGGAAAAGTATTATTAATGTAAAAAAATTACATGAAGGAAAGGCCTTTATGACAATATACATATTATATATATATATATATATATATACACATACAATATCATTATATATATACACATACATACATATATACACACACATATATATATATATATACATATATATATATATATATATATATATATATATATATATATATATATATATATATATACATACATACATATATGAAAAAAATTGTTGATCACTTTCTGGGTAAAACCCAGCCATAGTCATCGATTGTGTAAAACAATCACCTAAAATAAGTCATTTATAATGAGTCAATTTAGGCAATAACAGAGCTTTGAGCGTTGTATAGTTTCTGCTTGTATGGCCTACACCCCAGGGAAGAGTGTTTGGCTGTTGAATGGGTGTCTTGGAATCACTATCCTCGCTCCCAGGAGCACTGCCATTTCTCTGGTTTCAGTCCCGGAGTAGAGCTGCTTGATTGAATTGACCGGAGGCCTGAGGCTTCCTATAGACCCTAAACCCAACAAAGGGTTTATGACACAGGCAGTTTCAGTTGCTGCACAGATAAAGAAGGGGAATTAACATGGCCGAGAACATTTCCTGCATTATATATTATATATCTCATCTGGCCTGGGAATGCCTCCCAATCTTCTAGGAAGTTCCTGGAACAAGTGACTGGGGACAGGAATGCTATGGTAGTTCATCAGAAACCTTTAAAGACAAAGGAAGACAAAGGATTGACAGTACAAGGAAAATGACAATGCAGAGCCTGACTATTTACAGTTTGCACGTGGCTGATTCTGAGAAAGCCAGAGCTCAACATGATACAATGGAAGTTGCAAATCATATAGTAGACAACACAACAAAGTATATAATTATAATTACATTTCCATGTACGAAACAACAGAGAGTACAATTCTACAGTCTTGGAGTTACAAAAATAAGTAATTGAAATATTATAAATTGCTAAAATAGCAATACTATAAATTGTTTATGCTTTCTACAACACATGATATATGATTGTTTTAAAAGTGTGACTGTATGTGTGAAAGTGTCATTTTTATGCATCACTTGCATTAAGTATGTTCTAATTCTGGGCCACAGTAATCCAACATTCTACTTCAGGACATATGTCACAGTATGGGGGACCCTGAGAGTACATCTGGGGGTACACAACATATTTTTTGTATTATTGGTCATTACCTATTTATAATACCATCCAATCCAATCCAACTTTGTTTGTTAAGCACTTTAAAACAAACCACAGTGGACCAAAGTGCTGTACAGAATAAATCAAAGACATAATAATAAGTAAAAGGTTCAAAATGAAATAAAATAGAGTAAAATAATTTAAAGATCATAAAAAACACAAGAAGAAATAGCAGCCATACACTAAAAAACAATACAATAAATTCAAATTAAAATGAATAAAAAATAAATAAAAAATCCAAGTCTCACAAAGTGTCAAAAGCCAAAGAGAAGAGGTGTGTTTTAAGGAGGGATTTAAAAACAGACAAGGTCGAGGCCTGTCTTATGTGTCTCAGTTTTGGAGCTGCGACAGCGAAGGCACAATCTCCTATGAGCTTCCGATTGGTTTTAAGCACGCTCTTAAGCACGAGGCTGAAGTATGACTTGAACCACTCCAATGCTGTGCCCCTGCTGCTCCAAACGTGAGAACACACAAGAACAACACAGTCACCGGAGGCAGTAGCTAAAAAGACATCATTCAAAACTCTTAAAAGTGCTGATTTGGTGCTGTGCAGTGCTTTAAAACTGGACTGGAAAACCTCAAGGATATTATTGTCCTCTAAAAAGGCCATTATTTGACTGTTGACTATCTTCTCTAGGATTTTTGAAATAAAAGGAAATTTGGAGATGGGCCTGAAATTAGCATGAACTACAGGGTCTAGACCAGGTTTTCTGATGAGTGGTTGTACTACTGCATGTTTTTGGGGACCACACCTGAGGACAGACTGCTATTTAAGAATAAGGCAATAATAGATGGGCCTATAGTGTGGAAAACCTCTTTAAATAGTCGAGGAGGGACAGCATCATTTGGAGAACCTGAGAGCTTCAGTCTACCAACGACCTCCTGTAAAATGGACAGTCACGGGCTCAAACTGGTTAAAAACAGCAGTGCAGGGCACATAGATTGAAGGGTCATATGCAGGAGGCGAGATAAGAGCCCTAAGAGAAGAGACTTTGTCATTAAAAAAGTACATAAAGTGGTGGAGGCCTCCATACAGACAGCCTGTGGGACATTAAGAACCAAGTTAATGGTGTTAATGGCTCAAATAAACTCAGTTCAAAGCTGGTAAATGAGGCTGATGGTGAAATCTGCTTACATTTAAAAACAGTCACTATTCCTCCTCCTTGGCCCGGCATCCTTGGGTAGTTAAAATAACCACAATCGTGGGGCGAAAGTTCCACAAAAGCACTGGACTCACCAACAGTCACACAGAGGAAATACAATCTTCAGGATGAGAAGAAATCCATTAAGATAAAAGTCTTGTTCGCTAGTGATCTAGCAATTGCCAGGCCAATCCTGGTAGGAACTGACAACTGGACCGGGCCAATGACAGGAATCACAACTCAATCTTACAATCTGAAGGAAAGGGCAGACAGCCTCACCAGCCAAACGGGTGCGTTTAGGCTGAGGATGTGGAGCCGGGCAGTGTTTGGTGATCGTACACCAGCAGAGAGTTGACATTCAGAGCTATAAGTGACACAAACAGCACAGACACACACAGCATTGGGAGTGACAGATGGCAGGCCACACACACTGGCGCCATCTACCATGGGGCAGACAATCGCAGAAATGGACATATAATGTGGGTTTCCATCAGCATTTGACATTTGACCCTTACAAAAGCCTTAAAAAATTCCAGAAAAGTTAGCAAAATAAGTGCGATAGAAACATATTCAGTGAATAAAGGAGGATGTTTAAATGTCCCTCCAGCTTAAGTGTTTAAATGCATTGGAAAAATAGCAGAAACAGAGGTTAAGAGGAGGAATGTGTGGACAGATGAGAAAACCACAACATTCCTCCGTTTAGTGCAGGAAGCAAATATTTCTGCAATAATAGAAGGAGCCAGCAACCAAACACTTATTCATCACACACTCACTATTGACCTCATCAAGTTGCTCCTTTTTATCGTTCTGTTTTACTTTTGCACCACCTATTGATTATCATTTAGGAAAACTCAAATACAATTTGTGAAAAATTTCAATATAAATCAGACTAATGCCACAAGTCATCTGTTATTACTAAGTTTGTTCATGGTCATTTAGTGGGTGGGGCTTAGGACACAGAGCTACGATCTCAAAACCTTAGTATTTTCACAGCATGGTGATGAGACCCCAGAATCAACCTACTGCAGCTTTAAATACCATCGCTATAACATTGATGTGTTCCAAAAAATGTTTAAATGCATATTAAATGAATGTTTATGCTAAGGGTATGCAGTTATGATGCCTTCATTTTGTATTCAGAGTTTCCGAGTTCTCGGAGCAACCTTACTTACCATGAGTTAGGATTCCAAGATGGCTGCTTCTTTTACTGTTAATAGCACTTCAATTGAATCAGTTTCTCATTAAATCAGTTGTTCACATAGTATGGTTTAATTTGTATTCATAGACATGTCGCTACACTATTTGCTGACCTTTAATTGCTAACAATGGCTAGCCCAGTATACGTCAGCATTTCCGACGTCTCAACTGGAATGGGGTAAACACGGGGGTCGTTTCAAGTTCTGACTTACGAGTTGTGATGGAAATGGAACGCAGCATGCCCACTCTCATTCGACAAGAAAATAAGATCACATTGTGAGCATGTGATGAGTAATAAGTCAGTGATTAGGCGGCATTATGCCTCTACAACAAGATCAAAGAGGAGCTCAGCAAAAGCACAGAACTTATTCACCACAGGAGTGAGTGAGGACAAGACTGAAATAAATAGCAGATGATGATTTGTGAGGCAGATCATCACTCAGCTCTCCCAGTTCACCAGTTCCTGCATTACAGTCTGTTAAATATTTATACACTCTATTTAGAAATGACATAATACTGGAAATGAAAAGCTTGAAACATGAGACATGAAGCATACCACAGGGATTGGATTTGTCAAACAGCACATCTTAAAAACATCAGTTGCCACGAGAGACATAACTATCCAGGGGTTTAAAGGCAGATTTACACAGTTTATTAGAGAAATATACAGCCTACACTGCTTTACCGTAACTCACGGAACGTACCTGTTCATATAGCTACTAAAATATACTATGTATGTGGAGCTGTTGCCAAAGAATGTGTTTGGGTTTACAAGTTTACAAGTTTCATCACATAGAAATGATGAATCATGGGAATGGGTGAACATTCCTTAGCAACGTGACCAGGGTGAGTTTTAAGATGGAGAGGCAGGCAGAACATTTTCTCACAATAAATGATGAGATGAATGATATTGTACTAATTTTGCACTAAACAAAGGGATAGTTTGGGGTTTGTTTGAGATACTTGGACATAGTGTGTTACATCCTTGTGCGGAGGCAATTGGGAACAGGCAAGCAGTGAAGCATGGGGAAATAACAGGTACAAAAAAAAACATGTTAATGAAAGTCTCACTTGGTAAAATGTAAAAGTCATCTTAAATATGCACTATCTTAAGAATATGCTTGTCACTTGACCTTCCTGTAAGACAGCCTTTTTTGAGAGGGAACTGAAGTTTGTAAACCACTCACTGCTCCACACCAGAGTCCACTGACAAAAACACAAACAAAGGAGTTATGGGTCTACTGCTTCCAAATGTTTTCAGTCAGATGTGGAGTCACAAGTTGTAAGTGCTTTAAGTGTGAACACACTATAAGGAGCAGTTTCTCAGTGGCCTGCAGTGGGACTTGCTGGACTGCTCAGGTACCGTAGGCCAGGTAAACACTGATGCGTGTGTGGCATGTTATGGCTTGTAATGGTATACAGTGAAAATTGTTTTTCTTCATAGTTTTAGTGTCTACTAATGTCACTGTCGCTGTATCTGTCACTTATGTCACAAACAGAGCACAGTGAGTTCCAAATTTCAAAGTAAAAGCATTTCACTTCCCCAATTCCATTTTTTTTCTTTTTCAGTAAAATGGTATTGTGAAATATGCAAACACTGACAGATGCTTGGCTTCACATTGATGAGCCAAGGCATTATAGAGGAGTATGTAAAATATTCAAAAGTACATTTTATGATTTTTAAAACAGAGTTTATGCCAGGTTCACACTGGATGTGTGTGCAGTGTGTGATAGCACAGTAGCACTGCTCTCCTGTGTCTCACACAGGTGGTGTCACCTGCTGTGCTCCTGCTGCAGAATTTCTGCTATGTTGTACATAGGGTTTGCCTTTGAATATCATAAAATATCATTTTGAATACCTCTTGTGAATGTACAAAGCCAAGCATCTGTCAGTGTTGCTCATACTTCACAAAATTTGAACGCTACAGTGCTTTTACTTTGAAAAATAAACAGGATGTGTTGTGATATTTACAACAGATGTAGATGCTATGGTTCCTGAGGGCAGTGTGGACGATCAATTAACATGCGAGTCAAAATGAAAAATCACATGCTTTGCAATACATTCAGTGTGAACCTAGCCTGCTTTATGCTTCAGTGCATCAAAGGTGACAAAGGAGAATGTGTCAGTTTGGAGGTTCTCTTCTGGCAAAACCTATCCCCGACATGGACTGTATGTTTTTAAAAACAACAAATGCAGTGGCTATAGCTCGCCTGTCTTACACCTCTATAAAACTGTATGGTGCAGCTTTAGTGTGTGGTATGCTTTCATAACTCTGGCACCCAAAATAAGTTTCATAACAGCTGTAACTGGGACAGTGAAAGCAGGACAACTGTGTTTTCTGGGCTGTGGTGACAGTCAACATCCAAGCTGTTTACATTGGACTTAGTCTGATATAAACACTCTCTCTGCCTCCCCCATCCCTCTCTCAACTCTGCGCCATCCCCCTCATTCTCTCCCTCTCTCATTTCTGAACCAGCACAGTGGCTCCTCATGGCAGAGCCCTCAGAGCTGGTGCAAGGGTCAAAAGTCAAATATGTGACCTGGCCTTGTTAGGATCTCCTGTGGGTTTATCATGACAAAAGATAAGATCCTGCTGCACTGCTGCGCTGCCTCACCCCTCCAACTCTCTGCCTTCAGCCATCATGGACTGAACTGGACTGTGTATTTATACACATTAAATATACAGTATCTGCAGTGAAACTCAAACACTATTTATCTCTGCATGGCACATATACAATATACAGTGCATCCTCGCACAACATGTGGAATTTGTGTAAACAGTATTTGAAATGCCTTCACTATGGCTCATAATACTGTCTATTTGTCTATTTTCTTTTTTGTTTATGTCTTTTCTTATATTAACATACTTTAAGAGCTATGATGAATAATTTTCTTGAAAACTGCAGTGCGTAACGTTTGGCAACTTTTGTTGTCTTTGATGTTATTATTCTGCCTCAGTTTGGTCTTTGCGAACAGAAAGGATGAAGCATTATTTGTACGATACGTCCTTCATCCAAAGTAAAACGATCAGACCTGACTGAGGGAGCGTTTCAGTGTATACAGCAGCAGTGCAGGGGCAGGTGCAAACAAGAGGTTTTTTACCTTATCAAATTGTTTTTGAGAGTAGAATTCACTTCTTTTTGTGAGCACTTCTTCCTGTTTTCACTCATACCCCACACCTGTTTGCAGGCGTCCCACTTTACTACCACAAGGTTGATGTTGCTCTCATCTGACTCAACATAAATAACTTTGTGTGTGTAGCGTGAGAATATCACAGCTTGACACGAGACCAGTGGCGGACTGGGACAATAATTCAGGCCGAGAATTCGATACCATTCCAGGCCACCCTTCTCATGCAGACCACCATACCTCTAGTTGTGTATTCTAACCCTATTTGATAGTTATGGTCACCACAGACACACACACACCTATAAAGTTTATAGTCGTACTATATAGAGCTTGTATATATTATAATGATAGTCAAACTATCATTTATGTTGCAGAATAACAGTAAAGAAAACTGCCACAAAGCTGCAGCCTAATAGATTAAGAGTAAACAAAAAAGCTAGCTGTATTTAATTATTATTTCAGCATATATAAACTATCCTGTAGTGGCTCAAACATTATGCAACAAAATCATATTTTTCATTCATCGCTAGGTATTCTGGATTGATTGTCGGGATTGAACCATAAACGCAATGAAAGCTATAGCGTTTTTGACTGACCTTCCCTCCTGGTGAACATGTCACTTATTTTGCAACATTTCGCTGCGTCTGTGGCAAGGGCTTTCCGTTTTCTGTCCCTCTCTCTCTCTCTGCTCCACCTTTCCTTTTCTTCTGTCCCTCTATTTCTCTCGACTACTAGAGTGAAGACAGCGGAGTTAATTGATTGTTGTGTGACGCCGACAGGTCGCCGAACGGCGTCATTACGTAACTAGATGGATTGATTTGATAGGCCAGGGCGTCCGGTAACTCCAGTCAGTTTACTCAGTCCGGTGACTGTTCAAGTCAGGCCAGGATGCCACTGCACGAGACCTAAATACAGCTATACTGAGAATCATGTTTATATTTAAATGTTACCCACTGGTCTAGTTTAGAATCTTTTAACAGGGCATTGAAAATAGAGGATCCACATCGGATCATAACATTGTGATTCCTCTGATCAAGTTTTTTTTGTGGTGAGGTAGTAAGTGTATTTACTCTACCTCCTTTTTAGATGTTTTTATTAATGTATCATGAATCTGGTGAATCTTGAACATCCTCCTGCATCTGTGCATTAAATCAACCAATCATCAAGCAGCTTCCTAAACACTCGTGTTCCTAAAAAGAACACCTACAGTCAGCTGTTATATTTAATGTTGCTTTAAATCACTGTATGTCATTCATTTTTTGACGGACCTATGATCAGACCATTGTCAACAGCACAACTATTACAGTATTAACAATAATAATAACTTCATCAATCTCCCAGACACAGTGATGACTAACATTGTACATATCTTAGGTTCACAGACAGTGGCTCACTGTATGTATGTATGTATGTATGTATATACTGTATATATATATATATATATATATATGTGCAGGATTTACTTTTCTTACTTTTTTTTCTCGGTGCACTGATTTTCTTTGGTTTTCTCGTAAGTAACATTTGTGTGGGTTAGGGCTAGTACACATAGTCTATTTGATCCTCTATAGTACATAAGTGTATTTTTATACTTCATTTAACTTAATTTTTACTAGGAAGTGACATTGAGATTAGAATCTCTTTAGCAAGTGAGACCTAGACCAATTCACTGCTAATTTATGAACTATATAATACATAATACCTATGCTGTGAATACAGTTTTAGTGGAGGGAATCAGTTTTAATAAGAGAACAAAGTTTTGTAGTTTTGAAATAGGGTGCTGGCTACCTAAGTTGGCAGAGCTGGTGCCCTGTAGGGCTATAAGCGCTCACTGGCAGTGACCTGCGTTCAATTCTTTGCAGGAAGTCAAGGACTGTTCAAGAGGGGCAAGGCAATTTCTTAGGCACACGATCCCCATTGCAGATATAAGTGCTGCCCACTGTTCCTCTACCAGAGGCATTGCGGATATACGGGACAAAAGTGCTACTAATTAGGATGTGAATTATGACACATGCTCATCAAGCACAATGCGAAGAAAAAAGGTCAACTCAGCTGTAGAGACAGCAACTCCGAGCAAACGTTGGTGAGAATTATTTTGAAGCTTGATTTACACCATCACTCGTTCTGATTAGCTGTGAATTCATAAGAAAAGGAAGCTCTGGAAAATCGACCATGAACTGAAAAATAGTCGTATTATAGCCGTGGGCCAATATGAATACTGCATTGATATGTAAATAGTAAAAAAAACATCTGGCCCTTATTCTAAACATAAACTGGAAAGAGTTCACTAGAGTTTTGAGAAATTGAGACACAGTTTCTGAAAATGTGTTCAGGAAAAAGTTCAATAAAAGATGCAACTCCATTTCATCATTACAGAGGAAAAGAAGAAAAAATTAAGCTGCATCAATTTCTTCCTTTCTGCAACTACAGAGTTTGCTTGTCTTTAGACCTCTCTGCATCTATGTTGTTGGCAGTGCTAGCCTTGACCATGACAACCAAGCAGCCTTCTATCGCACCTCATTAACATTAACAACAGTCTGCCTGGTGTGAACTGCTGCGTATGGGAACCTTGTGGACTTTTTATGGCTCCAATTGGCCATCAGGTTCGAACATGTGAAAGAGGAAGTTGTATTCTCTTCACTGCAAGGATAATGGTAGGCTGCCTTATTCATGTTAGAAATAACTGCATGGTGGGCAGTGCTTAAAGCTGTAGTGTGTAACTTTTAAATAGAAACAAATGTCCGTTACATTCAAACCTTTGTCAGATGAGTTCACACACTACTGATTAAGCCTACAAGCTCCACATGACTCAATATAGCAATGTTGTGACACAAGTTACACATTGGTGCTTAAACACCCATATATCTGAACAGTGCTGTGCTGTGCCAGAACGTGGACAAAACTGTCATCATCATTAATGCTCTCAATATGCTTATCTATCTATAAATTCCAGGAACATATGTCTGTCTGGTCTATCTGTGTGTGTTATTTGCATTTCTCTCAAATCAATGGTCCGATTGATTTCAAACTTGACTGGTGTCTTGCTACAGTTTGACATTGTTCGGATAAGTAACGCAAAAGATATCAGTAAAATAAGCACACATTATTATTGGTTTTCACCACTCTTATCGCTCTACTGCAGCCACTCCCACTGTCACTCACAGTAGGCGTGAAGCTGAGGCAGATGACAAACGCTTCTGGAGGCGTTACAGGTCTCTCTGCACCTGAACCAGCAGGTTCAGAGGAAGTGTAGCACCTTTGGTCCTAACTTTTAGGTTAAGAGATACTCATATCGCTCTCGGTCTGATAGCAGTTGCACTTGGAAGTTACTTACAAAAAGGAGTGGGTGCTAGTACGGTTTGAACAGGCGACACTTTAATGTCAGTGTACAACAATCAATTAACATTAACAGCTTGGCTGTGCATTTAGTTACACAAAAAAAATAAGGCGCCACCAAATAAAGAAAACCAAGGGTCCATTTAGTTCGAGCTCTCAAACTCGATGAAGTCCCATTCAAAAAGGAAAAAAAAAAAAACTAGATAAAAGAAAAGAGGGATCCCCATTGTGTGTGTAGGTGTTTTGTGTTTATGTCAATTGCAACTACTACTACCCGGGTAGGTGAGGAGTGAGTATGTCTTAGCTGTCTCAGAATATGTGAATCAGATGATCTGAAGTCTTCAAGGTTTGTGATTCAGATCATCTGGAGGCTTCAAGATAGGTTCTGCGGCTGGCCACACCGCATCTCCAACTCTCTCTCTCTCTCTTTCTCAAAATCACTGGGCTGGCTCGCCATCGAAGTCGCCTCGCTCTACTGCTTTGACAGTTGATCAAACGGGCAAAAAAAACCTACACAAGAAGTGCAGAGTTGTAAAGTTCTTCATCCGATTCGGTCTCAGTTCCTTTATGAGATCTCAATATTTCTCAGTTCTATGCATGAAATAGATTACCAAGCGTCCAAGGAAATACATATGCATATTAAAAAAAAATATTATTACTAATTAAAACAATTAGATTTATCCATAAATGTAACCGATTATTCATGAATTACAAAATAATTTCAATGTAACAAACTATTTCAAACTGATACATAATTTATGCATCCTTTTTAACCTCTATTAGTCTTGTATCATCAATTTTAAACTATCTTAATCCATCCTTTTAATATTTACACTCTTTCACATCAATTGAACTATCGCACAAGAACTAAATAAAATGCATATTCTCATTGCAACACATCTAATCCATGTTTAACTTAATATTAGCATGAGCTAAGCATAACAACAACAATGAAATTAGTAACTATCATTAGCTAGCGAATAGCATATAGCTAGCGATTAGCATTCAGCAGTGATCTTTTCTTTAACATTAAATTACAATATTAAGTGCATAAACTTTATAGAAAAACATCAATAACTATCTTTTGACATTTATTGAACCATGTAGACTAACTTATACCCAGTTAATAGCACAATAAATCCTTTCTTTCAGAGCAGCTAGCGAACCGCCGGCTAACACTGTGCTAACTCACCAGAGATTCCATCAGCATAAATTCTCATAGGTGAAAGTTATCCTCCTCAGCTCACAGCTTATCAGGATGAAACCTGGATCGATCTGTTGCTACCGGATGTCTGTCTATAGTCATATGCTTTGTGTTTGCTATCACCTCCTCTCTCACCAGAAATGCCGTCGCACACAGGTCCGGACTTCATGTGATACCTGATTTAGGCTCACGCGAAACTCAAACACTCTTGGGGGAACATTGCCCCCTACAGGGGTATACTAAGGGTGTCTATATAACATATACAGGGTTAGTAACCTGATTTTTCATGCTGGTTACAGAAGCTTATTTCCTGCAGCTGTCAACCTACTGAACTCTAGCTTTGCATCCCTGTGACAACCATGTAGTACAATTTTCCTTATTTTCTTTGCGATTTTGTCAGTATCAGTATTTGCTTTCTACCATACACAAATAAAAATGTCACTGAACTTTTGCTGTGTAATAGTAACAATGAGCACTCAAACACACACAAAAACAGATTTTGCACGGGCACTGCACTAGTAGGTTAAATGTGCAGTAAAATGCGTAAATGGTTCCGTGTCATCATGATGGAATAGGAAATACAGACTGAAGCTCACAGTACCATAAAATATTTTGAACCCACGATGGTGTAATGTTGAATTATTTGAAATTTTAAGTTAAACTTCTTTACCCATAAACAGCAGTGTAGGGGCAGTTCTTAGAAGAGCGTGAGGGAATTGAGATTGTAACTGGAAATTTGCAAATGAGGCGGGTCGGGCCTTAGGCTTTCTTTTTTCCGCCCATAAAACACATTTTTTGCAGGTTGTAAATTATATGTTGTTTGTTGTAAATCATCGCTGTTCACATGTGGTGAAGAGTAAATCTGGCTGCCTGCTTGATGGAGAGAGGCAGACCTGACGCCGCTGCATGCGTTACCCCCCGACACTTTGGGCATGTTAGTGTCATTTGTGGAGCCCTTTTAAGATGCTGAGCGTGAACTGGAGGGGGACAAATATCCCACTCTGCATCTTGTGCTGCTATGGGCAGAACGACTCAGACATCACTGCCAGCAAAATGCCAATGATACTGCAGGGCTGGCAGCCGTGCGTCAACGGAATACGCACCAGTTTTCCGAAATTCAACCAGTTGCGAATGCTGCCACTGACCAAAGGGCAAATGTACAACAGTATGTGAAGTCCCACCTGTTGTCTGGGGCGGATTTGATCGGACAATTCATGCTGGTGTGTCATGGTTGGGTTCAGACTTAAAGACCCGTGGGCCGGGTCGGGGTTGTAATCTTCAGGCCCATTGAGAACTCTAATCTAGTGTACTTCTAGCACCTACCCTGAATGAATGGGGGGGGGGGGGGGGTTGCTTCACAGAACTGCAACTTGGGCTGTTCCAATTGTCACAAGAATTGTCAGGTCCTTCACATGGCTGCAAAGCTTACCCATCCGGGATGGATGTATCTGGTGTATTCTTCACAGCTGACCATATCCCAGAACTTTTTGCACATCAGCAGCAGAACAAAAAGGTTGACCATAATGCTTCGTCCAGGTGTTTTGCCAACCACCATAAAAATAAATAAAAACAAGAACCTTTGTCTTCTTTTTCTCCCCTAAACCACAAAACAACACGAAACAAACGCTCGGTGGAGCCTGGAGATAAGCACAAATACAAACAATAAATAATAATAATAATAATACAATATTATTCATATTATTTAAATAGGCTTTAGTTCTGAAGAACCTACATTTGTGGATTAAACTTTGGCAAAAAGAAGCTTCACCACATTTATTTGACCTGGTCAAAAAGTGACCGACTTGGATTATGGACTGGTTTAAATCATATCTTTTTGGCCGTACTCAGTTTGTCCAACTCAAAACATTCAGATCCCACTCCTCCCCCCTCTCCTCTGGTGTTCCCCAAGGTTCTGTCCTAGGACCCCTTCTGTTCATTATCTACCTTCTCCCTCTTGGCCATAATTTCCATCAACATAACATTCCGTTCCACTGCTATGCAGATGACACCCAGCTCTACCTATCCACCATCTATCATTCCAGTCCCAGATAAATAACGTCACTCAGTCAGCATATTTCCATTTACGTAACATCTCTTGTTTGCGGCCATCTCTCTCCCCGAATAGTGCGAAAATTCTGGTTCACACCCTGGTCACATCCTGTCTGGACTATTGCAACTCTCTCCTCTTTGGTTTACCTGACAAATCCATTCATAAACTGCAACTGGTCCAAAACCTTGCTGCCCGTATCATTACCAGAACCCCCTCCATCAGTCACATAATGCCTGCCCTGCAGCAACTCCACTGGCTCCTCTTCAAATACTGCACCATTTACAAGATCCTCCTCCTTACATTCAAGGCCATCAACAATCTTGCCCCTCAGTATCTCACTGAGCTCCTCCATATCAAGACACCCACCCGTTCTCTCAGGTCCTCTTCCTCTATCCAGCTCATCCTCCCACCTGCTCGTCTGGTTACCATGGGGTCAGGAGCTTCCACTCAGCCCCCCACCTCTGGAACTCTCTGCCTCTGACTACATCCAACACTCCACTTCCATTACAACTTTCAAATCTCACCTGAAAACCCATCTTTTCAGACAGGCCTACTCCCTTTAATTTCATTTGCTTTGACTTGAATGACCCGACCCTGCCTCTCTCTGTTTTATCGCCTCCTTTATTTGACTGCTTGTTTGATGGACTGTGTTTTTACTGTTGATTTTGTAAGGTGACCTTGAGTGTTGAGAAAAACGCCCAAAAATAAAATGAATTATTATTATCATTATTATTATTATTGTTGTTGTTGTTGTTGTTGTTATTATTATAATTATTATTATTATTAATAACAATAATAATAATAATAACGGATCAATTTTGTATCACGTTAATTATCAAATAAAGACAATAGGTTATAACGCATCCTCTGAACAGCTTTAATTCTTCCTCTGTTCATGTTGAGCACATAGACCCATGCATCCGTCCATTGTACATTCATTTAGAAACTCATCACTTCAACTTCTCATTCATACCAATTTAATGAAGCATGCCAGATTGGCTTCAGCTCGGGCAGAAGACAGCAATCCCAAATTCTCTATTTACAGTTATTATTCATAAAACTTTGTAGCAAAACAACAGACTCCTAAATAGTATATGCATAGGTTGGTGGTCATGCTGACTGGAAGGATAATAAACTCATGCTTTATCATAGAAAGCAGCTGTTTCCCATTTCCAACTGACACTCAACGATTCGTTTGTTTAAAAATGGCAATAACAATCAGTCCCAAAACTTAGGTGGCAGAGTTGAAGATGCTGAAATATTAGTTTGGGGTGACTAAAATGGACAGGATTAAACTAAACAAATCTCTTGTGCGTTGAGAGGTTGTCATAATTCTTCTGGACGATGCAGACACACAGTATCATAGAACTGTCGCTGAGGACGTGATTCACGTTGACTGCGTGAACTGAATGACAGACTTGGCAGGGCACTGGGCTCCTGCTAAGCACTGAACGATTCCTTGTATGAATTTTTTGAACAAATGATTTTAATGAATGGATTCTAGGGATTCAGTAAAGTCAAAAGAACTGCCGTTCTCATCACTAATTCCTTTAGTCAATAACCAACTTTCTAAGGTCCCTAAATAGTTTCAGTTTCATGGAAAAGATAAGTGTAAATTGAATACAGTATTCCTCAGAGTTAACTGAGGTCAGGCAGACTTTCTGCACAAGGGGGGGGGGGAATAGCATCCCCTTGCTTGTGGGTTGCAACTGGCCACATGGCATAACTTGGCAGACTTTACTGTCATGAGGGTTTTCTTATGATGTTGGCCACGTGGCTGAGCAGGCTGCAATCAAAGGAGAAACCATAGGAAGGAAGGAGAGGATGACTGAAGGGTGAAGGTGAAGACTGAACGCAACTAATAATGCAGAGGCTGGGCCTAAGAGAAAATGTAGAGATGGGAGGACAACAAGTGAAGGGAGGAATGACGAGCAAGTAAGAGGAACCACAGGGAGGACAGAAATAAAATAAATTTAAGAGAGAAATTGGGAAGGAATGAACAGAGGAAAGGGAACAAGAAGCTCCAGGAGGAAGGCAAGGAACACATACCTTTTGGGAGCAAATATGTTGTTAAAAACATGTTGAGTTAGGGAAGTGATATTCACAATTTATTTTCAAAGTAATCAACTATTGTTTTCCACTGGTCAAAACACTCACTAACATCTGCTAACATCTGGCTTTTGTATAAAGTGGAAATAGATACAACGGCATTCACTCCCACATGCAATAGACAGTCTTTTATTGGCTCCAGCCCCACACAGCAGTGACGTAAATGACACCCACATGATCACGGTAATTTCACCATCGAATACTTTATTTTGACAGTCTTATTTCAAAGACTGCACCTCTTTTAGTGTGACATTATAATGCACAGCAGTATAGTAGAAATCTGTAATCGTTCGGTTTGAAAGCGAGACTGAGGTGATACGCAACTACCATGACATTTTCTGTGCTGTCCTTCATGATTTCTTTTGTCTCTTATTTATGGCCTGTTTGTAACATTGAATTCAACTCACTGAAGTAAAAGTAGAAATACTCCTATACTAATTGTAGAGGAGTCAATCGCCTTTTTAGTGTGTTTGGCTGACGTTTTTTTTTTCATAATACAAAATCACACTAGTGGGTTTACCTGTATTTAAAGTGTTACTAAACCCCCGATGTGAGGGTCTAAAGGTAGAGGTTGTCCCTTTGAGGCAAATTGTGTTTATGATGTTGGGCTATATAAATAAAATTGACTTGACTTCTGAAGCTACCTCCGCAGTGTCTGATTGAGGAAAATGCTAAGAAGTGGGCTGAGAGCTGAATGAAGGACAGGAGGAGGGAGGGCGAGTGGGGATAAGGGCAGGGGGTGTGGTCTGGTAGTGAAATATGAGACTAAGCTGCAGCTGTGTGGAAAATCTGTGTGGAGAGAGAGAAGCAGGCGACACCTCCAGCGCTTATGGAAGGGAGAGAGGGGTCTGGGACAATAACCCTCATGCTGGTACGAAAGAAGGTGACAAAAGAGTGTACCAGAAAGCCAATGGCAAAATTTTAATGCAGTAGCTAGTGTTTGACCAGACAGTAGATTGAAGTATAATTTCAATACTAAAACTTTTTCAATACAAAACTGTGAAGATTTGCACCTGGATCAACAAATAACATTAGTAGATATCCATATACACTGGTTTTCACCTGAAAAAAAAATATTTAGTTAAAACTCAAAAACTAAAAATGACACTTTTTACATTAAGATTTTGTTTTTGTAAAAGACTGTGAGCAAAAGAAACACATCTGTGAACATTTAGAATGTGAACTGCATGTAAAAGTTTGCACAATGACCATAAAGTGTGAATCCTGATCCTGTCATACACCTAAATCTGAACTAATTGAACGATAACTATCCAAGAGCCCAGAGCACATCCACATTAAATGTTGACACTTACTGTACTGTACATTAACTCACCTGGGTTTCAGAAGAGACTTCATCGTTTACTATGCCCCACAGGACCTGTGGTGGAACTGCAGTGAATGGAAATGAGATATTTATTGTCCAATAAGGACTGGACCATATCTGTTGAGGTTTTAAATGTATGTACCCTCAAGACTAATATCAGATATTCACTATTTGTATTTATTTTTTCACCCCTTTTCTCTCTTGCACTAGGTTTAAGATTCCAGATGAATGTTTTCTTAGCCGCTACAGTACCACAGAAAGACACATTTAAGAATAGGCTAAAAAAGAGTGTGCGGCACAATGAACATGCCATGTAGTGCAAATTGAGTCAATCAGTCAATTTATAAGAGGGTTAAAGAAACTAGAGATATTTTTTGACACCACATTACGAGCTCAAATTCTAATTTGAGGCATGGAAGAAGCGTGAAGAGTGCAAAGAAGTAGACGGCTGAAAAGATGGTGGTGACAAAATAAAAACGAAGAAGACGAATTGAGGCTGACGGAGGTGAAGGATGGGAACAGCACACTTCAGGCACAGGCAGTCGGGAAGTGTGCTTGTAACAGCTTGTACAAGTGGCCACTGAGCTGTGAAATTTTTAAGGCCTGGCACCCTTCTCATATGACAAACATTATCACCCCCGTGCCAAAGGGTGGGCTGGGAAAAAAAACAAGGCATTCAAACCTCTGCTCATAAAATACTGCTTCTTATTTGCCTGGTGTTATCTCCTTAAGTGGCGTGCACGATAAAGCGAGGGAACAACAACAACAACGGTGGAAACTTAAACTCATGATGGAGAGACTCTGTCTAGCAGTGAGCTGAATGTTAACTGCCTGTTGAGGAATTATAAAAGAATGTATCGGTGTTAAAAGGGAATATAGGGTGAATGACAGCCTATTGTGAGCAGCTCTGCAGAGGAGTAAAGGGTGGACGTTCTGATTGTGCAGAAGTTCAGGATCAAAAAAAGAAGAAAAAGAAAAAGCTGTTTTATTCCATTGCCACAAAGTGTCGTTTACACAAATGGCTATTATGTAAATCCACCGTACTAAAATATTGTATTAAGAACATACACAACATATATTACAAAGCAGAGAGAAAAAAAACGGTCCACAGGACAGAACATGAATAGTCATAAATTCCAGCTTTATTGGCAGGCAATAGCAGCAGTGATATTAAGGGTTAGAAGTGTGTGTACAAGTTTACATGTTAAAAAAAAAGCCCTGAGGTGATTATGACTTAAAATAATAATAATAATTATCTCATGCATCTTCTGCAGGGTTGCTTGTGCTGTAAGTATTGTCTCGTGACAAAGTAAATCAAATGTATTAATTTAAAAAAATAAAAAATAAAAAAAACTTTAAAAAGTTTAACATAGCAACTCTTACTATGTAGTATGCATTAACATGGCAAAATTAAATCTCCAGTGTGGAACTTCTATCTCTCTCTGTGGACTTCTGAGTAATGAATAAAAACACTGCAGCATCACGGTGTACTGCTTTTTCTCTCCCACCACCCCTCACAAAAACACATATAGAGGTCTACCTTCAGCTGTGTGATAAAGGAATAGCAACAGCTGTGATTGATCATGCCTTTTCAATATCAGACAATCATGTTTGTGATAAGCAAAAACTGTGATCATCATTAAGTTTCTGCAGCCCTACTGAGCATGCAGGTTTATTTTTAGCAACAGACTCCACTTCTGAAACTTCTGTTTTTCAGCAGCAGTTCAGCTGGATGTCTGTTGTTGTGCTTTGCATCCATCACTCATGATGCATCTCTCTGTGTACAGTGCAGTAATGTCTTCTTAACAGAACTGGTTTGAATTTAGCAGAAATGTGCTTACATTTAAAAGTTACACACTACAACTTTAAAAGGCCTGAATGGACAGATAATCCTGATTTGCAGGTTTTTGACCCAGGGGCAATTTATTTAATCTGCATTTAGTCATGGGTGAAATGACTCTGCAAAGCACACATGTTTTTATCAGCTTCAATTCTGATCAGCATAAGTGGAAAGAGTGTCTTCTTTGTCTGCTTAAGTTTTGCAGCGATGTAAATTAGTTGATTAGTCTGTAACATTTGTTAGGCTTTATATCCCACATATGCCAATATGGCATTGCATCACCTAATTGTATTGTAAGTGGAAACACTTTAAAGAGTTTATACAGCATTCCTGTTTAATTAGTTAATAATAAAGCCACGTCCTTACAAGGCAGAGCAGCCCAGTGGATAGGCTCTGCTTTTTTCATAGAAATGGATGTGCATTTATTGATTCCCATTCAATGTCTTTCTCTTTAGATGGTTGAATGTAATTAATTAT
This sequence comes from Solea solea, assembly GCF_958295425.1. Taxonomy (NCBI): domain Eukaryota; kingdom Metazoa; phylum Chordata; class Actinopteri; order Pleuronectiformes; family Soleidae; genus Solea; species Solea solea. The sequence continues at coordinate 11,943,634 of NC_081135.1, forward strand.
TTGTGGTTACAGATGCCACATATACTTACCTACCTGCCAATCTCCCTATTGATCAGTTAAGTAAAATTAGCCTCCTGGCTAATACAGTGACAAAGGGTACTTTGATGCTGTCTGTCAACAAAGCTTTCCTGTGAAATACGTGTAGATCATTTGATCCACAGCCTCACGTTCAAGAAATATGGAGTATGTGTTAAAAATGACATTATTCATAAAAGCAAAATAATTCAGAACAGTAAACACTACGCAGCAAGGAGGCTCCATTTGTGCACAGCTGTTGCAGCTTTCATACACCGCGCACATCCAGAGTGGCCTAGTGTAAGGCTAAAATGCACAGACATGGTTGTTACAATACTAATATAAAGTAGTTTGAATATTTTTGTCTTTTTTAACCTCATAAATAACTTGCAACACAGTTTTACAAATACCACCAGACGAGAAACATATCTGATTACTCCACTACCAAATTACCATAAAACATGTCAGAACATGGGCTCAGTGGCAAGTGATTTTGAAAGCTCCAAAGCACACAGGTGAGCACACCTTCCTCCAGTATGTGGAATTTTATTTAGGGTCAGCTAGTGCTAAAGATCTCTAATCCATAGACTTAAAATTGGAAGAAGTCTTCCCCTCAAAATATGACAAACTACCAGATTTTTAAAGGCTGGTGTAATAGCTTTGAATGTGAGCTTGACTGGTTGTTATGCATTTTTAGGATATATTTAATTTTTACTAGTTATGTCTATAAAATAAAATTCCCATTTTTAGTGTTAATAGTCATGCCCCAACTGTAATTAGCAGTAACAGGAAGTTGTCACACTTCATACAAGCACAGAACAAATCGGGTTTCTGGTACAAATTGGGTAATGGGCTAATTTTTGCAATAAATATAGCTTGGACTTGTGATTCTTATAAATATAATACACGTTTTTATAATATCTTTCATTGTTTTAGTTAACTCTATAACATAAAATACACAATTGTTGTCTTTCCACAATTGTTGTAATACATTAGCCGTGACAGGAAGTAGTCACACTTATGACACAGGTGCTGAACAGGTGCAGATAATTCCCACTCCCACTGGTCAAAAAAAGTTTGATAGGAGTAAATGTGTTTAGTTGGCAGTCACTAGCAATACTAGCAGATTTTTATCAGCTTCAGCTTTGGGTTGGAAGACATGGATGGACATGCTATAGTTTTTTCTTCATCTTCATTTTTAGCAGGAATGCAAATTCTGTCGCCTTCATATTTTTGATAAAGCTGGAATAGCTGTTAGATCAATTTAAAGATTGATTTATAATCACCGTAACATTGTCACTAAAATCTATGGTGGTGTTGTTTTTGTCTTCTTCTGACTCGTTTTGTTTCAGCACATTCATGATGTCTCAATTCAAACAAAAAAACATAATTACTGGCAATGGGAATACTTTTTAGCAGGTTCACAAATCCTGGGTGTACCTATTAATTGTAGCGTGAAAGAGGTTTAAGATTAAGAAACTTGATAAACTCTGTACCCTCTTAACATCAGCAAATTCCCATGTGACCTCACAGATGTTTTCATCTAGCTTTCAACACCACAGCCACATCCATAGACCTGTAGACTCTTGCAGAATGTTTCAGCATTCAGCAGGTACAAGCCCTCAGCTATGGCGTGTTATCATTAACTGATAAACTAAAAGTGATCGCATCGGTCATTTGTCTTCTGTGTCGCGATCACTTTACACCTACTTGAAAGTGTTCCCAATAGTTTTGATTTATTACATCTGGGGGATAAGTATCACAGGAGAAATTAATTGTGAAGCTACGCTATTGCTTTACCTGTTGCTGGAGCAAACATGAAAGGAAGAAAGCAATGTTCAATGACTTCTAGAGCTTCTTAACTACCCTTAGTTCAGCATTATTCTTGAACTTCTCACCATCATTGATGGTTATTTTAAAGGTCTAGTATAAAAATGTAGGTGTTGTAATGACACACATACTGGATAAACAATCCATACGTTTGTAGAAGCAAATAATCACTTTGAAATAGAAATTGATTGGTATTGGAACTCACTCCCCAAACAGATCCGCGACTGCACCGACCTTCCAATGTTCAAGTCGCTGACAAAAACTCACCTTTTTAAAATTGCTTTTAATGTTTAGCTCAGTCCATTGTGGTTTGTTTTTTTGTCTTTGTGATTTTTACCATTTGATGTTGTTTTAGCTGCCTTTACGTTCTGTAAGGTGTCTTTGAGTATTTAGAAAAGCGCTTGAAAATAAAATTATTATTATTATAATAATTATTATTATTATTATTATTATTGTGGCCTTGGAATAAGCCTTTAATATGTACTTTAGGCAAAGGTCATGCTTAAACTAAGTCTGCCATCTTGTGCTTCCATATTTCTACATTAGCCCAAGCAGACAAACTAGCCAGAGTGGTTCCAGCCATCTCTATCTATGGGAACCTCATCAGCTGGTAGACAACTTGATGCACTTGTTGATGACAATTTTTTTTTGGGTCAACTGTAGTTCCTTCATGAGCTTGGAAAAGGGAGGGTGAGCAAAGGTTGTCACAATCTGCAGTCTCACCGTTAGATGTCACTAATTATTACACACTGGACTTTTCAAGTTTAAAAGGAAGTTACAACAAAACCTAAACAATCGTTTTCTTTGTCATTTTGTAATAGTTTGAAAAAGTTGAGTACAACATTTAGTCATACAATTTGGGTTTTTAAGTAATGTATTACCATAGAGATATGCAACTTCACCCCTGGATGCCACCAAATACTACACACTGGAACCATAGTGTACTATATAAATGAATCCAAACATATCTGACTTAATTAGGAATTAGGAAAAATCATTAATCTCTTATTATTATTATTATTATTTTTGGTTAAAGCTGACCTGAGATTTTTCACTCTGTGCAATGGAAGGTAGAACACCCTGAGGCCATTATCTGTATTGTTGCTGTGGCTATATAAGGGTTGTCTAACCCATTGCTGCTCCGCCTTGCTCACCCCTGTAATTTAGAGCACTGTCTCACTTTTTATTTGGATGGAGGCTTGTTTGATTAAGTAGCAACAGGAACTGCTTCTTGGGTCACCCTTTTCTGTTAATTCTTGCATTTTTCCATTAAGAGTGAAAAAGTATTTGGAAAAATCCAAACCACTGCAGATAAATAACTGATCCTGACACACAAGCACACACATGCTCTGTATTCATCACTGCAAAAAGGTCCAGAATTTGAGTGAAAATCCCCTGATCATAATTCCTGATACTTCATTATATCCTACAGTACTTTGATGGCTGAGCTGACATATGACAGCAATATGTTCGGTTCTGAATTATCTCTGTGATCTTGACTGTAAATAATGAAACAGTATCTCCAGGTGTAGGGAGTGTGAAACACAAGATCAGAGAGTCTAATGTGACATAATCTGTTCAGGCTACAACAAGATACTCTGAAAATGTGTGCACGTGTGTGTGTGTGTGTGTGTGTGGGAGGGGGGGGGGTAATAACCATAAAGCTTTTTAAAGTCCCAGAGACTATTTTTACATCAAGCATGTTTTGAGTTGTTCATACCAGTTTTAGATGAGTTCATGTAGGAGCTTCTCTCAGAACCGCATTAAAGTTTGGACATGTCCCTTGAATTTGTCTGGAGTGGCTGTGCGTCTATGTGAGGACACAAATGTGACCCGCCACAAGTAAACCTGCAGCAAGTCGGCCCAGCACAAACCAAGTGAACAAAGAAAATAGATTTATTTCATACAAAACGAGGGCTTTTCGGGTTTTTTTTTTTTTCAAAATTATGCGAGGTGAATTTTCGAAAAAGCCATGCTTCACATCACAGTATAGGGGCAATTTTGTATTTGAATTAGGGTTGTTTGATCACTGTAAAGCGACTCCTAGTTAGGGTGTGGTGATACCACAGTCCAGTGCTGTCCCAGAGGAAACACATGGCTACTTAATATGCAGCCACTGCTGGAGGCTCCTCACTGTTACTGCTGCTTCGAGAAGCTGCATGTGTTTTCACCGTTGAATAAAGATGGACAAGGAAAACACATTGCAGAAAAACAAAATTGTGGCTCTTGGAAGACAGAGGCTTCCGGTCATGCCGACGCTGATCTACTATGCTAGCGGACTTTATCGTTAACGCGTTAGTATTTAAGCTAGTTGACTATCGCTAACGTACTACCATTTAAGCTAGCTGACTATCGCTAACGTACTACCATTTAAGCTAGCTGACTATCGCTAACGTACTACCATTTAAGCTAGCTGACTATCGCTAACGCACTACCATTTAAGCTAGCTGACTTCATCAGAGCTCATACACAACAAACAAAAGCATTATTTAGCGGCCAGAACAGACACAGTAGTTATTTTCTGAGATGTCGACATGAATGTCTACAAACAACTTCTATGAATTCTCCTGCTAGCTTCCTGGTCTAATTTCCACATTTTTTTAAAGAGGCCATACCCCGGAAGTGCCAAACAACGCTGCGTTTGTGTGTGTATCTGTGTCATTACCTCGTCTATGAAGCCCTAAGAGTCCATAACAATCAGTTCAGCCTTTGTGTCTTTGTGTGCTTGTTCTGTCGTTTAGCATTAGCGACAGTTTGGCTACAGGCTAAGCTACACGCGTTCGCTCGTGTTTCATTTGCATGTATGTGTGTTTATCATCTCGGTAACCACAACGTTATCCAAGCTACAGGTGTCCTGCAGCAGTCTTTGCGATGGAGGTGGTTCACTTGTCACGGTGTCTTCTGACTCTGGGTCCGACTCCGGATCAAATGCATAAGGGATTACGGCGAGGGGTCGTGACGACGGCATTACTCAATGTTTTGATAATTGCTAGCGGTGCATCTGCCTTTCCAGAGGGGAAGCTGCGGGTCTGAGAGCTGACGTGCCAATTACGTCACTTCACAAGAATCACAAGACAGTCGTGTTCTGCGGGTGTGGTTTCGGTCTGGAACAGCGCGGCTGACGAGAGCATCAGTGATGAGACATCTATAAATCTAAGTTATTATTACATCAGCTCGTTTGCTGCGACTAGGAGGTTTTTGACCATAAAAACGACTTCATGTTTGTAAGTACACCTCCATATCTCACATATAAGTGAGATAGGTCCATGCTATGGCCTCTTTAAAATGTGTTATAGACTGCTTTACGAGAAACAAGTAATACGTCAGAAAAACGTGTGTGAAGGTGTTGGTAGGACGCTGAGGATTTTCAGATTTAATTTGGCCACAGCTTTCATAGGTGTCAGGAAGATTGTCCTAGATCAGTGTTTCCCAAACTTTCTTTATGGGGACCCACTTTTTAAAGATCACAATATAAAACATGATAAGCAAATGTGTGCATATTATATCGACTAATTTACAGCCATAACTGATCAAGCCTGGAAATGGCTTTGGTGAGCCCCTCCAAGAGCAGAAGCCCTGCCATATTCTGTGATGCACTTGTTGCCAACTAATCACACAGCGACAAATGACACAAGACACTTATCTAAAATTCATCAAAACACTTCAGTAAGTCAGTCCCACACACACCGCCTGCAGATAGAAATATTCGCGAGGACAAAAAGAGAGAGTGACAGCCAGTATCTGTTTGCAACAGTGTGACATTTTCCTGATTGGCACCTGAAAAACCTCCGACATGAGAGAAGTCACACACACCATGCAGCTGACAGCAATAGTCTCTGTTCACATTCCTCTCTATATCAAGTGTCACATCACAGCCTCTCAAGTAACCCATGGGCCTGGCATACAGTTCGTCAGCTGCAGCTGGCAACATTCGAGGAAGTTAAACTCATATCAAGTGTACTCCGTGGTTAAAGGGATAGTTCAGGTTTTATTGTATGGGTGTATGAGGTACTGACAAAATACTGTAGTCATCACTAACTGCAATGTACCAAGAACTGTACTGGGAACCAACCAGAGACACATAATCTGATCTGATCACAAGTGGACAGCGCTAAGTAAAGATCTGATCACAAAAAAACACATTCAGAGGTTGTTTTAAACACATGAGGTCACATTCCTGAGCATGTATGAACACAATCTGACCTCAGGACACATTAGAGGCTGCCTCCTCAGCTGATGTACTCTGACCCACTGCAGTTTGAGTTTAATCAGCACCCGTGTGTTCATTTAATTTTAACCGTCACTCACGCTGACGCATACCAGTGCACACACAAACACATTAACAACAACATTTTTATCTTACATGCAGACGTGATGTCAGTGTGCGTATATGAACACTGCACAGGTGAAGCCAGATCTGGTCACGTGATCACAGGAGACACCTCCAGGATGCATTTTAAATTCCTGGGGTAAACTTCATACTGTGATTGGATCACTGAGTCTATGGGTGCCAGTGTGGACCCAAGGACAAACGCCACTATTCTTATCATATGTTCACCATAAGACAGCGTATATAGAGAAAATAAGCAATTTTACATCATAGGCAGTGTTTGTAAAACCCTTTATAATGATTTACTTAAGTGACACAAACTTACCAAACAAGGTAACAGTACACCAGTAGCTCCCATGTAGCCATGGAATAAAAACATTGATATTCTGACTGGAGTTTGGTGCATTTGTCAAATCGCTGACCTCTGTTTTTCTTTTTTTCCCTGCTGGGACCCGTAGATTCCCTGAAAGCAAACCTCACTCAGGCTGTTCCTCAGCACAGGGAGGCGCACACATACAACCACACTTCAAAAAAACCTGAACTTACCCCTTTAAGTTTATCCTTAGGTGTGGGACTGTGTGTGCTGTGATGGCATGTGAGGACATAAAGCAGTGAAAGAGTATGATCCCTGGGGCCTTACTATTTTAGTCTGCAGATTCCAGCAGAATGGGCATAACACATTCACCAAATACCTTGTGCATAGCAAAATGCTTATTTTCAGTGTTGCTAGGTGGATGCATGTTTTATTTGGACGTGTGGTTGTCTGTAGTCAAGCAGCAACATTTACTGTTGTGGAATATGTTTTTTCCCCAACCAGAATGTGGTTCTCTCATTTTCATCATATGACTAAATAAGCTCCCAGCTCTGTTTTGGTGTGCTCTCTCTCTAGCTCCTTTTTTTCCACAAACTGTACATTTGGGTGTTTACTCCCAGAGAGCTCAAAGCAAAGAAACAACTTTGAGATAGAGCAGTATGGGCGTAACCAAAAACTCGGGGGATGGCTGACGTGTGTGAACACGTCCTGTCAGAAAACAGTGTAATCCCAGGTGATGTCCTCATGGACAAACACATGACTCACGCATGTCCATGTGATGTAAGTCCCCGTCCCAATGCGAAAATAATCATTTCAACAAAGAGTCAATAATTCACAGCATCTGTGCATTTGTTCTTCTTAAGAAAACCCCAGTGTTTGTATAATACAGTTGGGAATTATAAAAGCCCCATTTGTTGACACAATAACATGTCTTTGTATTAGTGTTCACAGTAATTGATACTGCTACCACTTTTCCATGAGCTGGAAATCCTCCAACGGCCAAAGTCAAGAGCGTAGATCTATCAGAACAAATGACTGTTGATGAACACAGCTGCAAAATCACTGAAGGAGTCCAAGTAATAATAAGAATTTGGCCAACCATTCCCGAAATGCCACAGCCTTCTGAAAACCCGGTAAAACCTTTAATCACTTGTTTAATCAAATCAAATCAAAGTAAATGTTTATTTATATACCACTCTACAATACCTACATGATAATTGAAGTGCCTCACATAAAAATAAGTAATAATATCATACAATAAAATTGCGGTAATAGCACAAAAATAAAAAACCCAAAGAATCATTGAATATATTAAAAGATGTGCTAAATAAATACACTTTACTTTTAAAAACTCCCAAGTCAATAATTGAATGCAAATCATGGGCTAACCTGTTCCAGAGGGAGCAGTGACAGCAAAGAAGCATTAACCCGACTATTTGTATCTTGACCTGCGGATGTTCAGTAACCATTGACCACATGAACGTAATTAACACACCCTCTTTCCTTTTTCACGTTAAAGCAGGGACGAAAGTAGGCCGTTACAGTCCTTTAGTAAGCACCGCTAAAAGATTCAGAGGCGGTATGCAGCACTGGAAAAAAGGGAGAGCAGATGCCTGTCTAAACATGGTCACACTTTCAGCAATAAAACACATCTGCAAGCATTATTTTAACTGAGACAACACATTTTCTCCTCATTAATTACATTCAAGTCATTCTTTGTGCCCAGCTGGCTCTCAACAAATTCATTTTACACATCATAAATCAACAACCTAATAGTGAATACACTACACCTCTTAATTTGAAAAAAAAAAATATATGGTTTTGTACTGGCTTTATATTTAATAACTATCATATTATGCAGTGTAGTAGTGGCAGAGACATTCCACACATGAATAATCTCCTACTTGTCATACTACAGCATGTAGTTAAGAAAAGGGTTGCTGGATGTAAATGAGCAAACCAGTCACTCAACTAATTCCCATCCACTTGGCATGGGCTGCTCCTACATTGTTAAGTAATTGACTTTTATTTGCTATTAAAATAAATAACGTACCTATTATGCAGTGTATCATACAATTTCCCATTCACAGTCTACCCTTGGTCATATCACAGCTCATTGTTAGCAAAAAAAAAAAAGGATTTTCTTACATTTTGGAATAAAAATGTTTAAAGCAGTACAGGTTGTTTTAATTAATTAAATTAATTAATTCATTGAATTATACTTTCACTTCTGCTTCAATGCCTTCAATGCTCCAGCTCAGGTTACACATGTTACACTATGCTGTTTATAAGAAGGTCAGTTCAAAGATTTACAATCCCATGGCTTTGTTTTGTTTACTTTTTGAAATTGACTTATTAACATATTGTGTAGTTCTTTAAAGCTCCATTACAGACTTTCTTTTTTTTAAGTTAGCTTGTTTATTTTTATATGAGGCACCTGCAATACCTTCATTGCCCACCAGGAGCTTTTAGAATCACTGCACCAAGTCGCTGACCACAGGTTGAGACCAGATATTAAAAGCTTTGCGGCATATGAGGACATACATGTAAAGACGTCCACCACACAGGTGTGTTTTTAGGATGTATTTATGGATTGATATCGATCATTAATGGACTATATGCACAGAGCGTCACTTACAACTTCCCCTAAAACATAAGGTAGCTCCTTAACTACCGATCAGTTGCTAAGGGGGGACTTGTAAGCAATGGTAACAACTGCCTACGCTGCGAGGAAACCAGAAAAAACAAGAATGCAGTTTAGATTTTTGGGAAAGTTATTTTTCCACAGAACATCAGCCTTATTGGACAATTTTATTTTTTACTTTTCCCTGAGTCAGACACCAACTAATGATAGATATGATATGTTTCTATGTATTTAGGGTAATCTGAAGTAAGTCGATTTGCAACATTATTAGTCTGTCTCTGCTCAATTATTGACTGTCTGTTGGATCAAATTAAACTTTCAAAACTCCTATAGCATATCAATGATTTACTATTAGTTGAACAAGATGCCAATCAACCTTTTCTTAAACCTCCCCTTGGGTTTCCTCCCAACATGCTCCTCATTAATCCCAGAAAGAAAAATCTTACTTCATTGTAATTAGTTCACCCACATGTCTGCAAACAGTTAAACAATCAAAAAGAGCCATTCCTGGAGGAAGTTGGCTTATTATTGTGAATTACGGTTGACAGAAGCTGTATTTCCTTGTCTTGTTTCCATGAGCGCTGTATGCTGAGTAAGAGTTGTGTGACCCATGTGTCCCTGATCAACACGCGTCCCCCCGCTTTATTACTTTGACATGTTCGTAATCTTTGATGGCTATCGTGGATGTTTCTTCAGACTGGCTTATTTCCAACAATCAACCATGCAATGCAAAGTCAAATTAACTCACAGATTACATAGTTGTTCATTCATGTACTGCTTTGATTAAAACTGCATACAGGGAGAGAACTTGTTGCGGCGCATGACCAGAAATGTGTAGCGGCAGGATATCCCAACAGCATCAGGAAGGACATCCGCAAAACTAATCAACCCAAAACCACAGAGCCCATTTAGTGGCCAGATTCCCATATTTTTTACGCATGTGATCACCCCAGCTAGATCCTGTGTACGTACAAAGTCCACTAATCAGGGTTTAAGTTGTCTTTATTGTCTGTGAATTAATTCCAAGGACCCTCGCAAACCGCTTGATTGAAATAGACATTTAATGCTGAGTAATTAATCTGCCTAAGAGCTTTCATTCTCCTTGTGTGACTGTGACCACAAAGAGTCTTTGTTTAATAGTCTGATTTCTGTATTTGTAGTCATGCTCTTGTGATGTTTCTAACAAGATGCCCATTTCACCCTCAAATTTAACTTAGTTTAATAATCCATCCAATAGATTGCCATAAATAATTACTTGGGATGAAGGTTGACTTTGGCACCACTAAAGGATGACTCACAGGTGGACACTGTGGCTGCCCATACAGAACATTATGATTCTGGCCAACCAAGTCCGGTTATGCAAATATTACAACACAGGCACCAGCCAATCAAACTAAAGCAACATTAGCAACTCTTGCTATGAATTTGAATTGGACACACTGCTCTAGCCATAGCAATTAGCGCGGACACAATGTATCAACAACAGTGCCATAATCTGTCCATTATAAGCAACCTTTCCTGGAATCCATTCACCCAGAGTCTCGGATTGTGACATACATTTGTGGGAAGAGGGACGCTTAGTGGAGGGGGGGGTGGAGTGGTACAGGGAGGTGGGCGTTGGGATAAGAGCCGGATTAGCGGGAAGCTGTAATTTACTGACGGGGAGCTGTGAAAGAGCTTCCTATCATCACCACCGCCTCTTTCTCGGGTGATTGCCCTCAAGGTATGGAGCTCTGCTGTTAACTACTTTCCTCCTAGTTCTGAATTCATAGAAATATTGGACTTAAAGCTAATCTAGAATGAAGCAGCACAATCATTCAGTCACAGGTGCTCAGCATCTGTCTCAGGATTAAAGTAAGTACATGGGAATGCTTGTGCACTCATCCAGAATAGTGTTTCCTACACTGCTTATATCAGGTCATACTTTTTAGAATATAATTGTTTATATACAAATGTAATGAATATGAAGGCCACTGTATTGAAGCACTATGAACCACTTGCTGACCCATTTTTAATTGTTATGAATTGGTTTCATGAAGCTGCTATGCTGTTATTTCCACATTGTGTTGCCTCAGGGTTACTCACTGTACTCGCAGGACTTAAAGAGCAGAATTTTAACCCTAATTTAACTGCTTTGGATCCATTGTGATGGTTAAATGGCTTTTTCAGGGGAGATTGGGAGGCTGTCTCCACTCCCCCTACCATCTATTAGTGGAAAGCTAGGGTTGCAAGATCAGAAAAAGTGACCGGACTTGCAAAGGTATGCTTTAATATTCCATCTGCGTCTTAGTGCCATTTTATTTCTCAAGTTGCAATGATTTGACTGAAGCCATTGAACCATTACACAATGATAATGACAATGTTAACCCTGCAATTATTTACATTACCTTGCCTGTTGGTAATGCTAATGCTAATGCTAGACTCCGAGTTGAATGTTAGTCACAGCGCTAGACTGCATCCAGTTGTTTCCCTCCAGGCCCTTTTAAACGTTCAGTGACTCTCTGGAGTAAGATGAATGGAGGTTAATCAGAAAGTTGAAGATGTCAGGATACTGCGGGTCTGGAATAACGTCCACTCTGGCTGTTCCAAACTCCGAAAAAGCACATTCACAATTATAAGGATCAGATATATTCAGTCTGTCAAGTTTCGTGATAGATCGGTTGATCTCTGTGGATTTAAAGGCGACGGTCCTGTTCACTGTTGCCGTATCTAAGGCTGCCAACATGGAAACCGAGTCACATGACTTACGGAGCTCAGACTTTAATTTATGCATACAGTGTCATCATCGTTTTCATACATTAGGCCTTGATACTGTCTCGGTAATTACAACACTCTTGGAGGCATCGTCCCCGAATCATGTCATAACCTACATACACATCAACCTTTCCCCTAAGTACTTCAGAGGTACATATCAATCAAAAGTAAAAAGGTGGGAAAAAATGATTTCTTTTCTTAACTGGCCGAGAAGACACATTGCCTTTCGTCATTTCCAGACATGCCTATATAAGCCATATTCATGTTTTTAGATTAGGAGTGTTGTTAAATCCAAGTCCCAGGTCAAGCTGTATGCGCCAGATTGCTGTGATGTTAAGGCGTTTGCAGATTATTACAAAAACTTGTATGAGTCATCCTGCCTGTTTGTGCGTACCGCAGAGACAAAGTCCTCTCTTTTTTTCCTCTTCGCAAACACAAGCAGCTGTTCACCCCCACCCCACAACCCACCCATTATACAGTGAAAGCACCTGGTGCCTACTGTACAATCCTGATAAACAACCAAGTAAGCAAAAGGGGGCAAATCACTGTTAGAAAACTCCTCTGGGTCAGCCTCTTGGTTCAGTCACCCAGGCCCCACAGCCCCCATTGTTGTTGTGAGTGTGAGGAATGTGGCAGGGAGGGAAACACCAAATAATACATGTATTTTTTTTCAGTATAAACTGATGAGCTTTTCCCTTTCTGCTGCCTCTCATTGTCAAACCCTTATACCTGACTCTGCTGAATTACCAAAATCTCAACCTAGCTATGGCCCTCTTTGGATTTTCTTTCTTTTCTTTCTTTCTTTTTATTCCAAAGGCATACCCCTTCCTCCCAATGCACAGGGGTTATAACCGTCCCACCTGAAGAGAGAATAACATTCTAAATCCATATTAGAGCTCCTTCCCCAAAAGCTTTGGTCAACAGATGGTTTACCCAAATCCCCGAGACCTCACAGCCGTCCCCATCACCCCCAACCCATTTGATTCTGAGCCTGGACATGGGTTGGCTCGGTTATACTGAACTAAAACTTTATTCCATTATTTTCTCAAATGATATTGTGTATTTTTTTTTTTCTTTTATTTATTTCCCAGGAAAAAAACAAAACAAAACTGGTATTAAAACTCCAGGAAGACTGCATTTAGTCTCTCATCTCACATTTATGTGACTTCGTGTGATGCGCTAACAAGAAGCTTATTCATAAGGTACGTCGCTCTGGCTGGATTTCCTGCAATCAGCGTGTTTTGATTCACACATCACAGGTGATTTCTCTCCGCTGGCTTTGAGATAAGCAGCGAGGATTGTTCTGCCAGAACCAATTAGGGCGAACGCGGCACTGTTCAGGAAGTGTCCCCGCTGCTGGCTTTTGCAGCAGTGTTCAGTCATTAAGCCCCAACAGGAGTGGCCGGTTAATTGTAATCTTTGAGTGCTGGAACAACAGCCACGCTGTGGTGACCCCCCCCCCCCCCCCAACACCCCAACACACACACACACATATACGTACATACACACAGACTGCACCCCCCGCTTTCCAAAACAAGCTGCTTGTCAAGTAGCTTGACTTGTCCACAGGAAAATGGTAATAAAGATGTGACCAATCACTGCTGACCAGGAGTAATTTCAGAGAATGATTGGTAATATTAAGACCTTGCAGCTTCTTTTTTTAGTAAACATTTTACTATACTTTACTATAACTGTTGGAAACTTTCATTATCCTCCATGCCCTTTATCACAGCCTTACGGTCCATACTTGGCCATGAGATTAAAAGAAGAAACCTAACGTTTCTGAAGAGATTAGCAAGAAAACAAAGGCGGGTTTCTTCCCTCTATAACGATATCCATCTCTCCTCTATGTGTAACTCACAATATATAAGGCTGCTGAGTATTATTATTTTTTTTGTTACAACTTGCCACAGGAATGTTGTCTTGTTTTGCAGTCTTGGTTCCACTCTGTGGGGTCCTATTTACAGTATGTGTTCCTTTGAGGAACGCAATAGCAGTGTTGTAACACAGACACACATCGCATGGGACATGCTGCCATTTTTATAGCATTTTGTTTAGGGATTATTTAGGTTTTGAAAGTGAAATTTTGATGTACTGACACATACAGTAGTCAGTGCTAACTGCACTGTGTGCACCAGAAATACAACTAAAAACTGATTTTAGCATATGAGCCATAATAACCTGTTCACTACTTTCTATATCAAAGTATTTTGTGAGGTGAACTAAAGTTTTTATACGTCTCACTCCCTTGCACCAAAGTCAGTCAGTCAGTCATCATCTACCGCTTTATCCTCCACCAGAGGGTCGCGGGGGGTGCCGTGCCAATCTCAGCTACATCGGGCGATAGGCGGGGTACACCCTGGACAGTTCACCAGTCCATCGCAGGGCCACACACAGATAGAGACAAACAACCATTCACTCTCACACTCACGGTCAATTTAGAGTGTCCAATTTACCTAATCCCCACATTGCATGTTTTTGGACTGTGGGAGGAAGCCGGAGAACCCGGAGAGAACCCACGCATACACGGGGAGAACATGCAAACTCCATGCAGAAAGGCCCCCCCCAACCGGGGCTCGAACCCGGGTCTTCTCGCTGCAAGGTGAGAGTGCTAACCACTACTCCACCGTGTGGCCCCCTTGCACCAAAGTCCATATGAAAAATGGACATTTTTAGCTCACAGGAGCTGCTGGTCTATTACTAACTTGTCTTGTAGGTTTATTTCACCTATGTGAATCTACATGAAGGATTTCAAACACGGAAGTCACAATATAACTATGTGAACTCACTGATGGAGGCAGCAGTGGATGAAAAACCCCTGTGTGCTGTGATGTGAAATTGTTGAATTTCTCTATGGACTTTGGTGAAGAGAGTGAGGGATTTACAAAGTGACTTTAACTTTAGTTTCAAATAAAAGGAGAAAAAAAAACAAGCTCTCCATCAGGCGATATAAGGTAGCATATGCTTGTTGATGTAGGTTTTATTAGGTGAGTCTTCTGCTAAGTGGCTAAAATGTTGTTTATCTGAGTTTAAGCCTCCATTGGTACACATAAATACAACCTATAGATCAGTTAGTACTAATATATGCCCTTTTCCCTTATGTGTGTCATTTTCCCAGAGCATTAGAGGCTTGTTGCATGAACTGTAATGTTTTGTTGTATATCATTTGTATATGTATACACTGATGGCCGTTGCATATGTATTGTCCTGTACAAAGTATTACATTACACTGTCAGTGTGCTTTGTGCACAATTAATCCATAGCACGGCGTGCACACAGTGTGCCAGCATGCACAATGCTGCACGTACACTACTTCACAGTCCATGTGAACCTGATCTGTTTGATCTCGGACAGTAGATGTGAACACAGCATGGGAGTGTGACACTCCTACTGTACCCGTCAGCGCCGAGTGTCACCTCACGGTGGCCTGTGCATCTTTAGCTAGCACGCAATCCTCTGTCAGCTGCTGTCAAGACGCTGCAGGTGCTTTTCTGCGCCAGCGTTCCCACACTGAAGGGCACTGGGGGGCATGGACACCTTAGCTGCCTATTCAGCCAACACACTGCACAGGGCGGGCAAGCAGGGCCGGGCCCCTCCCCTCTCAATAGCACAGGGCAGCTCCTCTCTCCGTAGCCCAACAATGGGCACTGCTATCACTGCCTGGCTACACAAACCAGGGCGGGGACCCGCCAAGTGCTCATAAAAGACCCTGTCACTTTGACACTGGCAATCAGAGAGCTTGCCTTTATGAAAACCAAAGAGAGGAAAAAGCTCTTTCTCTCAGTCGCTCCACGTTTCCTGCTCACTTCCCTTTGTCTCCGAGCTCACCTGTGCCTGATGTGACATGTTGTCGACTCTATCAAAAGCTTGGTTGTTGGGTTGCGAGGTGGTCTCTGAGTGGATCTGTGGTTGTCAGCTGGAAATGTGAGGATGGAGCACAACAGGGAAGCCAGTCACTAATGTGTTATATACTTTTTGAAGAAATAAGTTAAAGAAGATTTACATAAAGTCTTGGGGCATTCTCCATCTCATTGTAATTGCTATATTGTTAGCTGCAACAACACTTGTGCTTTGACAAAGGAAACCCGATAGATTATGTCTTTTGTTCATTTACTAATAATGAAAATAATCTACATTCACATCATTTACAGTATGTAGAATTAATTAAACATTTTACAAAAAATGGCAAAAGTGATAGTTCAGGGTTTTTCTTATATTAAATATGGTTGTATAAAGCATTGTCACACAGCATTTGACTGCACTGTTCATGCTCCTTGCACACATGATAGGAAGGCACTCTCTGAAATCATGGCTGCCAGTGGGTGCACAAGGAAACACATATTTTGGCTACGGACTATAACAAATGAGTGTTAAGAATATGTTTGGCAACTTTTTCCAAAAGAAAATGGAAGTTTGTGTCCCTTTGATAGATAGATAGATAGATAGATAGATGTATTTATTCTGATTTAGAATACAATAGAATCAATAGACACTTGCTTGTGCTTGCATGAATGAGTCATTACTTCTTGTCTTGTCAGGTGACAGGCAGATGAAAGTATGTCAGGTATTGTATATTGGATTCTGCACAGTACAAAAGCAGGATCATGTGAGGATGTGATCTTTTATGCTCCAGCCTTTGTCGCATGTAAAAGTGCATGTAGAATGAATCCACTGCGTAGACTGTGGATCCAGCTTAGTAGTAGTATTTTGAATCACAGCAAAGGTTGATTTTAACCCTAAGAGGGACTTTCCCCACAAATAATGACTCGCTGTTGGTGCCAAGATGGCAGACAATGTGTCCATTCTCTTTTCCAGCTCATCATTTTTCTTGGCCTGGGCACTTCCATGGAAAAATATGATTACAAAACCTGATATTATCCCCGCCTCTTTGGTTTCCTCAGAAGGGCCCATTGGGAATTCATCAATACACAGATTAATAGTTGTGATGTGGCTTGTTCCATTTGTGAAGCTGTCAGCGATCTTGCTGCTGGAAACATTAGCATGCTTTGTTTCCAATGTTGCAATAAAACGTTGCAGACGAGGGAGAACATAAAAATCCTCCATTTACCCGACTCTCAAACTGCCGCTTGTGGAGACGCATTATCATTTCCTGTAAAGTGCGTGAAAAAATAAATAAATAAACAGCCCTTTTTAAAACTATTTTAGGGATCCCTTAACACATCTAGCGATATATATTTATGAGGATATGAGTCAAAGCTCCACTCTTCTTATCCTGGCTGCACGTGGAAAAAAGTCAGAGTTTAAATGCAGCAACAGTGTTTGTATATTCTTTAATTGTGCTTGCTCGCCACCGTGTCTCATGTTGAACTCAGTGGGGGCAATAAAGCAGCTTCTAAAACAGCACCTCACTGTACAGGTTTAGCACTGTTGTCATTTTCATTAGGGGGGGGAAATGTTTTTTTCTACAACTGCTCGTGAGGCTCCGATGAATGCCTCGTATGTTGCCAGTGTCCCTCGTGGCACCATCATAAACATTATAAATGTTTCCCTGTCTCTTATTGCTCAGCTACATACAAGCCTTTATTCAATTTGATCCCCCCGACACATGTCTGACAGGGAATTTCAGCATCGTGCCACTTTTCCTTTCGAGCTTCCAAAACACAGCCGGCTATCTGTCCATGTCCTGACGAGTGCCGTTTCCTGTATGGTTCCAGTGCTCATTTGAACATATTAATCCTGGAGTCTGCTCGGGGGCAGACTGGCTCCTGCTCGGGAATCAGCCAGACACGGAGCATTGTGTCAGCCGCACTCAGATTTGGCACACTCAATTATTTTTTATTATTAAGGGCAGCGCGTTGACTTTGAGCGACCACACTGAGGGCCTCACTTGTTTTGAGAACATGAACGTTGTTGTTCGATGAGAAGTGACTGCGGTAATTATTTCGTCAAATGCTCACACTAAAACAAATTTCAGGGTGGTTGGACAGGGATTGGAAAATTGTTAATGTCCCTGAGGGACAAGTTTGAGGACAGAGAAAATGCACACTACATAGGGACATACATAAATGGACAAAACATAAAAATGTATTTCTGGATGATAATGTGCATATGACAACTAGGCTACTTGTTAAACAATCTCACAGCTGATGGGACAAATGGTTTCAGGTATCTCCTTGATTTGGCCCTCCTGGTGTAAGCATAAATTCTGCATGCAGAGGTTGCTGAAGGTCTCCCAGGACGACCTGGGCCTTCTGAGTGGACAGTTCACTTAAACCAACAAGTCATTTCCAAAGGTTAAAAAGTGACTCAATGAAAACATGAACAATTTCCTCGTCAATGGTTAGCCATCAGTGTTTTATCAAAGGTCCACAGCTGAACCACTGATGACTGTGGGTCCCTGTGAAGACGGCATCGTTTCAGGAAACATCTCCGTCTCAAAACGCTGTAGGACATATGCCAGACTGTAGGTTGTGCTGTAACGTTACACCAAAACCAGAGAAACACAAAAACAAAAGAGGTTTTACACATTACATTTATAATAACGGAAACGGAGACAGAATTAACTGAGCCAGGGGACTTTTTGTTCTGTTTTAAAAAACAAAACTACTGACTTTCTGTCATAAACCCCAATGCTTTACAAGAAGGAAAAGCACAATTCTGCTGCACGAGTGAGATTCATCTAACTGTATTTACTGCGGGCAGACACACACACACACACACACACACACAGGGCACATTAACAGAGTCACAGACAAGAAGAAGCTGTTCAGTACATCAGTGTGTTTAGCACCAAAATCACTGATCTGTATTGTTTATTCAAGTAAAAATAGGTTTTGTTTTCTCCTCTCTTTATTTTACAATTCAACACCCTTTTCACCCCCTGTGTGAAATCTCTAAAGACAGGATGTGTCCTCGATCTCCAAACACAAGACAATGAATGACAGCGCATAAGAGAGAGCTGGGAATATGACGTCGCTGTTTTCGTAGGTTGACATTTTGAGATTTTCCCACTCTGGGAGACGTTTTCAAAAAAAATACCATTTCAGGTCCCATAAAATGGTGTCTCTGTGTGGACTGAAGTCTTTCAAACTAAAAAGTATTCACCTAAAACCATGTTATGTGTGGACAGGTCCTTAGAGATGTTACCTTCGCTTAGGGCTGCCTCAGCCCGTGGATGAGTAAACCACTTACTTCTAGCTTCAACATTTGGGTACAACAACCTGTCCTCCAACTGAAACGTACATATAGGTCGTTTTTTCAACCCCTGAAAACTTACATCTAGGTCGTTTTCTGAAAACGTGACTGTGGGTCGTTTTTTTCAAACCCCTGAATGCAACGTAAAGGTAGTATTTTCCAACTCGGATATGCACAGATGTTACTGAGGGTAGGGTTAGGGCAAAAAAGACAGGGTTAGGTAGTAAAAATAAAAAAAATATTAAAAAGGTTGTATAGTTAGGGACCGGAGCGCGGTCGACAATGGTTCGGTCCCTAACTATACCACCTTTTTAATATTTTTTTTATTTTAGAGCGCATTTCACAGCGCTCTCGCCAGTGAAATGCACTTATTGTAAGTCGCTTTGGATAAAAGCGTCTGCGTCAAATGACATGTAATGTAATGTAATGTAATGTAATGGATAAGTGGAAAGGGAACTTGGCTTTTTACCGGAGGGTTGCTGGTTCCAATTCCTACATATCAGGGGCTGGGATATCTCTGAACAAGGTACCTGATTCCCACTGCTCCCCATTGATTGGTTTAATTGGTCACTCAAGTGAAGCACGGCTCGGCACGGCACAGCTCAACTCTACTGTTGTTGGTTTTTGTTTTGCTTTTCCAGGAGTGATACTGAATGTAATGCCAAACTGTAGATACGTTAAAAAGACGGACAAATCCTGAAAACCTGCTCTAATCTCCAACGTTTAGCTAGGAAATTTCTAAAATGTAGCAGTCATAAATCACAACCCCTTCCATCGTATTTTAATTCCGATCTAATCTTTTTAATGAACTGATTCTAATGACTCAGTAGAACTGCTTTGCACGTCACACAGCCGTGGTATGTCAAGCCGTGCAGTGTCAAGCTGTGCTAATAATAATAATGCATTTTATTTAGAAGTGCCTTTCCAACCCTTAAGGACACTTTACACAAACACAACAACAATAAAAAAAAAAAAAACAGGATGACACAGTAAAGAGATAATGGAGTGAAATTACAGAAAGCAGGCTATTTTGAACAAGTGGGTTTTGAGTCTGGATTTGAAGAGGGGAAGAGAGTCAGAGTTCCGGATGTCTGGTGGGAGTGAATTCCAGAGATGGGGAGAAGAGCGGCTGGAAGCTCTGCTGAGGCGGGTGGAGGAGGAGGATCTGAGGGAGCAGGAGCAGGAGGAGGTTCGAAGAGATACGGAGGGGCGAGGTTGCGGATGGCCTTGAAAGCATACAGGAGGATTTTGAATTTAATTCTGAGATTAACCCGAGAGCCAGTGGAGTTGCTGGATGTGGTGGAATGAAGGGGTTCTGGTGATGATGCGGGCAGCTGAATTTTGGACCGAGTGTATGAGGGAGACCAGAGAGAGTGTTACAGTAATCAATGCAGAGGTGACAAAGCTGTGAACAATGACTGAAGTTGTATGGGAATAAGTTGATTAATATTGCATAGATGATGTGGGATTGTGGGACAATTTCTGTTTTGTCACTGTTTAATTTAAAGGGAAATTGGTGACTCTAGTGGCTATTTTGAGTTAGGTGGTCGGTCAGTGTTCTTTTATGGGTTAAGTGGTTCTTGGTGTGAAAAACACTGGTTTAGAGCATGGTTGAACTTAGTTCATCTGTCCCCTAAAGAAATGTGAGTAATCTAAGCTTGATGATAAATACTGTTTCAAGCTGCAGAGACTAACTCTTTATTTTGCTGTGTCTTTCAGCCGATAACTGGCTCGGTCAAGCAATACTCTCAGACCTGCCTGCGGGACCTCTGTGTGTATACAGCAGCAGTGGCAAAGGAGTGTTTATTTATCCCATCAAACTGCAGATCCACTTGGTTTTTTTGAGCAGCAGAATTCACTTCTGAGACTTTTTGTCAAAGCTCCTCCTTGTTTTCAGTCACACTCCAACCTGTTTGCCTGTCGTCTTACTTTATTAGCACAATGTTCCTGTTGCCTCTGTCAGTCTTGACATAAAACAAATCTCTTCTTGTGTGCAGGTATCTGCAGGCTGAAAATGGAGAGTGTTTGACACAACTACAACACAGGCAAGTGAGAACACCATCAGCCCATGCCTCCATGATGGACATATGTTTGCACGTATATGTGGTACTTGTAAAGAGGAAATAAAGGTGTGGAGGCTTGTGTGGTGGTTGGTCAAGTCCAAGGCAGACATGAGACCTGAGATGCCACATGTGCACAAACCTGTTCTTATCACACAATTACCTGGTCTCCAGGTCTGTCATCCCCCCCTGAGGAATTCTGAGTAATTACCAAAACAATGCCAGTGCCTCTTCATGTTGTATGACTAGGAGATCTCTTATCACCCCATCCCATCATCCCAAGTGCTAAACATCAAGGTTTAGCAGACGCTAAACGTTTGTTTTAGCGGGAGAATCCACTTGTGAACCTTTTAGTGGGTAATTCTTGACATTGGGGTGAAACAATTAACTGACAAATCAGTAACCGTTTACAAAGTCAAAAGGTACAAATTAGGGCTGTCATTGTTAACGTGTCGGGGCCAAAACCATGCTCCTGCATTAACATTTCTGAACTTGTGTTGCCTCAGGCTTATTGTGCGTCTTTAGATGTCAAATAATAAGATACATCTAAAAGTCAATTGCATAAAGGTTTTTTTTTTTCCCATTAATTCAAAGACTAAGAGTTAGTTTACATTGTTCATATGGACTTAAACTGTTGTGAATTGCAAAATAAAAGCATTTTTTTTCACTATAATTCACTATAATTGTTGAACATCAGCAATTTATGGCAATTTAGAAAAAAATTCTACTACTATACATGGATGACTGTATTGATCTAAATACCCGATGAACCAAGTGATGTCTCATCTTGTCATGGCATGATTTTGTGCACACTTTCATGAGCAACTGCCACGAGACATAATGTTTAAACTGCAATTGCTGTCAAAATTGTCATTTATACATTGGCTAAAAACATGACTTTGATCCCTTTTCTTTCCTTCTACTCAATCTTATATTTGCTCATTCCCCTCCACTTTCATCCTTATTCCTTGACAAACTCATTTGGACCTATGTTTGAAAGTACAAGATATATGTACAGACTCAAAAATATGGGAACAATATAAGAACATTTCTGTACCTGTAGGTCTACACATCACGTGAACAATATTGTGCTTAGAGACGCCAGAAATGTGCCTTTAGACTATTCCTTTTAAAATGTAAATTCCATAAATTAGACTGTTCTTCATGCAATTGGACAAAATGTAATTATTTTGTGGACAATTATTTAGTTGTCTCTTAAAACAAATTCAGTGGGTTCATTTGTGTACCATAGTAATGGAATATACATATATGCATTTCACTGTACTACTATTGTTTGTAACTGGTAAGGTACAAACATTTACTTTTACTAACATGCAAAATAATTTGTACCATTTTAGAAAACTTCCCTTTTTGAGTGTGTATAGTCTATGTGGTATGCATGTATACTGTATGTAGTATTTATATTTGTGTTTATATTGTTTATATACTATGTATATGCACTGCAGGCACATCTGTTTTTGAGCAGCATAAGTCAAAAAGGTAGAGATAGATTTTGTAAAACAAATTCTGGGCATACAATAAAAGATTTTTAGCACAAACAGAAAGGTGTGTTTGGTCAATTATTTCTTTGTTCTAACAATGGTTCTTGGCAATAAATCTTAAACCATTGGAAAGCCTGTTCGTTTCTCTTTTAAATGGTATGGTGCCACATTTCTAAGGAAAATGCATTGTGGGTTGAGCAGCAAAGTTGAGTATGTGGTTTGATGGGACCATGATGAGACCTACAGTACGTGAGCTGGGGCCTGTTTCAGAAAGCAGGTTCAACAAACTCTGAGTATGTTCACTCTGAGTTAAGTGTGTGTGCCGGGAATGAAAAAAGCCATCATCAATGGAGCTCTGATATTACGATTCACCATGGAAGCGGGTAAACAAAGACCACAGCCTCCATTTAAATCCAGTTGAGCAGAAATATTAACACATGCCAATGACCATGACATTTATCTTCAAAAACATAAGTGAAGAGAAGAGTCAATAAATGAACACTATCACAATTTATACAGTGTAATCCACTCATTCATCATTTAACAGACTTTAATTTTCTTTAATGGATGATAAAATGCTGCAGTCCTACCATTATGTTACATTTGATTTGATATTTATTCATTTGTAACCTGACGGGGACAAATGCATGAGACACATACTGAAGATGAGAATATGGATCAAACTGATAAAACATAGTTTACTTATGGACCTATAATAATAAAGTCCAACTTAAGTGTCGTTGTTTAAACGGACTCACTTTTTTCACTCTATTTCACATTAAAACATTTTGCTCAATGATATTTCATGTCTATATTTCGACGTGTAAATATAAACGCAGTCACTGAAATGCTGTCAAAGCACATTAAGATTTCGTCTACAGCTAAAAATGAAAGTGTTTCCAGCTGCATCAGAAATATTCAAATCAGCTATAATCTCCATCATGATGTGATCTATTTTGTTCAGTCCAATGCTGATATCTGACTGATAAGATATGATATCTGACTGTGTTCAAGAAACTTGTTCATTATTCTTTATTATTATTATAACAATAATAATAATAATAAGAGCTTTAACCTTAACTGTCCTCACTGTGAAACAGATGTTGTTACTTAGGTGTCAATCAATACACTTAAAATCTAGAAGCAGATCAGATTTGATGCTTATCGTCCTGTTTGTATATAAGAAAACAAACAAACAATGTTTAATGGTTAAGGCTGCCTCTGATTAAAATAACTTAAATATTAACTTTTAATAATACTTCATGCAAGCACATTCTAATAAAAGCATAGTTACTAGAATGACATCACATAAAGCAAAAAAGTAATAAAAGCGATAAAACATTAAATAAAACAAACACATATAACAGGTTGAGCAATGTTGCTTCACTTGCATGCAATGACTTGTTGAAAAAGACCTTTAACCTTCAACCTGTCATTGCTTCTGACACTCATGATGTAACGTTGACAAGAAACGTGCCCCACCATTAACTTAACTGTCATCTTTACAAGTTTTTCAGGGAAGTGGAGGAAACACTCAAATGAAAGCAGTTTGCGGAAAAAGACAGAGCTTGACGATGTGAATAGTTCCAGCTATTGCTGTCATTCACTGCTCACTGTGTTAGTTAAAACATTTTTGTTCAACTTTATAAACATACAGTTCATTGTCCCACAGTTACATGTAACTTGATTTTATCAATGAGTTGTTGATGAATGTCACAAAATGTTGAATATTGAATATTGATCGGTGTTTGTTTCCTGAACCTTAAAATGATGATGATCTCAAACGTGTTGTTGTGTCCATAAAACAAGACAAAACAAACAGTTTTGATTTACTTCTTATTTATTTAAGAAGATTACATAACTATTTTGTTACTGCTAATTGCATTCCTAAATAAAACCTTGTAAAAACACAAATAATTACAAAAAATGATATCAAATGAAATTAAACCATAAATAAAAAGAGCTAGTCTAAGGACAACATGTGTGTGTATCTATGCAGGCATGTGGCACAGGGTTTAGGCCAACACATGATGACAGGCAAACATTAAATTATTATAATAATATGTAACAGAAGTTTGCCATGCAATGATAGTTGCACAAACTGGCAATTGGGAGGTTTTGCTCCTACTGCCAAAAGGCCACTGTTACCACATGAAGATAATCCAAACTGTTGTTGTTTTGCACACCACTGCATTTTTTTCATATCTGATCTGTGCCTACCTGCACAGAAAACCCGCTGCAATACATAATCTTATATGAAAATATAAGACACTTCATCCTTTACTCCCAAGCACATTATCTCCACTGACATTATGCACTCAACACAAAATCCCTGTTACCACTACAAGTTGTCCTTTAGGTCAACTTCACCCTCCTCATCTGTCAAGCTAACAGTGCATGACAACATGAAACCCAGATTTTAAAATAAAAACATCCTCCCCTTGGTTGATATGAAATGGAGGTGTATTCGTCAACCAGTAGAACAGGGGACTTTGGCGTTGTTACACACACACAAAGAGGGGACTCAATGTTGAACAGGGGACATTTTTCAGGTCCCCTCTTTGTCATGCTTTAAATCAACCTAAAATCATGTCTAAGACACTCTGGTGATTTTTTTTATTGTTAAGCAAAGTGGGGACTTGGAAGTGTGTGAGTGTTAAAGCCCATACTCAGCAGCACTCCTGGTGGCTGGAGCAGGGATTTTAACACCTCATTCACACTTGTCGTTTCTTAACACTCCTCCATTGTCTGAATGGCTCGCAGCCGCAGACAGTCTTCCAGATAGTAGTAGGGCTATTCATCAAAGTACTTTGAAGAAACCAGTCTATTGAAACACAATGTATTGTTTTTGAAACAAAATATAAAGGTTCAGCTTTAGGAGATTTCATGTAGATAAGTTTCAAGCTTGACACTGTATTAAAATAAAGGACTGCCCAGAAAGCAGGAGAGCAATACGTATTTTAATATACTAAAAAGAAAAAGAAAGGGATACAATTTTAAATAAAATGGTCAGAAGAATTAACCTTTCTTTTCTATCTTAAATAAGCACTAACATATTTAGAGTCTGACTTAACATCCGATTTGACTAGACCGTTCCAAGTTTTCAGCCCCAAAATACTCACCAAACCAGTTTTCACAGGGCCTGGATGTCAGTTTTCAACTTGTGTGCTCAGTCTTTACTTAAAGGAATACAAGTAGTTTGTTGTTGTGCATTACAGAAAAATGTCCACACTGTTGGTTATGCAGATAATGACACTTCAAGTTTCCACTTGGATAGCACAGAGCGACAGGCACACTCCAGCATGGGTGAAAAGAAGAAATAAGAAGGATTATTTAAAACATAACTCATTATCGCTACTAAATAATTCAAGAATTAAACATGATTAGTTATCATGTTCTTTGTTTTTTTGTTTTGAATACAGTATAATGGCTCTATTTTAGCCGAATTAAAATGATGGGCTACCCACAGGGCAAGGGAGTGATAATTACCTGAAAATCTAAAGATGGGGAAAGAAAAGAAAAACAATAAAATGGTTTATAGCCAGATCTTCTACACTTATAGGAATTACTTTTTATTTGTTCATTTGTATTAGAGCAAAAGGTCTACACTTAGATAGTGTGGGACGACACAAGTCCACTGTTGGTTGGTGAATAATGACACAAGTCCCCTCTTAGATAGCATGGAGCAATACTTACACTCCAAATTTTTAAAGCCCTGGCTTCCAGTCAGTTTTTAAAAAAATGTAATTTAAAGTAATCTGCAAATATAAGAATGTAATTTGCTGAAGGTAGCCGAGGGTACGCTATAGAGTGGGAGTGGGTTTGGCCAGGAAAAATCAGAAGCAGAGTGAAAATATGGACAAAAAGATTTATTTAGGCTTGAGGGAGAAAAAAAATCAAGCATTAAGTGTCCATGGGCAAAATTCAAATAAATCAAAGGAACAAAAATAAATCAAAATTCTGCACAAAGTCAAAGGTTGGCAAAAATTATAGCAACATTCCAAATCCGCTCATCATCCAAGTGCTAACATGCAATAGTCAAGACTACTGACATAGACTGCACGCACAAACATATAGCAGGTGGCCAGCACCATTTACAATTAAGGGGGGAAACATATAACAATTAATTAATACATAAATAACAAGACAGACTCTGAACAAAGTACAACTTCTTCAATGTCAACAAATAAACAGCTTTACAAAATAAATACAAAACAGTCCACTCTCTTGCCCATGAAAAGGATACAACACATAGGGGGGTTGATCAAGACCCACCTCTGACATCCCCATGGTCAGGACTACTGTGGACTAGGCCAATAAGGCCCCTCCGTTTCTGAACGGCTCCTTTTCGCTGCCGGATAGACGCGGCCAGACGGTGGACCACAACGCCAACGGCGCAAAGGGTAATCCATTCCCCGCTACATGTTCATGTTATGCCCAAGTTTGCGCAGAATTTATGCTCAAGTTAACTGTCCACCACATCCCGAATAATCCTGTACGTGTCCTCTTCTGCAGATGCGCACGGCAGCTGCCCCGCACTCGCCCGCGGCAACCGCTGCATGTACGAATGAGCGCGGCTGCTAACGTCCTTGTATAAGAATGTGTGTGTGTGTGTGTGTCACATAATTGAGGTTCCCGTGACTGTGATTTACATCCCTCCCAACATTATAGAAAAGGTGTGTGTGTGGGGGGGGGGTAATCTGTAATTACTTGATAATTGCATCTTAGTTGTCTCTAATTGCCATTATGCCACAATCCATGACTGACCGACAGTGTGAAACACACCATGGTTTTCACATAAACTGGGGGAAACCATGAGTCATGATACAAAGCCCATTACAACTCATCAAGTAGACCTATAAAAAGACCTTTAAAGTCTAACTTCTAAACAAATGTCTGTTACATTCAACCAGCGGTCAAATGAGTTCACACAGTGCTGATTAAACCTATCATGTGGATGATGCACTGTACTACAACAGCGTATTAGGGCCAAACTAAAGAGGGAAAAAAATGTTTAATCTTTAGAGAGAATGGAGTATTTCTTTATTTGTGAAGCTCCTGATCATCTGAGGTTTTCCTTTTACGACTTTATTCTCCTAATATTACAACTTTATTTTTGAAATATTACAACTGTATCCTCATAATATTATGTCTTATTAAAAAAATATTTTTAATGTCTTCAGTTTAGCCCTAATACTCTTTAATACTGTACCTTTGAGTTGTCCATGTTATTTTTCTGTTTCATTGTTTGTTTTTATTGTTTTATTTTAATCTATTTTATTGCCTCAAGTGAGCTTTTATGTTTTTGATTTACTCTGTCCTGTTAATTATCCTGTACAGCACTATGGTCCTCTGTGGTCGTATTGAAGTGCTTTACAAATACATTTGGATTGGATTTCGGTGCCAAATGCAGACACTTCAGATAATGAACACCTGTTGTTGATAAACTGTTTATCCCAAACCCTTGAGAAGCACCATTATATTGTTGAGTGTTGTCAAGTCATCATGTTTTTTGTGCGCTGGTGCACGTTTCTTGAAAAGAACAGAAACAAAACAGCAGCACATGATGTGTGGGAATGTGCTCACAACCTTGGCAGAATGTAAACAGTTGGCAGCTGCCTACAGATTAGACGTTGGGAAATAACATCCGAGAGATGCATCCCACAGACGTCTGAGAGTTTTCACATAAAATGTATAGTGATAAGCGGAGGAGAGGTGCTTTAAGGTGTTGCATACAGAACAACAGAACAATGGCCTAAGTAAGAACACAAGTTTGTGCATGTGGGTTAGGGTGCGTGCTTTCCAACTGTCAGTTTATTGATTGTTTGTGCAATCAGTTTGAAATAGTTTATTTTTTCTAAAATAACACTCCTAATTTCTTTGTGTTCTTTTGAGGTCACGGGACATTCTCTCTTTGGGAACAACCCATGACGTAAGAAATGCTGATTACAAATGGAATCTAGCATTATCTTTAGTCTCCATAGTGCAACATGATAAGGCGTATTTCTACTTCCTTGGATGGGATGCTAGTCGCAGGGAAGCTGTAGGTACTTTTGTTTCATATTGCTTATGATTACGGCCACTATTTCAACCTCTGACCCACTCTAGA
This sequence comes from Solea solea, assembly GCF_958295425.1. Taxonomy (NCBI): domain Eukaryota; kingdom Metazoa; phylum Chordata; class Actinopteri; order Pleuronectiformes; family Soleidae; genus Solea; species Solea solea. The sequence goes on from NC_081135.1 coordinate 11,972,346, forward strand.
GGTAACCACTCTAAACATTAGGCCATCTGTCCAGTGTAAAGCAATTAGAAGAAAAAAATCCATTGGTCACAGGTTTGTATCCGCTCTTTATCACCAATTTGTTTTGAGGTGTAAAAGCAATAGACTGGCCGTTCTCTTTAAAAGACAGGTGTTGTGTATTTTAAAGGGATTGATTTGAAGATGAAATAGGAATTTCTAAATACCAGCGTCCGTTGCCATGACTAGTTGAATACTTATTCAGTGTTGTTCACTGTTACTGCTTCTCGTCCCTGTTTATAAGTGCACAATACTATCTTGCTATTGCACCATAGACTTCAGAACAGGTATGTTAATTGCATAATTCCATCCCTGCCTCAAGCCTGTGATGGGTCACCAATGCACCTGACCACCCCTCATTTTAAGACCCACACACAAATAAATGCTCAGCTGGGTGCAAGAACATTTATTAATAATCACACAATGTGGGCACTGGACAGGAAAAGTGACAAATGTGTCCATCTGGAACTCCTAATAACACTTAAGCCGTTTTCTGGCTCTCTATTGCACAACATGGTTGTTGGAGGTGGGCTCAAAGTTTCATAGCATATTCATTGAATTGTGGGACATGCTAGCTTGGAGGGGGGGGGTTGGGGGAGTGGACTGTGTTTGCTGTGTTGACCTGAGTAACCTCAGTGACCCCTCATCCTATGTTCCCTTGATAAGTGTTGCCCTCCCCAGTGGTAACAGAATGGTCAAACATTATGTCAAGGGTAATTAAGGTCCAAATGCTCCTGACCCTGATATAATCCCCTTTGAAAGGATCTCCAACTGTTTGCTGTGATTAACAAGGACTGCTGCGCTGGGAGGATCTGCCGCTGGTGAGAAGGCTTTATTGGGCCGCGTTTTTTATCACCACATAAAGCGGACTCCAAGAACTTCAGAAGATATCCGCAGTTCCGTGAGAAGTCGGGACTTTGAGCAGTCATTGAAAATAACCAACCAAATGGCTGCCTGGTTACTGACTTCAGGAGTTGTAAAGGATTCCCTCAGGTTGGAGCTCCCTTCAAAAAGCCTGTTTGAAAGTATGCTTCTGCAGCTGCTATGGATGGGTTTTTGTAAGGCCCATGACTCATGTACGGCGGTGAACCGTTTTGTTCAGATTGCTTTGGAAAGTTCAAACGGCTTAAAAAAACTAGTTTTGATCTGCTGAGCTGCAACATTTTTGATGAACCGGATTTAATTAAACATGTGGAACTGTTTTTCAGAACTTTGTTTATCACACATGTTTAAGTGGCAGCTGTCTAAAGTAAAAAAAAAAAAAAAAAAAGAAAATGTCAGCAAATGCTGAACAAAGCAAATGTTCTATCCTGTTATTTTCCAAACACAACAAACTCAGGAGAGATGAATCTAAAAATATCAAGATCTGTCATGCATCGTGCAGACAACAGGTCCCAAACCCTGACCATAATATCAAGCCTTATCCGCAGCTGTGGGCCCGTGTGGCACGCAATACCCCTCTCTCACAACAAACCCCAACAACACCCCATCTTGGACTTACTCACGAACAAACATTAACCACAATTACACATGCCGCCATCCTTCTACTGGGAGACTCAGATGACAGACTGTCCTTGCTGTGTCCACTAACGGTCACTTTAATGCTCTGGAGGTCACAGGATTAGTCTCAGGGGGTCATCTTCACAGGGCAGGAGTTTTTAATATGCATCCTACAAAGAGGTCAGTGTCCAAAGGCGGGAGAGGTGGTGGGTGATGCGACTCCACCACACATGCACACAGAGCCCTTAGTATGTCCCCTTATACGCCCCTTACCCTACAACCATATCCCAACTCTCAAGCCCTTCCCTCCCACCTCTTGGAAGCCCCCCAAGTCTCTCTCACACATTGACTCACACACACACACACACACACTCTACCCGCCTCTCCAGGAGGACAGCAGCACCCCATCCATCCTTTATCTCTGGGGCAGCGTAAGTCATGCAGAACACACGAGAGGAACATGCTGAGTGTAAGCTCATCGGATTAGGATTCAAGATAGGGGCAGGGTGCCTCACGAAGAAGCAGCGTGCCTTCCTTGGCCTCATGTGCCTTTTCCTTCACAGCCAACATTTGCACAAATATGAGCAGCATGGGAAGATATATGCGCTTCAACTACGATCACATAAAGGAAAGGATAGGAATAAGTCATATAAATAAAACCACTTAAATGTTTAATTTGTAACTGCCGAGTACTACAGGAAGTGTAGGGGCAGTGCACGGCCATTGTCTGACATGACTGCATTCACTAATGAAGAAGAATGTATGGACGATCCCGCAAAGGAGTGAGAGAAGAATGATGGTAAAAAAAAAAGTAAGACTGAAACTTTCAAAAGTATGGGAACATTTCACGGGAAAAAAAACACTCCAAAAAACAAATAAGCAACAAGTTGGATGATCACATTAATACCAGTGCTCATTCTGAATATTAAATCTCCTGTTACATCTCCAGCCTCTGGCTTCAAACCATAACAGCTAATGTAGCACTAAAGCAAAGTAAGCTTAGCTCATCAGTGGTACCACTAAACAGTACAGGCACCTATGTGGATGAATGGCGCTTTCCACCAGCCTGTTGTAATTCACTTTTTTTATAGTCTTGAAATATCGCATTCAAGTTTTTAATCTTGAGAGAAGAGAAAAAAGTTGGCATGTCTTTAAGAGGTAGATGTAAATGGGACAGTGTAGACAATATAATAATGTGGAAAACAGAGCTGGGACAACCTCCACATAATACAAACAGCATAGCAACATGTCCAGTTAAAAATTGAACAGTGCTGTGTATACGACTGATTTACTGATTTAACAAATATGACAGAAGTACCATTAACAGTAAAAGTATCAGTGTTTGTATGGGGCAAGCATCTTGGAATCCTAGAGTTGGAGAAATGATTTTAGGGGGCGTTCCTATTGAAGGAGCACTGCTTGACCTCAAGTTACTCTGTTATCTCTGCACCTGCAGCTAACAACAACACTGGAGCGACAACTGTAGAGTGTTTCATTTCCCAGAATGGGTAGAACACATTATTTCTGATAAACTATGATAAAATGGCTTCAGCTTGTGGGACAACCCTTCACAGGCAACCCATGGCCAAAAGTAAAGGAATTGGGAACCCCTGATCAAGGCACCCAATCCCCAATTGGTCCCTGGGTGCAAGTGCTGTTCACTGCTTCTGCACTTGGTTTTTGTGTGTTCAATACTGGTTAAAGGATGGGTTAAAATGCGGAGGTGAAATTCACTATCACTAATTGGTGTGTGTGAAAAATAACTTTTTTTGTCGTATCATCTGAAGTCTCAAGTTATGTCAACCAAGTTAATCGACTCAGCTGTTATTTGGCATAAAATGCATATTATCACTGAACTCTGTCAGCCCTTGTGGATATTTTCCATTTCCTTTGTCCTTTCTTGTATAACATGAGCTTCACAACATAAAAATGAGCATGAACGGTAAACAAGTATCAACACATATCAAAGCAGTTTCTTAAAAGAAGTGAAAAACAAGGGCATCGCTGAGGGTTGTTTCACATCACAGTGACAATTTGTGGTGATACGGTGAAATGGGGCTTGGTGAGATGAAATATCAAAAGCATAATAGTGCATGATAATGTGAACAAGTGTGGGTGCCGATATGGTACAGCTCACAGATCAAAGATGACTCTGAGAGATGTGAATTATCCCTCCTTGAATTACATCAGGTTTGCAGAACCTGACCATTGCTCTGTCAGGTGCCCAAATTCCTGAACAATCTGACTCTGTTACAGCTTTGGCGGAAGCAGCGTTGTGTGATGAATGGGGTGAGGTGCAAACCTTTTGAAGTGATAAAACAAAGAAAAAGTAGGCTGGTGCATGGCTGTGTGCCAAAGTTTTTCGAAGGAGGCAGAGGGGGGGCAGAAGAACAGCACATGATGGATAATGGGTGATGGCTTTGATCATGCACCCAACAAAGGGCCCGATAAAATGGGTAATCAACACCTCTGGCCAATAGTCCAAATTTGTCCCTTCAATAAAATGACCCACCGTTAAGGAGCAACATTTAGCATTGTTGCACGGGACAATGCCACAGGAAGAGTGTTGCAGACACTGAGAGGTTGTGGTTATTGCGGCAGGAGCACGACTACCACCACGGGATGGGGCATAGACCTTGGTCTCTGAGTCATGACCTTTGTTCTTCTCTGTGTGGACAAACTCCCACAGGCAGCGCTCCTCCTGCTCCTGCCAAGTGAATCCCTCTGGCTCAGTGTCCACTCTAAATCTGTCCACTGCTCCTATGTTTACAACAGCCCTAATACCTCAGGTTTGTAAGAGTACAACAAATGTTCTACTCAGAAGGTAACATAGTTCAGGAATTCCAACTTCTGGCAGAACGGCCTCCAAAAATAGGGTTTGGGACATTGAGACTATCAGAACACACAAACTTAAATGTAGTCTCTATTGTTAAACTACATGTGCTGAACTGAACGTCTGCATATTACATTCATGTTCTGTATTTAGGCAGGTGGTGCTCTTTGGATAACTTTTAAGGACAACACAGTTATGGGGAACATTTAATTTTTAATGAAATTTTATTTGGACACATTTTAAATAGATAAAGTACATTTGTGATCAGTAACATACATAAATACATCACAGAACAATCAACAGATGTAAATATAGAACCTACATAACTACAATCATCTTCATTGTTACGTTTTAAATAAACATTTCCTTCACTCAAGTTAATGAACTACTGCGTTTTATTTCCATTAAAAATATTTGTGTTACATTTGGTGTAAATACCCATTTGGTTCTCCATGCACTAATAACGTTAACAATGTAAAATACACTTCCTTAAGGCAACAAACAGTGTCAAACACTTACAATTAAATCTCAGTTGAATACAATATATTATTATATCATTAAATATCGTAAATTAGCACAGTACCTTTATCGGAAATTAAATGAATTTTATCATGTGGGAAGCAGGGAAATACAGCACAAATAGCTGTGAAGCTAAATGGCAATGTACTCTCATGAACATGTGTTAGCATGCCCACAGTTTAATGTTCTCACATTATGTAAGTGACATGTCTCAGTACACAACCGTACACTAGATTACAGCTTGTCACAGCCTCTGTAGATGACAGGCAATGTGTGTGCGTGCCTGTGTGTATTGAGGACAAAGAACTTGGAGCTGAAATGAGGACATTTTGTGAAAGTGATGATTATTTGGCTGGAACTCATTTGACATAGCTTAAGAGGGGTGTTTATTTGTTAAGACTTGGTTTTATGGTTGGACTTAGAATTGGGTTAGGTTAAGGGTTAGGATTAGGCATGCTGTACAAGAATGTGTGTGTGTTCTTGTATTTGTTACCTATTTAGGACATTTTCTGGCATAAACACTGACATTGTCAGGACCATTAGTCCCAATGTAGACCAAAACCTGTTCCTAATGAGGCATAACCTAATTTCTGAAGAACTGGTGGTTAGGATAAGGTTAGGGTTAGGTATTAAGTGGTTATGGTAAAGGTTAGGGATAAAATGAATAGAAGTCAATGCAAATCTTAAAAGGGATGGAAATACAAGAATGTGTGTGTGTGTGTCTGTGTGTATAATTCCCCATTTCCGGCATTGAGGTCAAGTTTCAGTGACCACAAAAGAAGCCCAGTCAAATGAAATACAGATATTTCTATGTGTTTACAGACAACAACATGTGCCTGACCACAGCCCCATAATTGGCTCGAGGAATGTGACAAATGAACCTACCACTCGACCGTCTTTATTGCATTCTTGTTTGATCATAATTGGACCGGAGTTAAGACATTTGTTGTAGTTTTAACTGCATGGAGAAGATTTTTTTTTTTCTCCACTGTACATCCTCATGTCAGGTTTCAAAAGATTTGTTCGTACAGTAAATAGGATGACAAATGATACATTGTGCATTTTGGAAAGTGATACTGTAGATGATGTATGTATCCACTGGTGATTTCCTGCCATTCTCCCATGACCGTGTATGATAATAATGGAGTTCATTGTTGCATTCACCATTTTTACTGGCCTGTCAAAGTTTGGGTGTCAAATGTTTAAGTGTGACATTTCTCATGGGCCTTGGATGACTCAGTTGTACACACATACACATTTCTTTTGTCCTCCATTTATGACACATTGAGACGTCAGCTACACCAACATCCTAAAGAATTAAACAGTTTAAGTAATATACAGTTCTGCTATTAAATACAATCAAACTCAAACCCAGCTTTTTTCATTATCTAGTTTGGGTGTCAAATGTTAAAATGGCTAGTTTGGGTTTCTTTAAGTGCACTTGTAGGAGGTACTGATATATAGTCAGCCTGTGACAGGCAGGCATGTTATTAGTGAAAACATGGCTGCCAGCAGGGACACAAGGAAAAACAAATTTTAGCCACTTAAATGCCTCACCTAATAAACTCTACATCAGCTTACATCTGAGACATGTTAAGAACATGTTTGCTGTTTTATCTCGCCATTAGACAGCCTTTTATTACCAGGAAACTGAAGTTTGTTGGAGATTTGGTTGGTCTGTTCACTTCATGATCACGTTTATTTTATTTCCTTAGCCTGGCTTTCTTCATTCTGTCTCTGTTTCTGTGATTGTAAACATTCATGTATACTTATTTGAATAAAGCTACACAGTGCACATGCCATGTGCGCCATGTACTACAACATTTGGAGATGTTTTGGGGGGTTTCTTGTGGAAGAAGACATGAAACTATGTGTTCTGTGTTAAAAGATAGAAAAAGCTTTTTTTTTTTTACCATGTGGATAGAGCCTTAGTACTCTACGTAATTTTTGTATTAGCTGGCTCATCCCCAGGGGCAGATCGCGGCAGTGGCAGCTAGCTGTTGCATTTCCGGTGGCAGCTTAGAGTTGCTGCTGCTGCCGCGATTTGTGATGATCTGTACAGTTCAGTATCACATGGCGTGTGCCTCACATGATATTTCTCTCGCTAATAAGTGTTAAAGTCACCCACACATACATTAGTAATCTATGAACAGATGAAGTGAAGGCAGAATGCGCTGCTTAGTTCATTCATAGAGGTGTCTTGAATTAGCAACCTATCAGCCAATCAGAAAACAGTGTTTATTTTGATCAACCAAACCGTCCATCTGGAGGTGGCCAGGGGTGGTCTCAATGCCCTTCACTCCTAACACTTGATAAACCTGCCGCAATAGTTTGGACATAAAATGTGTTCCACAGTCTGTGAGGACCTCCCCAGGGATGCCTACCCTGGAAAACAACTGTAAAAGGCAGTTTGCTACCTGTCGGGCCTTTGAGAGGGTAACACTTCAGGGTAACGGGTTGCATAGTCACAAATGACTAATATGTAGCAATGACCTGAGGAGCTTCTCTCTAAGGGTCCCACAATGTCCATGCCTATTCTCTCAAAAGGATGATGATTGGTAAAGACTGCAGCTGGGCGCGTGCTACTCCTTTAGCTGAGGTGAGCTGGCATATTTCACAAGAACTGCAGAACTGGGAGACTTGGCTATACATCCCTGGCCAAACAAACCGACTTCCAATTCTACTCAGGGTCTTCTGGAGAGTCATGTGACTGGCCCATGGGATGGAATGACCAAGCTCCATGACATTATGCCTGAACTGTTGTGGAAGTGCTAAAATTCAGTCTTTCACTTCCGCTGACACAACAGTCCCTCTTTGATCACATAGTAAGCCTCATCTAGCCAGCTTGAGTTACCCTGCTTAACCCCCTCAGACTCTGTCACCTTTTCAAACCACTGTTTCAGTGTGGAGTCCTGTTTTTGCAACATCCCTAAATCTGGGGGAAAGTCAAATTCTGGCATACCAGGGGGTTTGGTTGGGCCTTCTGTCTCTTTCCTAGGGGCACCGAGCAACTTTTCTCTCCTCTGTGCTTTTGGCTTTGATGGTTTTACCGGGCCTTCCTCCCAGTCTTCCCCAAAAAAAGGCAATTCCCTGAGGACTCCCTTTACACTCTGCGCTCTTGCGGTGACATTACAGGGTTTGACTGTTTCTGAACGCTCAGCCTCATCTCCACACCTGTCAGACTCACAATCTGCCTGCTGCACTAGGTCATAGAGAGTAGGCACATCGTTACCTAGAACAACTGGATATGGCAGTGTTGGTGCTAAAGCTACAGAAGAAACGTCCAGCTGGTGTCAACACGGGATGTTTTAATCGGAAAAGTAAACCAGGATGTTTCATTTTCCTACTTCCTCTCCTGCTCATGCTGAATTCCGCTGCAGCTATGTGGCTCTGCTGTGGCATCCGCCAGAAATAGAAGTGCTAGGTATCCGCTCCGATATATCCCTCAATATTGGGGCTGTGGCGAGACAGTTGGTGACGAAGCACTGGGAAAATGACAAAAGCCTGGGATGAGCCAGCTAATTTTAACATGAAGTACATAATTCAAATACTTTTCACAAAACTACCAAGAGTTGGACCTGGATCACTGAATAACATTACTAGATAACCATATACACTAGTCTTAACCTGTAAAAAGTGGTTTAGGGGTTTATTTACTCTTTAAGCAGGCATTGATTTTATTAGGTGAGCTTTTTGTTTTTCTTTGTTTCACTTATACTGTAGTGTGTCTATCTGTCAGTACCTAAAAACAAACTAACCCTTAAAGTGTGACATATCTCATGGGCATTGGATGATACACAAGTTGTGGCTTCGCTATTGCAACACACTGCTATGAACAAGCTCATCTATTAATAGGTAAAATGAAAACATCCCACTCTCAAACACGGGTTGATGCATCATCATGGCAGCAGCAGAGGAAGCAATGTGCTTGAGTGTGTTCCAGTTGATTTCTGTTTAAATCACAGGACCTAATGTTTGTGTTTGAGATTGTAATTTTCTAATGGCTGTTTACATAGCTTTAGGCCTGGCCTGCACCCCCCCCCAACACACACACACACACATACACACACATATACACTGTCCTTTAGCTGCACACTCTTCTATACATTCATCTCCACACAACTATTTCAAGTGTTTATGTTGACATTATAAATTACAGTTAATGTCCCTTCATTACATTACATTACATTACATTACACATCTGTGCATAATGCATTGTTTTCCCTCAGGGACTTTCCACAGCCATCCTCATATTTCATGTGCAGATAAATGTTGCGTAAAATGGGTTTCACTCAAACATGGACTTTAATTAATATGACAGAAATACTTGTGTTGAAGGTGGGGCTGGGCAGTATTTCAATAATAATCATCATCATCTTAACATACTTTTCTTTGTTCAAAGTATACTGTGTGTTGATACCGTATTTTCTTAACAAATAAACACAGTCAACCTTTAGGTGGATATGTATTAGTAAAGTACCCATACTAATAGGATAGGAAGTTCAAAGCTATTATCTATTAGGTTCATGGAAACATACTAGCGTGTTCAGCGTGGAAGAGGGGGCCTTGGCCTAACCACTAGTCGTCCAGCTTGGAATAAGGCCAGTGCACCAGCGCGGAGGACAATAGTGGCGGAAGAAATACGCCGTCAGGAGGAGGCTGCAAGGTGGGCCAAAGCGGTCTCCCTTGCCAAACAGGGATAGTGGACACGGTTGGACAGTGTGGAAAGGAGGAAGCTCAGCTGGAGGGAAGTGTGGGCCATGGAAGCATGGAGGTTGAGCTTCTCCATCAGAGCTACTTATGACGTCCTGCCAACACCAACCAATCTCCACCAGTGGTTTGGTAAGGATCCAGGCTGTTCCCTTTGCTCTAAGCCAGCCTCCCTGCGGCACATACTAACAGGGTGTAAGACCAGTCTCACCCAAGGGCGGTACACCTGGCGCCACAACCAAGTCCTTAAGAGCCTTGCGACCACCCTGGAAAGAAAGCGAGCTGCCACCAACTCCTTTCCACCGCCAGTATCCAACCCCCCCGTGAACAACTGCCTTTGTCTGTGACGGGGCAAAAGCAGCAAGGAGCATCCCTATACCATTGGAGAGAGGCCAGCTGTGCTTAGCACGGGACTGGAAACTGCTGGTGGATATCGACCAACAACTGAAGTTTCCCCCAGAGATTGCCACCACCACCTTAACACCTGATGTAGTGCTCTGGTCAGTCTCTCTAAAGAAGGCCTATATCATCGAGCTCACCATACCCTGGGAGGATTCTGTGGACGAGGCATATGAGCGAAAACACCAGCGCTATGCTGAGTTAGCTGCTGAAGCACAACATTGCGGCTGGAACACAGAAGTCCGGCCAGTGGAAGTTGGATGTAGAGGGTTCGTGGCAACATCTATCACCAAGCTGCTGAGAGACCTGGGAGTCAGGGGCCAGAGCCAGCGTGTAGCCATCAAGACTGCATCAGAGGCAGCAGAGAGAAGTAGCCAGTGGCTCTGGATAAAGAGGAACGACCCCTGCTGGGCCCCCATGGAGCTAGCAACATTGATGCGATGCTTAACAATTGGGCATGGGACGCAGGCTCTGGTGAGGGTGTATAGTGTGAAAGGGCCGAAACATCCTATGAGCCAGAGGAACACTACTGATGATGCGTCCCAACCTCCCCTCAACCATTCCCTGTAAACTTTTGAACGTGTTTGCACAAAGGATACTAACACCTTATCCTGTGTTTTGAAATCTGAGACTGTTTGCAGCCTTAATTGGCACCACGTTTTCTCTCGGTTTTTTTCTACTTCCAGTATTTTAGCCTTTCAAAATAAAAGCATCACGCACAGATGACCTACCACAATAAAAGTAAGACAACATTTATGTCATTTACATACATTAACTTTGAGTTTTAGATTGTTTTCCAACTAAAGTAATGCAAACTACTATAACTTGCCCCACAATAATAATACAATTCTGATATTATTACAATATTTCAACTTACAGTTAGAGTTCTGCAGATTCTTCTGGGTGTTGGCTCACTTTCACAATGATTAGCATCAAAGTTCAAAGTTGGCGGAGCCAAAGCAGTGTAAATAGAGCGTTTTGTTACCATCTAGTTTCTTAGTAAATACCAGGTAAATAGAGGACTGTAAAATAAAGGGTTACCAAATATGCAAGACTTTATTTTACAACAAGAACATGGCACCTTTGAGTTTATCAAATTCAACACTTTTAATGTTGACTATGTATCCTTGGTAAGAAAGTACTCATAGGGAATTTTATAGGGAAATATGCACTGCTTTATTTTACAGTCCTAGTACATGTTAATTACACAAAAAGTGATATTTCAGTACCGGGAAAGCACATGGCACTTAGACAGTTCATTAAGCACCCATGACACGTCATCAAGCCAGAACAGAATACTTCACGGATTGGCAGTAAATGCTATTTAAAGGGAAGTAACTGGAACTCACCAACATATTGTAGGTACTTACTAGGTAATAACTTAGGACTAACTGTCCTTTACTATGACACTTTCATAATATGTGTATTGTTTTACCATCTAATTTCGTACGTTTTTTATTTACTTACTTGGTAATAACTTTGTACTTTAATCTTTCTTTCTGGTACTTTGATAATATATATATTGAAATACCATCTACTTTTGTACTTTGTATGTTATAACTTACAACTAACATTCGTTCCGTATGGGTACTTAGTAAATAGATTGTATTACAGCTAGTTTCTTGGTAGTTTTTTATGTACTTACTAAGTAGTACTTACTATCCATTCTGCATGGGTACTTTCTTAATACATAGATTGTATTACCATCTAGTTTCCTATCATGTTTCCATGTTCTTACTAGGTAATAACTGAGAAATTACATAAAGTTATTTTGGAACATTCCTATTAACTACATTTTGTTACCATCTAGTTTCTTAGTAAATACCAGGTAATTAGCGGATTGTAAAATAAAGGGTTACCTTAATGGGTTGATTCAACTTTCAGGAGCAAAAAATCAATCTTTTTATATTATTTGACATTTATCATACATATTTACCAATATTAACTGATTTGAAATTTAACTGCATCATGATAACCATTTTTCCTGTTTCACCTATGCAGGGATACATTCCATTTTGATACAATATATTTAAATAACAAGCAGCATCACTGATATATTCTACTAAATAGCATAGTGGGGGGGAGATGCCACCCCATTACAAATCCAAAAATCCAAAGGAAGAAGGAGTAAGTTATTCACAGTATCGACTGCACCTTTTGGTGAACCACCCACTGCTTAGTTACACAAGCCGTTTAAACAGCAGTTCTGATAGATCAGGGCAAATCCCTTGCACACATGCATAACATCCAAAGCCATGGTGACAATGCTTTGCACTCATTTCTGAAGAGATTATAGTCAGCAGATGATTAATAATAGTTTAACGTAATATTGCTGAAATCACAGAGCTACAATCTCAAATCACCAATCAGTCTCACTCCAGTGGCTCAGATTTTCATGTAGGTTGTTTGGTCCACACCAGTGCAAGTTACAAACAAGTTAGGGGCATTAGTGGTATTTGACTGATGTTGGGTGAATTGTAAGCAACCTGGAAAATATTCTCTCTTCACTAATACTGATACTGCCATAGTACTTAATTACAAATTAAAGAATACTTTGAAGGCGACATAGACCGGAAGCTCCAATTAACGCTGCGTTTGTGTGTGTATCTGCGTCATTACCTCGTTTATGAAACCCTAAAGTTTTAGAACAAACAGTTCAGCCACTGCTGAGAAAATAGTGTTGTATTGTTTTCCTGGGCTCTGCGAAGCGGATCGACACTTCCTTAATTTGATGTCGTCATCAGAAATCCTCACCACCGTAGCGCCTCCCGGTGCGGGCACTAGTCCGGGCACATCCGGTTGCGTACATTCAACCGCAGAAGAAGAAGAAGAACTAGTCTCGTTGTAGCTGCTGAGATGCAGAGCATCCACCGTGCCAGAGGGGGAGCTGTGTATCTGAGAGCTGGCCTATCTATTACGTCACTTCCAGGTACCTGGCCAATCACAGGACAGTAGGAAAGCTCTCGTTGGCTGGCCAATCACAGCAACTGTTTGGTCTGAAACAGCGCGGCTGACGAGAGCGTCAGTGAGGAGATATTTTGATCGGCTCGTTTGCAGCGATTAGGAGGATTTTAATCATGAAAACAAGTTAATATATGTAAGTAGACCTCCATAACTAACATATATGTGTGATACAAGCATTCTATGTCGCCTTTAAATAAATACAATATTGGTAGGTTGGTCATTATCTTTGATTATTAGATGGCTGGGTGGGTGGATGTTTGATTCTTTGGGTGTTTTGTTCATGCCCCTCTGGTTCTAAACCACTTTTTACAGGTTAAGACTAGTGTATATGGTTATCTAGTAATGTTATTCAGTGATCCATTCCTATGGCGTTGCTCACCCAGCGCATATGATAAAAAAGTTTTTGTGACTTCCATGTTTATTTCGGGTTGTGTAGAGCATGAGCATGCGCAGTAGTAGTTATTCACATTTCTCATAAAGTTTTCAAATCATACGCTTCCCTGACAGTAGCGCCGTTCCCGAGACGCCACAGACATGACACAGCTGTGATCTGTGTTGTATCTGTTGTTGCAGTACCCGGAAGTGGCCACCATGACAAAACTGTCTTCAAGGCAGAGGGGGGCGGCGCTCTATCCAGTTCTTATAATACATCCATGGTTTTGTTAGTTGATTGGTTGTTTGTTTGTTGTTCTGGTTAGGTAGGTGGTTGTTTCTTGGATGCTTGTTAGTTGATTAATTCATTGGTTGGTTGTTTTTTATTGGTTGGTCACATGGTTCTGACTGGATTGTTCGTTGGTTGGGTGGTTATTTGTTAGTTGTTGGCTTGTTTGTAGGTTTTATTGGTTGGTGGGTTGGGCTGGTTGACTGGTTAGTTGGATGCTTGTAGGTTGAGTTTGTTTGTTGGTCAATTGAATTGGTGATTATTTGGGGTTATTTGTCATGAATTAGTTAGTTTGGAATACCCCTAACAGCTGTGAGAGTCATGTATTTTTATTAGTTTTTTAGATACTTTCAGATATGTGTTCAGAGCTTTATGGGACACTGTAAGCACTGTAAAACAGCATAACTATGTTCCACCTGTACATTTTATCACATAATTGCAATTCACAAGACTCATGAGAATATCCATGTTTTTTTGTTTTATTAAATACTCAATGTCAGATTGGGATTATGTAAAATCAGACATAATTGATCATCTAATGACAGTTTGGATCGTGAGAAGATGCGTTCAGGCCAATTCCAGATAAGCCTGTGATGACAGAAACTGCTGTGTGTCCAGCACAACCTTCAATTAAAGAAAATCCCTTCATGTTATTTCATAAATTAACTTTGTCATACTTTTCTCACTGTGCTATATGACCCCACAAGACATGAATAAGCATCCAGCTGTTTTATTTTGCTTTACCTCTGCTGGTTTATTTTAAGTAGCTCACAAAGGTTACTTTGTTCAACATAATCAAGGCAGCTACGTTTGGAAAAGAGACGATTGTGTCTCTGGTTTCGTTCAGGGTTGGAACTGGTATTTAACATTAGCTCATTCATGACACGTCTTCAACCCAATGGAAAAAAAATGAAACGGCCTTTTGATGAGAGGAAATTCTCAATTGCTGTTCTCTTTTTTGTACTACAGAACAGTCTTGTTGTCAATTTAAGTTCACACTTGTTTATTCTTTGTTGACTGGTGATTTGAGTGATGTTTTAATAACTCAAAAAGGTCATAAAACACTCAGTCATGATCATAAAATTCCCAGTCATCATAAATCACTCAGTCTTCATCTTCTGAGAGAGGATGGATTGTGATCAGCCAAACCACTTACTGTATGAAGTTAAGTCAGGGACACATTGTGGTCTTACTGAACCCATATAATTGTTGTCAGTCCACATACAAAAGTGACGTGGAGGAAGATGTTCATTTCAAACCAGTGAGAGAGGGTGCAGCTGTTAGCCATTGCAGTAGTTGTCTCATCATGGTTTTCTAGACACCTGTGTATAGAGTGAAGGCAAGAATACCTACAACTCAAGAGAATACAGACTCTTAGTAATACCAGGTGCAGATTTAATGTGGTTAATATCACTACTGTAATACATAACATTTTTAAAAAATAACGTAATAATGGTAGGTAAAAAATAGCTACCATTTGGTTTTTGATGTAATTGCAACTATTTGTTGTAAATTAAAATCGCAATGTCATCTTTTCTGTTGGCTAATGAACTCTGATGAAAAAGTGTGGGTTGTAGTGTTGCTTCTTGCACATACAAACACAAACTGGCTCTTGCTCTTGTTTTCATTTTCATCGAAGATAACAGACAGGGAAATTATTTCCTAAAGGATATGAGTCTTAACTGCAGATTTTTAAAAATATGACTATTAGTAGAAAAACATTTAGTTTTTTCATTATGAGGTATTTGCTTCATAGAATAAATCAAGCTGTCATGTGGGCCATATAGGACCTGGAGGCCAAACAGTGGTTCATAGTGTTACAGGCAAAGTGGTGCATGAAACAACTACAAACAAGTTGGAAACAAATTGTTGCTGCTGCTTGAAATACATACATCATATTTGAATCAGAAAAAGATACATCTATATAGTTATAATTATATAGCACAGTGATTTATTTCTACACAGAAACAGGTATTAGATTATGACAAGAAGTGTAGTATAGCATGTACATATTTGTTTTCCATTTACCTGTCTGACATCTCCTGCAATGTGCTCCAGGACGTTGGCCAATAGGATAACAGATTGCTCTGACGCAGGGTAACATACAGACATAAAAATGGCATACATGGATGAGGGATGCTGTGGAATAGTGACACCAGAGAACTTTCTGTTTAGCTTTGGCAACAGTGCCACTGCCTCCTCAAGGGACAGCCATGAGAAAGTTACATTTTCAACCTCACATACCCCAAGTTCAGATTCCAAGATGGTTACCACCATACAAACACTGCTACCTTTAGTGGCATATGTTTTCACAGTAAATCAGTCATACATATAGTTCTGTTTCATTTGTATCTGTACACATGATGCTACACTGTATACCACGTAGAGTATTGTTATTGACTGGTATTGCTAACAATGGCTTTCCAACTTCTCAAATGGAAAACGGTGAACTCGGAGGATGACGTCTCCTCCAGTCTCGAGCTCTGATATAAAAGTAACGCTGCACTGGTCAGGTGTGCTTATGACCTAATCTAGGCCAGTTCAGCTGAGTGGGACAACATAACATCTGATGACCTGCAAGAAAATTGAAGAGGTCATCACAGTTCCCCACACTAAATAATTTAAGAGAAGGATTTACGGTAAAAGTACCAGTAAGATGACATTTAGAAATATGCAGAAACTTGAGACAGCACATGCTCATCCTGTCATTGTATTTGTAGCATGACACAGTTTATCACTTTGTGACAACTTATACTAACACACCTCCCATTGTGTGTCTATAACTGATATTTATTTCTGCGTAAGGACCACGGGCTACACATTCATCCAAATCCCCTATCCCGCTTCATCCTCCAGCTTGTTTGTTCACCCAGTCCCCGGAGGATACATTCGTAAATGTCTATTACGCAGTGAGAATACAGCTTTCTGCCTGCTGATCAGAGGCTTTACCGGCCACTGCTTTGAATGCAGATGCCGCAGGACATCGCTTCAAGATGAAGAAGCTGTCACAACATTCATCAACACTTCAGGGAAAAATGTAATTGCTGTGTCCCATGCTGATTCAATTTCAGCCATGTTTAAGCATGAAACTGGGTGATTTAGTGCAGTTGACTGGATGTATGGATTGATGTGTGTGTACACATGTACTTGCTGCACAGTACATGTGTACAACTTCTGGTTGACAAGTGGGAGAAATTAAATATCCGGGTTTGTACAAAAAACAACCCCTTTTTCGTTTGTCTAAAGTAAGATTGTAAAACAAATACTGAAATAACAATTGAATAGAATATATACTTTATTAATCCCCTTAGGGATTTGACCCAGTGGGCTGCCACACTGAGTAGCACCCAGGGAGCACTACTGAGCAACGTTGGGTACCTTGCTCAGGGGTACCCCAGCCCTTTTGGCCTGGTGGGAACGTGAACCGGCAACCCTCCGGTTACAAGCCAAGTTCCCTTTCCACTTGGCCACTGGCTGATTGATTGTCTAATGAGTATTATCATGTGGAGGATAAAGCAGTAGAAAATAAATGGATGGATGTTAATCACAAAAAAATGACATCCAATTTCACCAAGTGGATATCACAAATGTTTCACATATGTGAAATCAAAGTCGGAAATAGTGGTCTTCCCTCAACCTCTTCCCAAATGTGATCAGTCATAATATGTAGAGCCACATGTCATCATTTAATGGTTGGCTGTACAAAGTGGTGTTCAGAAAACACTTTATAGATAACTAGCAGTCTTTTGTCACCACTGATGCCAAGTGCTTGCTCATTGTGTGAACTGTTGGGCTTCTCTTCTTTCTATAATATTATAACATCTCTGCCGTACTATGTAAAGGTCCTTGAGATAATGCCTGATGAGATTTTGTGCTATGCAAATAAAAATGTATTTGATATGGGTCATAAGCTACGTACTATTTCAGCTGGGTCTTTGCAATCAAAGTTCCTTAGCATAGCGTGTCAACAGAGGCCGACAGAGGCTTGTTGCATGAATGGGTCTGCCATCTCTGATTGCCTTGTTGTACATTATTTGAATTACAGTTTAACTGACAATATGATACGTGATAATAACGATATCACAAGATAGCAATTCCGTGACAACAATGCAACATTACATCATATCTATGTAGCTGAAGAATACCAAATGCCCACTAGTATCGCCAGCATTCCACTGTCAATTTATTTGCTTCAAGTTACATTCTCTTCACCTTATCCTTATTCCTGTGACAAGGGCCACACCTGAAGGGATCTGAAGTATTGACACTGGTGAGTAACATTTGCAGTGAAATCTGGTTAGAACACCACATTTTTTAAATAAATAATTGATATTTGGTGCCAGTGTTCTATTACAGTTTAAATATTTTGGCTTTTCCCACTCTTGGGGTAGCCATCAGCAAACGATCCACATATTTGACATGGCAGAGAGTTTTACACTGACAATGATTTTCCTGACACAACCATACCATTTATCCAGGCTTGGGACCGAGATAGGAGTAGGATCCAACAAGCACTACCTGGCAGGAATTTGATCCGGCAAACTGCCAGTTACAAGCCCAATTTTCATCCACTCAACCATGGGCTGCCCAGTGTTCTATCAAAGTATTTACAGGATATTAATTCTTTAATGTGTCGCAGTTAATCTGAACAGTGTGGGTCAAAATTTGGTAATGCATTATTTGCAATCCTGTGTCATTTATTTGAGTCACAACTACCATAGGTTCCTTGTGTCCAAATAAAGTCAACATTTTTTATTTTATTCAACTCCAGTACACTGAGTATCAACTGGAAAGTTTTGTCAAGTCAAGAGATGAAGAAAAGATTGAGTCCATGATGGACTCACAACCAAGACAGACGTCCGGCTGTACCGAACTACAGGCGCCCTCGCTCCTTTTGAAACACTCAAATATCACTTAGCAGCCCTCACATGTCATTCATGTGCACAGAACAAACAACCATCGATTAGGGGATTCAGGTGCACTAATTCAAGCGTAGAACAGTGTGGGTACTTGAGTGATAATAGCCACTGATCTTCAAAGTAGCCTGACAGCTTGATTCCTCGGGCTGCACTTTGCCGGTGTCACAACATAGGCAGGCAGAGTGAAGACTCCCAGCTGGGTCTGACAACCTCTGCCGTCAAGACAAAACCCTTGCAAGGGGATGAACAAGGGGTTTAATCCCTTCCACTGAATGTCTATTGATAACACATGCGAGGGTCTAAAGTGAGTGTAACATGTGGGTAATGAGGGTATGTTATTATTTTGCCCCTCGACTGGAGTCGTTATACAGTATATGTACAAGCATTTGGACTGTTTGGATCAGAGTAGGGATGACGAGAATGCAAAGTGGGTGCAAGGTTTCATGTGTTTATTAATATTGCACTTTGAAACGGAACACAACATCACAAAGATAACACATAAGGTGATGATAACGGGAATTAGAGCTGTAATTTGTTACTTTTAAATATAAACGAATGTCTGTTACATTCAAATACTTAGCCAAATGACTTCACACAGTGCTGACACATCTCCCGCTGTGTTTCTTTGTATAGCAGTTTTTGTGTTTGTGGTGACATTCCTATGCACTCATTTTTATGTCAAGAATGAGCAGATGAGGTGGAAGAAGCACACGGCACAAGTAAATGGCTATAAAAAAATAAAAGACTATAAAAGCATAACTATAAAAATAAATAATGAGATAAGATTCTAAAAAAAAGTTGTTGTTTTTTGTCTTTGCGGTTGCTTTGCACCGCTTAGACTTCATTATGCATCTCCTCATCACCAGTTCTTTTTTTCTCTCTCTCTACCTGATGAGAGATGTGACATTATATTATATCATTGCACATTGCAATCAAAAACATTCACAATAAGATAATCATGTTGATTTTTCATGGTTGGGATAATCATGAATAGAGGAACCCTTGAATATTGAATATTGTGAGTGATTTCAGATATACTGTCTAGCCCAAAATCACATGAGTGATTAAGTGTAAAGTGGCACATGGTGCAAGCCTAGACCTTGTGTCAGGTTCTGCTATTGTGCATCTCTGTGCCATTTTGGTCTCTTTCTCACTTTGTAGCAATTTCCTGTCTGTGTTCATTTTGTGGCTGTTGGTGGTTTCTTTGCAACTCTTTTTTTTCTTTGTAGTCATTTTAATTGAGCTTTTAACTGTCACTTCATACAGAGGAAGTGTTTTTTTTTTGGAAAAAGTGCTTTAAGACATTGTTGAGGTCAGTGATTATGTTGTAATCTTTCTCTGTCACTTTCTTCTTCACTGTCTCAGTCTCGCTCACTTCGACTTTACATTCCTGATGAGAATAGAATATGTCTCTGTATGTATACCCATCAACTCAGATTTGTATGGATACGAACAATATTTTATACCTTTAAGACAATGTACAGCTACTGTTAGTCTAAATATGAATTGTATTGCACGGTGAAGCGCAGTGTCCAGTCACCATGTTCTGGATTGTGAATAAAAACAATAAACCCTTGTTTTTCGAGCTATCAGCAGCAGTGATCCCGCCTCTCATTTGAAGGCAGGGAAACATCCGCAAACACAAGCTTGATTGATGACCCGCTCTCATTGATACAGTCCTTCACATGTGGTTTGACTGTTGTAACAAATGTGGTTAACCAATAAAGAACAGATCAAGGTTACGCGCAAAAGGGACACATAGATTACAGGCTTTGGTTCCTGTTCTAATTCAACTCATTACATTGTCATCGCTTAAACTGTTAAATTTTGTATCTCTGTTGTACCCCAGAGGTTTTTTAAGTAGGTTTTCTATAATGATTTCTCTGTTGTGTGCATTTCATGGTTGTATGCTGAAGTGTATGTGTTGCTCTGCAACTGCACCACCTGTCTAACAGGATTTCAACGGAGTTCTACCCGGAGCTCCCACTTTCTACAAACAATGGCGAGTGAATTGGCTGCCATCTGTGAGTCTTTGTGACGAGAAGTCAACAACTTGTACAAATGTACATATCACCGCACTCCCTCCATAAGTCTCTCTTTGAGTTGATCCATCCTTTGTTGAACTTGATTTAGGTCCGGCAGCTGGATACGCGTTGGAAGAAATACAATGCCACAGCCGACCAACCACAGCTGCTACTGTGTTGCATAGTTGAATTTCTAGGAAGGCGCACGTTGCCTATGTCAAGCCCTGTCCTTATACCACGTAGCAAACAGCTATGATGTCACCAATAATAATCGGAACTAATTTAACATAACGTCATTTTTCAAAATCCGTATTATGTGCTTTTGAATATGACCTGAATCTACCGTTTAAGACCATTACCTCCTCAGAAAAAAAAACATTTACTCTTCTTGTTAATGAAAATAACAGGTGGCTATTAACCTATATTATTACTTCTGAGGAAGCTTGAAGACTATTTTGTTATGTTGTTCTATGACACACATCTATGAAGTGGCTCACATAGGGTACATACAGTAGATACACAGAGACATGGAAGCATAAATGAGGCTTTACCTGTGTAGGAACAATCAGTCTTATAACCTAGACCACGCTAATAGACACATCTAAAGTGCAGACAATATGAGCTTAAAATGACATCACAATATTATATAACTTGATATTAAGTAGCAAGCCACATGAAATGGATTGGGGGGCCACATTTTGCCTGTGGGCTGCAATATATATATATATATATATATATATATATATATATATATATATATATATATATATATATATACACACTTATATACAGTGTTGTGCTAGTTACTGAAAAATAGTAACTAGTTACAGTTACTAGTTACTTTGTAAAAAAGTAACTCAGTTAGTAACTCAGTTACTTAAAACAAAAAGTAATGCGTTACTGAGAAAGTAACTTTTTAGTGACTGTAGTTTTTTCCAATGCTCCCATTAAATAAAGGTTGATTGACTGAGTTCCCCTCTAGCCGTCGTTTTAGTTCTGTACTGATGCTGAATAATACATAAACTGTTAATTAAAATAACCGTTTCAATTCATTTGCATCCACATCACTGAATCTAATCATCCAAGCAATATGATCACAAACCTTGACACAAACACCAAAGTATTTTTTTCAATGCCTATTTATTTCAGTCAGGCCATAAAGTCTTCCATAGGCTATAAACTGCAAGCCTGTCTCTCTTATGCTGATGATCTGTCTGAGCAGGGTCCTCCACTGTGGAGATGGGTAGCATGTTTTCCACTACATATCTGAGGGGAAAAAACACTTGTTTTTATCTGTAAAATTTTACCATTGAACTCTTGGAATAATAGCCTGATGTTGCTATAAGAAATCTAAATAAACAATTAAACATACCGTGCTATTGTTTTATCAAGTTGTGCCTGGCTATGGGTCCGTCTTTCGAACTCCAACCGCTGGTGCTTGGGTGGAGTGGGTGTGAAGCTACCTTAGCTGCTAACTTTGTCGAAGCATGCCGCTTCTCCAGGTGCTTCAGCAGACTGCTGTTGCTGTTGTTCGCCGTAGAAAGTATTTTTGAACCGGACACGATATACAAGTTACCGAAACGTTGTTTTTCTCTCTGCTCTCCAGTTGAAAATAATGTGAATACCTCCACGAGGAGAAACTTATCTTCCCCTTCTCCCATCATGCCGTGCCCTGACCTGTCCAGTCCTCTTCATGGCGTGTGTTTGATTCCGTGTGGGACGCTAGAGGGTGACAAGTGCTTTGTTTTTCAATTCAATTAAACTTTATTGATCGCTAAAATGTTATGGGAACTGTGTGCCGTTGTAAAACGCAGCATTTGGTAAGAGAAATGGAGTTACTGAATTTAAAAAAACAACGCGTTACATTATTAGTTACTGAATAAAGTAACAGCGTTACTACCCAACACTGTATATATATATATATATATATATATATATATATATATATATATATATATACATATATATAAACAAATACTTTTTTTCAAAATGGACTTGAGTCAGTCCATTAAAAGGATATTTCAGGCTTCCTTGAGTTTCCCTGTGTTTTTGTGTCAACAAAGAATATGTATTAACATTAGCCCATCACAGAGTCTCAAATTACCAAGTTACCAATATTACAGATAATTCAAACTTGTTTTTTTTTTGTTTTTGTTGATATTACAGTTCTCTTAGCACACCAGCCATGACATAACATGTTTTAGCAGGAAAAGCACAGGTGCTACTGATCACATTAAGAATGGCTCTGTTCAGTTCATGAAAGTCAGAACAACGTGGGAACCATCTTGCAGCCTGAAACTAATTGGAAATTGATTGGAGCTCTGCCAGCAATAATTTGATTCAAATCAGGAGTTAGTTAAAGTAAAGTAAAGTTGTTTTATTTTTGTCAGTCAGGTTGTGAGACTTGCTTCTTGTAGTTGACAGGACGAGGAACGGGCACCCACCGTCCCTGCTGTTTATTTGCCTGTGTGTGTGTGTGTGTGTGTGTGTGAGAGAGAGAGAAGGAGCATGTGTTTGAACCTGATGCTTTTCTGAGAGCAGCGGGCCCTGGTGCAGCAGTGAGCCATTGTTTTCCTTGGCAGAGATTAGCGGCCCTCCAGGGGCCCATGCCACAAAGGGGGCTCTGTTACCCGGTTGAGTTTTTTATTGTGTCCCAAATTAACCCCATTGAGTAGGGAATAAACAGCATGGCAAACATCGAGCATGCATAATGTCAGCAAGCAAAATGACAGCCTCTCGTTCCAAAAATCCTGTGCCCCAGGCTTCACCCAGTGTTGCTCTTCTTCTCGTGATCATAAGTGGCTGTGGACGTGTGCCGAGTCTCCCTGTCAAAAACAACTCAAATGTGTTATTCAATAAATCAAGCAAAGGCGATTGGAATGATTTGAGAATCATTTTCATTTTATGTTTTCCATCAGTGCCCAGAAATATAAAATGGCGTTGGCTGAGTTTCCACTGTGCTCCAACAGTGGGATCAAAGGGAAATGAAGAAACCATTTTATTCTGAGTGGCTTTCACCCTCTTTAGAGCCTCTCCTTATTCCTTCTGAAAACATGGGTAGAGGGTTACATCCCCAAATATCTCTAAGACAGCTCAAATCTCTTGAAAAGACAAATGGGGTCATGTCGACAAAGAGCAATAATCTTCTTTTCTCCACAGCCTACAAACAGGCACGTCAGTTGGCTTCATTGTCGGTATCCTAGGGGACTGTTTTTTTTTTTTTTTTTTTTTAAGTGTCGAGATCAAAAGGCTTGACAGACAAAGCACACTTTTTATTATTGCAGTGGCAAGCCATAAGCTTTTAATGTTAGAAATTACAGTAATTAAGTACAAGCTGTACAAGCCTTGGATCTTAACAAATGCTTTGAGGAGATAACCACAAATAAAGAAAAAAACAAGCCCAATGCTGAGATAAAGAGGGTTGTATGTAAATATGAGCCCTTAGTACTGGTGAGAATTGCCAAGAGCATGCCAGCAGTCTTTCTTATCGTGAGCAGCATGGGATTGATCAAATGAAAGAGATGCTGTCTTTGGTTTTGAATTAAGGGAAGTGTGGCAGAAAAGGGAGGGGGGGATAATGAAAAAGAAGTTGGTAGAGTATTTTTGAGGTGACAGGGACACACAGTGATGTGATGGCTAACATTGTTGCCTTGCAGCAGAAAAGGTCACCAGCTCAGATCCCAGTGCAACCGAGGGAGTTTGCATGTGTGTGTGTTTGGAGTTTTGCATGTGCTCCCCCCGTGTGGGGGTTCTCTCCGAGTTCTCTACCTTCCTTCCACAGCCCAAAAACATAGAGATAACACTCAACAAGTAAACAGCACGTATCCTAAACAATCTTTTTCTTTGTCATTTAAAAAAAAAAGTTTTCCATAATCGTTTACCAACAAATTTCTTTATCCGCTCGCAACCCCCAAAACAACTCTAACTGGTGCTGTGGTTTATACAGTGTGGGGCAGTGTAGTGCTGCTACACCAAAAAATGGAGAAGAAGACATGTGCTCTGTGTGCAAACTGTTTTATTTATTAAGTACACAATCACAGAAACAGAGACACAATGAAGAAAGCCAGGGCGACTAAGGAAAGACAATAAAAGCTACCATAAAACAGACAAAGCAATCTCCAAATACAAAGAGGGGGACTATGACAAATGGCGACAGCGAATGCCAGAAGAAGAGACAGGTGGGACTATAACATCTTCCTTTTCTCATTGTAGCGTATTGGTTGTCTACACAAAAACACATGGGTCGCGTTTTGAGATTATCCTACTCTATAGCATTTCAGTGTTCCCCATGTGGATAGAAAGCTGATAAATACATACAATACAATAAACACAGGGTTTTTTTTTTTTGCGGATTCACCTAAAGTGAATGATTGTTTGTCTCTGGATGTTGACCCTGTGATGGACAGGCAACCTGTCCAGGGTGTACCTCGCCTTTCATGCTATGTCAGCTGAATTTGGCTGTGGCCCTGTGACCCTCATATGCTGGATAAAGTGGTGGGAAATGGATGGATGGACAACATGAGGAATAAAAGTGATGGATCTGTTAGACTTCCACGTATATCATAATTTAAAAATTCTAATAAACCCTCTGAGACTGTGAGGAGGAGCAGCCACCTACAATCACATCCTAATGCACAATATGTAACAGAAGTAAGTGTTTACCTTTCCCACTCTGCTACCTGTCACTCATGTTAATGACCTGTCTCTAAGACTGCATAGCTGGGGCTGAGCCGAACGGCATCAACAATGCAGCCGAAAGGCCTCTCCATACTCTCCACGCTCTGTGTCCACAGGGAGTTGCGTACGTGTTCTGGACACACGTCACCTGCAGGTCCAACCATTCTTAGATGACGGGCCATGTCAGTCTAACATACCATGCATGCATATATCTGGTCCCACATGCTATTCTATCTGTGTATTCATCTACCAGGGGTCATGTGCAGTCAATGTATATGGCCCACATAGTCCATGTAGAGTGTTAATTACAGATAAGTAGAGTGTTAACTAGATGAAGATACTGGATTACAGTATCTGAAGATACACTTGAGTGCTATGTGAGGATATCTACAGTAGATGAGATGCATTCTTACCTAGATTGGCACCTGGAGTTCAGCCCAGGACCAACGCTGTCCCTCATGTCTGTCGTGCAAGAAAATACAAATTTCAGACAATCCATGTTGGCTTCACTGAAAGCAGTCTATCATCAACACCAAGCATCAGTGTACATGTGTCTGTTAGAGTAAAGAAATGGTCCTATTAGGTCACACAATACTGATTATGCCTATCAGCTGAACACAACTCTGTGTTTCTCAGTATAGCAGTGTTTAGATGTCACCACACACAGGAAGTGATGTCGTCTTATGTCAAGACAGACAGAGCCCACATCAACATTGCACTACTGCAAACATTTGAGTACGACTGAAAACAACAACATTTAGTTGCTGTAATAATGGCAATAGCTGCGAAATCAGAACTCATGTTACATGAGGATGAGAAACATGTCATGATGCAGCTTTACCTAGGCTGGTGAGAAAGAGTGGCTAGTTATTTGCCAGTGCGGCTATGCAGCGGCCAGTGTGGTGAAAGGCTGGTGAGCAGGGGTGACTCGGCCCTTTCCTCATTGTTTCCAGAGCTTGGTATTCCTCTCATAGCATGCCCCAGGCTCTAGAGGATGTGCTTTTTAAAGATCCCAGGCCCTCCTATAATGGCCCCACTCACCTCTACATGCAACACAAAGTACTTGACAAACACACCTTTCATTTCACCCCCAAACACAAGGTGAGTTTGTGCATAGAAATGACTGAGCAGCAAAATTATTATTCAGGCACTAGTTTGACTCACACACCCCCCCCACCTCTAGCTTCTCCCTATATCCCACTCTTCGCCTCTTCCTCTTTCAAACCTCTGTCTCTCCTTCCCTTTTTCTGAGTGTCCCGCTCAGCTGGCCAGCGCCTTTTCACTCTTTGCTGACGGAATTGTCCCCTGCATGTCAAGTGTAGCCATTAGAAGGACGGGTTTGGATGAGAGGTGCTTTTCAGGTCCCCGTCCCCCTCACCTTTGAATGGAGACAATAGAGCCGTTCTTTAGATCCAGATGACCACATACATACACACCCACTGCCAGGAAACTTTCTGATGTTCTTCCCCAGTGAGGGATTCTATGATAAAACTCACAATTTCAAGGAATGGGTATACTATGTAATAAAACCATAATTACAGACTCGATCAGCCACTGCTGTAGTCAAGTCAACAATACTGAGTACAGGTTTATTTCATTATTGAGAGTCTGAGTCAAACTAAATCTAAATCAAAGCACAATGGGTTGAATTAGTTGAGATACAAAGACAGCCACTGCTCCTCTGTTCAAATTAAATAACCATCTGATCAGGAAAAATACTACAATATCATTCATGTCTTTCCAAACCATTCTATTGTTGGATGATGAAAAATAGCGACAAAGGAAACATCGCTTGGATTAAAACAAGCACTTCTTATGGTGAGCTTAGGGAAACTCTGTTGTCATTGTTGCAATAACAAACTGGGGTCAAAGGTCACAGATTGATCACGGTCATACTTACTTACATACAGAAATGGTGTTAAATTGGAAGCAACTGGAAGATCCTGAGTCAATGTCCTTGTACTGCAATTATTACAGAAAGCTTTCTCACTTTATGTCATTTTGAGGGTCATGGTGACAGATGTTGGTTTTCACTTTTACACATTATCTAATCCTTCACAGTAAAAGAAGGCTTTCTTGAATCTATGCTTACCATGGACTATATATATATCCTGGTTCAGGGACAGGGCTGGCTCCTCTGGGGCTGCAAAAGGGGGCAGTCAAGAGTCTTGCCCCCCTCAAACTCAAATTTGGGGAATTGAAAATAATGACATTCGGTTTGTGGGAAACTGAAATGACAGATAAATGATTCCTGCAACTCTCTGCTCTGTGTGTGTATCTGTGGTCTCCTGTCAATCCATATCCAATCAATCTTTATTGGCTGCAGGACGAACACAACAAGTTGAGTAGTGATGCAGGAGTCGACCCACAACTTATTTGATAGAAAATATGTACCTGAGAGAGGACCATCCTCTGACAAGCCTAAAGGCCCATTAATACTCAATTTTCGTCCCAAATGCTATGTCACTATCCTACATACCTTCATGCATCTTCTGCGTTGGTATAATTTTAAAAAAATGCTTCCACTGTTGCAAACTCCTCATTATGGAAAGTAGCTACTGGCTGTCCTAAAAGTCGCCATAAGTCGCGTAAAGACGCCATCATCTAATTTGCATAATTGGCCATGTAATTGTAATGGATTATATAGGAGAGAGGAATAACATTGTGGGAGAGAGTAAAAAAACATCCTAAATCTCTTTAGAACTACAAATGAACAAAACCTCCTCCTTTATCCGGACCCAAAAATATGCAGTGATTTATTTTAAACAAAGAAAATTTCACATTTACGGAGCCAGGATAAGTCAGCCAGAGTCAGCTTCACGCATGCGTGATTAATTTGCAGTCCCGACGTGGTGGGGTGAACATCTCCTGCACTCCCTGCAGCTGGGAGGGACTGATGCATGAGGAGAGGACCGGGCTTTGTTCGTGCTTTGCGGCGGGGGAGGGGCCCACGGCAGCACCCCCCCTGCCCATTGAGAAGTGCTTTCACGTCAGAGTCTCCTAAAGTTTAAGAGTCTCCAGAAAAACACCAGAAAATGTCAGATTGATTTGTCGCTAGTTGCTTCTTTTTTTTTTTTTTTTTTTTTAGCAAGAGGATGTTTTAATGCATCAAATTTCCTGGCGGTAGAATGTAAGACCGCTATTCAGTGGTGATGTTAAGTCGTCCCATTAACATCAGATAGATGGATATAATTCTGCACCATCTTGCAGAGATGGTTTCTTCCAAACTAACCAACAAAAACATTTTTAAATTTCCGCTTCATTGTAGACCAATTGGACTATTGACTCCACTGACTATACTGCCCCCATGATTTCCGGTGGTATTTTTCCATTTCTTCCCTCATTGTAAGCCCTCCTGCGAGGTGCACAATGATGGACAAATAAGTATAAATACGTTTCAACGTTCTTCTGGATAGAAACACTTTGGCAGTGGAGAAAAATCATTGCATCTTTTATCAATGCACAGAAGTGCAAAGACAGTTGCATAAACATGATATAAACCCTTCATGGGTCCAGCCAGAATATGTCATCATCAGAACTTAATACTCTTCCACACATACAGATGTTCCGTTCTTCTAGTGTTGTTTTGGACAGATGACAGTTGGGAATCAATTTTAGCAGATTACCAAAGTCCAAGAGCTTCAGTTCAAAGAAGGAGAGCTGAGATAGTCAGATAACATCTGGTAGAAGTCTTTCACTGTCACACAGCTGAAGCTCAACGTGTTATGACTGTTTTGTAACTCCAGTGAAAGTCTCTCTGTTTGTGCCATTTTATCTCATTACACGTTAGAATTGTGTGATATAATATGATACATCTGCAAACAGTGATTCCTTTGTTTGGTTTCAGTGCCACAAGAATCAAGCAACCAATCAATCAATTAATCAATAAAGCAAGCAAGGAAGCAATCTGACTTATTTATACTTAGTGATGTAACTCACTGTGCTTAACATGATAAAAACAAAGCCCCCTCACTCCCACATACCCATCACCCACCCATAAAACACTCGACTTTACACTCAATGACTTCAGACTCAACTTAGACTTGAGTAAAATGACTTCATATGACTTGACTTTTTGTATCTACGAAATATTTACATTTTTATTAAATATTAGTTAATTATTAGAATTTGTTTTTGAAAGTCCCCGTACTAGAGCCACTTGCAGTACTGGTTAGAAGTGGCTTTGAAAGTAAAATGGACTTCAATTATGTGGAATGGCAAAATTTCAAATAATTGTTTTAGTATATTTCATCTTCTATATCAATATGACTTGACGTTGACGTTGACGTCGATTCTTGAAAGAATGACTCTGGACCTGCTTGAGACTTGAAGGTTAACACTTGAGAGTTGCTTATGATTTGCATATTCAGTTCAATTCAAATTCATAAAAAACATTAACTCAAGGCAGTTTACATGGTAAGGTCAAGTCTTACAATTAAAGAAAAAAGAAAACTAACAGGAACACAATGAGCACGTACTTGGCAACAGTGTGGAGAAATTTGAGAAAGGAGGGGAGAGGGAAGGGGGTTAGTGAAGGAGAGGTGGGTGAAAAGAAGAATGTGTGACTCACTCCCATCTCTACTATTATATTATATTATATTATATTATATTATATTATATTATATTATATTATATTATATTATATCATATTAAATTATATTATATTATATTATATTTTATTATATTATATTATACACAAATGTTGAAATCTTAAAAATTTGAAATGAATAACTATTTGAATACAGCTCTGTACCTGACAACACAAAATATCATTGCTGCACCAGATCCTTCATCCCCAGAAACATGTCATGAAAATCTTTATTTTATGCTGGTCAAATCTAACAGCAGACCAACAATACTAATGTCTGGAAAACTATTAATTTTAAGAATAAAATGAATGAAGAATAAATGAATTCATAATATCAACACAAAAATGCTGAATAAATAAAACTTGCAAAATAAGAGAACGTAAAAGATGTACAACTCAATTATAAGCAGATTTTCTGAGTTTTAATCATTAATTCCCTGTAAAATAAATATGTTTATAACCACACGTATGTTGTAGAATGGCAGTATGTATCCCATCCAGTGTGACAGGGCTGTGTGAAAGGATAACAGGATCAGGGCCGAGACATCACGTTTGGCAATCTTAAGCCCACCAACTATGAGGTCGCTTCTAGCCAGGAAACCTAAAGCGCACTTTCCTTAAAGGATGCAACACAAACTTGGCATTCACTGCATTCTCCAGCAGCTCCTTTTAAGCCACGGGTGTCAGGACATGTTTCTCTGTCTGCAAACATTTTACAAGATGTGGCAGTGCACTTTTCTAAAGGAGAGCGGATCTTAACAACCTTATCTAAAAAGGTCTCTTAAGTGGCTGGCCTTGGAGAGTGACTTACAGGAAGTTTTAAAAACACACATTAAAAGAAGCTTGGGGGGGGGATCAGAGTGGAAGGCGCATTGTAACCATTATGACAGCATTCCCACCACCACGGGTTTGCATAAGCCCCTTAATGGTAATACACCATACAGTCTGGCTCCAGTGCTTGTTTTCCCGACTGCCAAAGTCACTCATAGCAGTGGATTAGTGAGCTGCACAGAGGCCCTCCACCTCTAAATGGCTGTCAAGTAATGTGCCCGTGATAAGCAGTGGCTAACTCCAGCTCTCCGCCATGTGCTCTGTCCTCTCCTTTACCCAGTTGTTAACATCTGTGTTGAGCCGCATGAATCAGTTCGGAGGCCTGACCTGGCTGGTTACACTTGTCAATTCATTCTCGGGTGCTGGTTGCTGACCGCGCTTGATAATACATGCGAGTCAAGGAAAACACTGTGTCTGAGGAAACACAATGCTACCTTTGAAAAAGTCTCAGGCTTTTAAGGGAACCCCACTGCGAAGGCACAAACAAAGTCCTGCTGCTTACATGCATTCCAACTGCTTATAAACACACAAGTGAAGTTTGCCCAGTTAACCCTTGTCCTTGTTTGGGAGGCAGCCAGAAAGATAGATAGATAGATAGATAGATAGATAGATAGATAGATAGATAGATAGATAGATAGATAGATAGATAGATAGATAATTTGATTCACACACACTTTTACCTTAAAGGATGCTGAAAACTAGCTCATGCTTTTGTTACATCTAGATTAGATTACTGCAACTCATTACTATCAGGATGTTCCAAGAAGTCTGTTCAAACCCTCCAGTTCATTCGAAATGCTGCAGCGTGAGTTCTGATAGAGACTAGAAAGAGAGACCATATCACTCCAGTGTTAGCTTCTTCTCATACCCGAAGGACATCATTTTACCATATCAACAGATCACTTTGGTCACAGAATGCAGGCTTACTTGTGGTTCCCCGAGTCTGTAAGTGTAGAATGGGAGCAGGCTGCAGGATCCAGATCCAGTTTGGAGGCTACTATTATTATTTTTATTATCACTAGCAGTAGTAGTATTGTCATTATTATTATGCTATAATTAAAGTTGTTATCTGTACAGTCTCTGCTGCTGCTTGTTTAAATTTACATTTTAATATAAACAGGTCATATCTGATTCACTAGTTAGTATGACCATATAAGGACCGCTTCCTGTGTGGCGTTGCTGACCTCCTACATGAGGATGAGTTATACAATGATGGTGTGTGAGTTGTCGGAGTAAGTGAATTGTTTTTTTAAAACCTCTCCCTTTGCCCTCCAGTGACTTTTTACTCAGCTAAATGAGAGCAATATCCATGAAGTCAGACAAGACAGCTGCTCCTCGGGATGAAGGTGAAGCACCGAATGCACTGACTCACGTTCACACACAAGGACTTACACACTCACACATTGTCTCAGTTTGGGATTACATTTGCTTGTCTTGGTTGACTCATCTATAAAGCAGCAGAGTTACGTCTGTCTTCTTTCACAGGACACTTTTTAAATGTGTCAAGCATCACAAATGGGCAGAAATGTTTCAGCGGAGACTCTTTCTATGTTGTGGACAGTGTCATATTTTGTCATTAATTGGTTGTGACTGTCTCTATATAAATGTTTGATCTTCACCTGTAGGATCAAAGTATTTTCTCCCCTGTTTCAACCAGTTCAAACTCTCTATCTCTAACGTTATGTTAACAACTTCCTTGGTTGGTTACCATTGAGATGACTGGTGCCTTCCAAGCATACGTTCAAAACATATACACTTTTGGATTAGATAAACTCGGGATGTTCCCTTTGAACTCAAATAACCATTGTCTTGGTTCAGTGTGAGTTCTCCTTCAACTGGAAGGTTGTGGGTTTGATTTCCTGGCTCTCCTAGTTTTCTATGTGTCCTTAGGCAAGGCAGTTAATCCCACGTTGCTCCTGGCAGCTGTGCCGGCACCATGAAAGATGTGTGAGAGGAAATGCACTGCACATACTGTAGATGCACTGTATGTGTGAGTAAATGGTTGTGATTGGGTAAATGGCAAAACTGTAGTGTATAGCAGCTTTCAGTGGTCATCAAGACCCAAAAAACATTATATAAATACATATACAGACTTAAAACTTGAGACTCGAATTGCCCTGAAGAAAGTCAGATTTGACCTAAGACTTCAGACTTGCCTTAGAAAATAAAATACACTCACCGATATAATTAACTCACTAAAATCTGCTTTCAGCTTCTCCCTTTAGGGGTCGTCACAGCAGATCATCTGCCTCCGTCTTGCCTTAGCCCTGTTGTCCTCTTCTCTTACACCAGGTGTCCTCATGTCCTTTATGCAACTGCTTGTTAACACAAATATCAGCCAATCACACGGCAGCAACTCTTTGCATTTAGTTATATAGACATGGTCAAGACCAAACTGAGCAGCAGAATGAGGAAGAAAAATGATTGAAGTCACTTTGAAGGTGATGTGGTGTTTTTACTCGCAACCATCTCCAGGGTTTACAGAGAATGGTCCTAAATAAGAAAAAAAAAATCTATTAAAGGCCACATAGACCGGAAGCTCCAATTAACGCTGCGTTTGTGTCTGTATCTGCGTCATTACCTCGTTTATGAAACCCTAAACTTTCAGAACAAACAGTTCAGCCACTTCTGAGAAAATAGGGTGTTTACCTGGGCTCTGCGAAGCGGATCGGCACTTCCCTATGTTGATGATGTCATCAGAAATCCTCACCACTCCTCTCACCACCGTAGCGCCTCCTGGTGCGGGCACTAGTCCGGGGCACATCCGGTTGCGTACATTCAACCGCAGAAGAAGAAGAACTACTCTCGTTGTAGCTGCTGAGATGCAGAGCATCCACCATGCCAG
Source organism: Solea solea (assembly GCF_958295425.1). NCBI lineage: Eukaryota > Metazoa > Chordata > Actinopteri > Pleuronectiformes > Soleidae > Solea > Solea solea. The sequence goes on from NC_081135.1 coordinate 12,005,852, forward strand.
AGGGGGAGCTGTGTATCTGAGAGCTGGCCTATCTATTACGTCACTTCCAGGTACCTGGCCAATCACAGGACAGTGGGAAAGCTCTCGTTGGCTGGCCAATCACAACACAGTCCACGTTCTGGGGGTGTGATTTTGGTCTGAAACAGCGCAGCTGACGAGAGCGTCAGTGAGGAGATATTTTGATCGGCTCGTTTGCAGCAATTAGGAGGTTTGTAACCATGAAAACCTCCATAACTAACATATATGTGTGATACAAGCATTCAATGTCACCTTTAAGCAGCAGTTCTTTGAGAGAAAATGCCTTGTTGATACCAGAGGTCAGGAAAGAATGATTAAACTGGTTTGAAATTATAGAAAGTCAAACAGGAACCCCGACAACAAACTAACTCATTACAAGCAAGGTATGCAGTAGAGCATTTCTGAATGGACAACAGGTCAACCACCAATGGGTGTCATTCTTGCCACTTTATTAGGTACAGGGGACACCTAATAAAGTGGCAGATCTGTGTAGATCCTTTTTTCCTGAATACATGTAACTGAAAAATGGACAATCCATGTGTGACCTGCTGGACATGTCAGGAAAAAACATCAGTAACAGGACAGCTCATTCCAAACAGCTCCACGGAGCAATCTGCTAAAAAAAGGAGGGTGTTAACTTACTGGCCCTGCTTAATATGTTGATGATACCCCTTGTGTGGATTTTCTGTTAAATCCCTGCGGCTTTACTACCGCTTGGATAGACTTAAACACAACCCTTCCCTGTTATTGTAAGGGATTCTCAATAAGGCCAGCCCAGTTAGAGCTACAGTTACCACTGATCCTGCTGGTGTTGGGAAAGCATGCAAACTATCTGACTCTGTCCTGGCGAGAGCCCTATTACTCATGGACCATAATCCTACTGGTCCTATGAGGAACACTCGAAAGAAACACACCCGGAAAACAGGAGGGATGAAACTGGAGGAAAACAGAGGAAGGTGTAGAATTGAGGGGAAAATCTAATTATAGGGTTTTAACACTGATTATGTTTGTTTTTGCTATATAAACAATATTATTGTTTATATATATTATTGTATTAAATAGATTTTTTTGCCAATTGTAGTGCTATGATGAGGACTTTCCACTGTCTTTTAATGAAGAGCAAGATACAGGACTTTTGCCACACAGGACATTTTATTGTGTTAAGCAGAAGAACTCCACAGGTTCCATTAGGTTGATGCAAATAAGTATTGTCATCTGTTAATAAGTGTAGCATATGTATTACCCTCTATAATATATTAATATCTTATCGTCTAAAAAAATGTATTCCATTGAAAAGTTGTCTATAAACAACAGGTTAACAAGTGTTCATGGATATCTTAATCGATACTTTATTTATAATAGCACTGATTAATCAAACCTAACCCTGTTAAGCATTACTTGGTAATAACACTACTTAGTGTTACCATTACCTTGATTATAATTATTTAATTATTGTTGATAAGCATCTTTTCACTGTTTATATCATTTGTTAAGAAGTTTGTAATAAGAGCTTATGAGTTACAAATGCAATAATACATGTGTAATTAGGCTTTTATTATCACTTATATTGAGTTATTCATTTGTTTTTCACTCAGCATTATATAAAACCTTTATATAAAATGTTGCCACAGTATGGAAAACCCGTGACACTGTCCTAACCATGATCAGGTGATGTTTGGGCCTAAACATAGCCAGATTTATAATCAGGAAATGTTATTACTGTCCTCAGTTCAGTCTCATATGAACTTTATAGTATTAGGTTTTTAAAAGTAATGCAATTTGGGTTTAGAAAATATGTTCCGAAGCAGTTCAGTTGTGTGGGAACATCATTTTGTAGGAGACAAGGTTGATAAGATGAAAGACTCACATGGTGCAATAGTCAAAAGAGAAAAAAAAGATTTTAATTTGATCATAAATCCATTTTGAAGAGGAGAGGAGATGGTGATGCTGAGCCGAATGAGTGGACACAGGTCATCAGTATTAGTAGAATCCCAGTAAATCTATCCACAAATCACAGGGCATCACTGAACGTCATGTCTTAACCTCTCTACCGTTATATAAGGTCTCCAAGATAAGGAGCAAATGAGCACATTATTATTAAAATAGAATGTCGACGGCACTTGTGATCCACTTTAGCCTCTGTGCCACCTGACGCTCTATAGAGGCCCAAATCTAATCAGGTCACTACAAGTAATGCAGCTGGCCAGGCTCTGAGACCAGGCCACACCAGCCTTACCTCAGCTGATATGCATGTGGTCAAGAGAAGGAAGTGGCTGCTGAGATAACTGAGGCGTTTACAGTCAGACAGGCATGAGGCCAGGCTGCAGGAATCTGTCCAGAGCATTACCTCAGTCTACAGGCTTTACTGATTGATGTTATGGTGACTGTATTAAAAAAAAACACACACACACACACCCTGGAGGTGGTACCTATTTTGGGCACACGGCACTGGTTCATCATCATTATGAACGTCTGCTGTGGTACAAAAAAAAAACAACCTTGACTCATAATTTCACATTATGAAAAGGTCGGTCAGGTTAGTGTGTAATTAAAGGTCATGTCTGCTCTTGTTGGAGCGGAGTGTGTCCCCCTTTTTAAACACAACTGATTTCACACTTTTTTCCACAAAGCAGGGGAAGATTTATTTGGGAAGGTGATGTGCAGTATAAGCAGGATTAGTAACCTTTTTCAAGTCCTTGTCTCATCTTGTTACATCTTCAACAGCGATGATCTGTGTTTTTCTCCTTCTTCTTCTTCTTCTTCTTCTTCTTTTTTATTGAGCAGTGACAGTTCTGGCACGGCGGCAAGGAATGTTCAGAATGTACCTGGAAAAAGTCAACAATAAAAGTATTTAGGAGACATCAAATTGTACACAATGACTGCCTGGTACAACAGATGCCTTTGTTGTGTGTACAGCACGGGCAGGGATCTGATTCCACCGCTGAAATCTGAGATAAAAACAACACACACACACACACACAAGTGTATAGGGAAAATACTTTAGAGGGTGGGTAACTTCAGATGGTATCTCCACTTCTGCATCATCTGAGCCATCAGAGACAATCAAAGACTGTGTGTGGCATGCTCACTCACCCTGATCCCAAGCCAAGGCGCCGCAAAATTAATTTTGATCTAACCGATACACACAAGCCCAGGCCGTGTGTCCACACCCAAGCGAGGACCCCACACCCAACGCCTCCTATATCCATTTACGCTTCATTCTTTCACTCTGTACCCTCTGCAGTGCCTCACTTAAGGAGGAGGGCTAAATCAACATGAGTGTCAGTCCATCAAGCGCTGTACTGCCTGCGAAGCTATGTGAACGTGTTCGGTCGGACACGGAGCAAATGTAAACGTTCCTCTGTCACCGTTCATCACTCTGAGAGAGAAACCAATGATAAGTTGCTTTCTTCTCTTGAGAAGAGAAGACAAGAGTGTGTGGAATTGTTTTCCTTTGCACTGTCAAGACCTGAGCTGTGGTACGTGCTGCATGTGCACACACTCATGCAAACACATTTGTTTTGCATACTGTACATTCCCTTAAATCTCAACCTTTTCATTTTTATCAGTCATCAAAATATAGTTCTCATCGAACATTCTAATCCTATTCCTATATTCCTTTTTAGTCATTTATCAAATACCAATATTCCATTTGCCCCACACTCCCTATGCCCCTCATCTATCTCCATCACACCTGTCACTTTCATGTCCTCAGTACATCCATATACCCTCTCTCCATATACAGCATATTCATAACTCTCTTCTTCAGAATCTAATAATCACTCCTGTGTGTGTGTGTCTGTGTGTGTGTGTGTGTGTGTGTTTAAGATTCAGGCTACAAGTAAGAGTCACAAACAATCGAGCATTGTCAGATTAAAACACAAGAGCATCAGTTGTTTTTCTATTATTGAAACTTCTGTCAGCAGCTCCTTTGTTGTATCTACTCCAGACCAACAGGACTTTCCCATGAGGTCATTCCCACACGCACGCACACGCACACACACACACAGCCTCTCACCCACTCAGCAGGGGACGTTAGTGCCTTAACAACATTGTCATTTCTTCAACTGACAATACAGAGTGAAATTCATTAGAAATGACCTAGAAAAGAACAAAAACAGTCAGTTTTAATGATAAGTGGGACACCATCATGTCTTCATTCACAAAAACACTCTTCCCTCGCCTCCTTTTCTCTTAAAGGGATAGTTCTAGGTTTTTTCGGAAGTGTGGTTTTATGATGTTCTGAGACAGTTGACTTTGACTGCACTATAGGTGCACCCACAGCACGGGCCCCTGAGGGCCCCAGCTTGAGATGCACACTCTCACTGAAAACATGGCAGCCAGCAGGGGACACAGGAACAAAACCTCACCTAATCAAATCTACATCACCTTAAGTTTGTGTCACTTAGGTTATTCAGAACAAATGATTTCAAATGCTGAAGTTGCAAAACAACACATTTGAAGTTATTGGTGGAGGCAGCAGTGGATCAGCAACTCAGTGCTAATGATTTTCTCTTTGGAGTATGATGCGGTAGAGTGAGTGGTTTACAAAACTCTGGAAAACAGAGCAGCAACATTTTCTTCAAGGTTGCATTTATTTCATTTGCTAAACCATTTACCGAGTGGCTAAAATCAGTTTGTCCCCTGGTTGGTCGCCATGGTTCCAGTGAGAGCAAGCCTCTGTGTCCGTAGCTCAGACAACCACACTTCAAAAATCCTGAACTATCCCTTTAAAGTATAGCCACTATCACCACATCCAAGGTTCTCTAAGCCCTGCACATGTAAACCCATTCTTCTCTAGTTATGCGTTCTCTCTCCAAACAAAGTCCCTCTCTTCTTTTGATGCCGTGTTTTTTTTGGGGGTTTTTTCCCTTTCCCTGACTCTTCTTCGCTCTGACTCAGGTCACCCCACCCCCAACCACCCCCCCCCCTTGCATATTTTGGTGCCATGTTTTTGGTATGCTCATGAAAAGGCCCGCAAAGATGTGACAATAGGGCACCTGCCCAAATAATGAGCCCTCAGTGAGAAATGCAGCTGGGGCGGAGAGTCATGCAGGAACGCTGATGATGGCCCTGCTTTTAAGTGGTCAGAGATGATCCTCAGCCACACCTTATATCCCCCTGGCTGGAATTTCCCCTCTGACACACACACACACACACACACACACACAAAGCAGTCATGCTCAAACACAGACACACGCACATTCAAGGAAACAACGTTGGAGATAAACACCGGGGCTTTTATTTTTCCCCCTTGTGTCATGTTTGTAATAAAGGAGTATATTATTGTTTGTCTTTCCCTCTCAGTGTGTGACTAGGTCCATTCACAAATGTTGCCCACCACTGCTGCTCCAGCCTATCAGTCGGCGGGCGGACGATCGCATACACCATGTCACTTAAATGTGAACAGAAACTATGTTCCTCCGAGACAAAAGCCAGACTGTTTACATACTGGTTCCACATTTAACTCTCAAGAGTGCACAGGACATTAGTCACCAGGATTCCTTTCCCTTTTAAAGGGCTGTTTAGGAGAAAAAAAAACTAAAATTAGCGGGTCAACATGCAGGTCCAGGGAAGCAAACAACAGCAGAATGTCTGAAGGAATGAATAATGTGGAGAAGGGGATTGTGTGTGCGTGTGTGTGCGTGTGTGTGTGTGTGGGGGGGGGGGGATTATAGCACCACATGGTGTTTTCACACCAAACGTGTTTGGAGCATTTCTTCAAACAGTTGAGAAGAACACTGTTCACACTCTGCCTGCACCAAATAATCACACAGACTGCAAACGGCATTGTATTATAGTTATAGTGATTGTTTATACATGTATTGAGCATTGTGCGATCAAACCGAAATGTAGTAACGTTGTCGATATTTGAGTAAGAGTTCTCAGTCTGCTTCTTTTCTCAGTTTATATTATCTTAAAGGGATAAAGGGCTCGTTCTCACTACTTTATCTCCATTACATTATCTTATCTTAATTTCAACAACCCACCCTCCCACACCAATGACCAATGAAAATCTTTACCTGTTTGGGACACAAGAGCTGTTGGTCTCCTGCGGCCTTTTTTGATCATTGTGGTAAAATGGGACAAAGGATTTTTGACACCAAAGTCACAAAATAACACATTTGAGCTTCCTGATGGAGGCAGCAGTGGATCAACAACGGCTGTGTTGTGATGCGAAATCACTGATGGTTTTCTGCGGAATTTTGCGCAGGAGTGACCAGTTTAAAGGTGACATCGAATGCTTGTATCGCACATATATGTTAGTTATGGAGGTCTACTTACATATATTAACTTGTTTTCATGATTAAAAACCTCCCAGTCGCTACAAACGAGCCGATCAAAATATCTCCTCACTGACGCTCTCGTCAGCCGCGCTGTTTCAGACCAAAACCACACCCCCAGAACGTGGACTGTGTTGTGATTGGCCAGCCAACGAGAGCTTTCCCACTGTCCTGTGATTGGCCAGGTACCTGGAAGTGACGTAATTGGTAGGCCAGCTCTCAGATACACAGCTCCCCCTCTGGCACGGTGGATGCTCTGCATCTCAGCAGCTACAACGAGAGTAGTTCTTCTTCTTCTGCGGTTGAATGTACGCAACCGGATGTGCCCGGACTAGTGCCCGCACCAGGAGGCGCTACGGTGGTGAGGTTTACTGATGACATCATCAGCATAGGGAAGTGCCGATCCGCTTCGCAGAGCCCAGGAAAACAATAAAACCCTATTTTCTCAGCAGTGGCTGAACTGTTTGTTCTGAAACTTTAGGGTTTCATAAACGAGGTAATGACGCAGATACACACAAACGCAGCGTTAAATGGAGCTTCCGGTCTATGTCGCCTTTAAAAAGCAAAACAACACAAGGTTTCCAGTCAGAAGAAGAAGCAGCAAACATCTTCTTAACACATCATAGATCAAAGCAGGCATGGACTTCATAAGGTGAATCTTCTGGTAAAGTGGTTAAAAAACGTTTTTTCCTTGTGCTCCCTCTGGCAGCCACGTCTCAGGCTGGTTCTCCACACATTGTGGTCAGTGACGTCTCATCACCTCATGCAACCACACCTGAGCTATCCCTTAAATGTGCCTCATGTTATGTGTTTGGCTTCATAAACGATTGAAAGAGGCTCGGGTTTGAGCCCAAGGAAAATGTGATGTGGTTGGAGGTAGACGACTCACAAGCCCATGTCTCAGATTGTGTCAGCAACTCAAATGCCTCTGGTGTTGCATTCACTGACAGCTGTTTCCCCGCCTGGGAAAACAACCACACCAATCACAAGTATGTATTTTGTAGGCTGGGACTAATAATGGGATTATCATCTTTGTACAGCATGAACCACCACCCACCTCCATTTTCTCCATCTCCATTTTCACACAATTGTCAGGCCAATTTGGACAAGTTCTGACTGTCCTTGGATCCCTCTTTGCTCTGGCCTTTAATTAATTGCTGTGTTTTTGTTCTTTCTTTCCATTTAGTTTGGGAAGCAGCCTGTTCTCCCAGGGAAACATTGCTATATTTATTTTTTTATCTGCAAACCACAGGAAACATTACAATTGTACATTGTGTATAGAAAAAGCGCTTGCATTTTACATTTTTGGCAAAGTATTTAATTAGTGTAAAATCAACATTATTAGCATTTGAGGTGTAATGCTCACCCAGTGTTGGAAGAAAAGGTGTTTTTTGTGCTTGTGAAACATCTGAAAGCAGCAGACCAATGTTCCAGGGTACATTTACACTATTCTGTGTTTATTTTAAACCACATTAACTCTGTTTGGGATACACATGAGTTATCCACATGGCTACAGCTTTTTAAAATACCAAAAAATTGAGAAGTTGAGTCCATTTTAGAAAACGCTGAAGCAATGTGGAGGAGCAGATAAGTCGGTGAGTCGGTTTTGTTTAAAAATGCAGACTTTCTGCTCCAATTATGCCTGTCATCCACATAACAAAATTAAGAAGTTAGAAAACCCTTCTGGCTACATTTTTATTATATACTGTATGTGTATATATATATATATATATATATATATATATAAATATATATATGCATATAGTACATAAAATGAAGGGACCTTGTTTTTGAAAACTGACGCAGTGGTAGGTTATCTGCCATAACTCTACTATCAGCTGAGAAAAAAGAAAGCTTGTTTCACCTCAACGTCCATCTCCTAACATAAATCCTTGTTCTTACTTTTCTTACTCTTACTTTTTTTTTTTGTAGTTTCAGAAACTAAGCAAACCAAACCGGACACACCAGCAGGTGCATTGCCCAGTGTAAGTGAATGGTCACATTATCCACTTTCAGGTGTACAGGTGTAGTAGTATGAACATAGATTACTTCTCGGCAGGGCATGGGTCCAGCCCGTGGACAAGAGGAAAAGGAATTGGGCTTGTAACCAGAGGGTTCAAATCCAGAGTAGGTCAGGGGCTGGGGTGACCCTGAGCAATGCACCCAATCCCCCATTGCTCCGGGGCACAGATAAGTGCTGCCCACTGCTCCTGCACCCTGTATGATTTATTGGTGTGTGTGTGCACAAAGACAATTCATTCTAATTCTCATATGGAGCTGAAACACTAGTCCAGACAGGGATTGTTTTCGTTTAAAAAATGGATGTAGTCCAAAGTCCACATGATTTTGAGTCCACACTTACCTGTGGTTTTATCAGGTTATAAGGACATTTTGTACAAACAATACATTCATTATACACACACAATAACACAGCTTTTGTGTAATAGCCCTCACCTTTTGAGGAGGCAATAAGATTGCGAAAATAAAATAAGTACATGATGGTTCAAAGCAAAGAAACTAAAGAGCTGAGATTAATTTGCACCATTACTCTCAAAAAAAAAACAACCCCATCACTGTTCCAGTGTCTGGCCTGCACACAGCCTGTGCCATGTTCCTTTACTTGTGTACAAAAGGTGAATGGAGATGATGCTTTGGTGAGCACTAGTTGCCACAGACAACACAAATGAGGGCTTTGTGGCTGCTGAGTGTGCCTTCTGTACTCCAGGAGTCGGGAGGTCAGGATGGTGGAAGGCGGGGTGAGGAGGTGAGAAGGTTTACGGGCTGACAGGGAGATATAGTTGTGGACAGGGGGGGGGGGGGCTTGATTTTTGGTGACAAGGCTTCAGTTGTTTTTCTAAACTGGGGAGGAACAACCCTGACATTATGACACTGTGGACTCACAAATATACACGCGTACAACCCACACGGTGCTACTTTGACCCCATCACCTCTGTCACCATAGCATTCAGGTGGGAGAGAAAATACAACTACTGATCTGGTAACAGCGCTTTGCTCCTGTGTGAAAGGGTTAATTCAGGATTTTTTTTTTTTGCAGCATGCTTGCATGAGTTCCCTGGGTATCAAACTTTAAAATGTGTCATAATAACTTAATAAACGTCTAAAAGTGCACATGATTGGCCACTTTGAATCTGTAAAAAGTCATGTCTCTAAAGAACAATAAACGTATTTTTGTTAAAATGGATTTCATAAAATTGGCATGAAGAGAATTATTCTATATAATCTATATCAATATCATAATAATTAATCAATTCCCAGCCCTATGTATGAGGTACTGTCTTATACTTGGTTTAAATCAAATCTGTTTTTTTTAGAATCACAACACATCAATGTACACTAACATTTGAACATTTGAAGTTCCTCAGGTTTCTTTTCTCCTTGTACATTTCACCTCTCAGTTGTATCATTCGGCGATATTCATTTTCATTGTTGCACTGATAATACACAAATGTATACATGCCCATGAATGCTAATGATCTTGAGGCATGCTTATCTGCAGTAAAAGTTTGGATGAGTGATAACTTCCTCCTCTTAAGCTGACAATATGGAGATTGCTGCTTATTGGTCCTGGAGAATACGGAAACCCTCATGTGTTTGTTACGTCTGAGACTTGATTATTGTAATGTTCTATTGTCTGGTCTCATACAATCCCAAAAGCCTTCAATGAGTTCAAAATGCTGCAGCTAGGATTCTAGGAGTAAGAAATTTGACCATCACATTGGCTCCCTGTCGTTGTGAGTTCAGATTTTAAGGTTCTTCTGTTATAAATGTGCTTCTTATAAAACTGGGAATTCTCCTACCTATTTGACCTCATAAATTCCTATGTTCCGTCTCACACAGAACACTGGGCTTCTGTTGGTTTCCACTGTTACTAAGACGTCAGCAGGTCACAGGGCTTCCTGTGGAATAACCTCCTTACTGACGTCAGACAATGTCATTCTCTCAATGTTTTTCTATCAAAACTTAAGACTCCCGTTTTAAAATTCAGTCATCTTCATACTCACATGACATTTCGAGCACTGCAACTAGTACTGTATTCTAGGTTATCCTGTCGACGGTAAACTACCTGTGAATTTATCTGGTGCTTTTCTCTAACCCCTGCTGTCTCAGTGGCGGGGTACCTCCGTGGTTAAGACCGGTACCCCGTGTGCATGATCATGGTCACAAGTTCAACTCCGCCCCTGGCTGGTTGTACTCAATTCCCTTGTAAGTTCGCTTTAGACGAAAGCATCTGCTAAATGACATGTAATGTAATGGCTGTGCTTTGTTTTCCAAGCTGTATATTAGGTCTCTCTCTCTGACTCAGAAGCCCCTCCTTCTTTAATCAACAATTATATCATATTAATGAATATTCTGCAATCTTATGAATTCTGTAGGATCCATTTTCTTGTGGTGTGTCCGTTTCCAGACCTCCCTGGTGGTTGGGGGCTTTGTTCCATTTGGCAGTGTCTTGGGTTGCCAAATTGTTCAGATGTGACCACAATCTGGCAGAACTTGTTTCCCCCTCCTCTGGGATGGACCTGCAACTCTGAACCACCCACAGGCTTGCGTTCATACGTCTTCATTAATACTAATATTGATAGTAATATTAATACAAGCTGATGTTGTGGTTATTGTAACCATCTGCCTCTCTATTAGCTTTTGACATTTCTTTGTTTTATGTTTCCTCCTGAGATTTCTCCCATTTCCCCCTGTACAAGTGTGTTTGTGGAGTTTTCCTACTCCATGTGAGGGTCTAAGGGTAGAGTGTAATGTGCTGTACAAACTGTAAAGCCCTTTGAGGCAAATTATGTTTTTGATGGGGCCAAATAAAAGTGACGCTGACTATATGCGTTAGACGATATCTAGAAGACAGAAATGCTTTCAGGTATAGATGCAGGGATACAAAGAAAATATATATAAAACCAATTCAGTTAATACAATCTGAATAAAATCTGCTCAAGTGAACACTATATAATCTTGCTTTTTGACAGCCTATTGGTACTGGTTTGTAAACCTTTCACTCTCCCACCGTAAGTCAGTGGAATAAATTGTGATTTTTAGGTTGCTGGGACATAATTGCTGCTACTGCCTCCTTTGCTAAGTTTGTGTCAATTTTAACTTTCTGATGGAACAACAATGGATCAACAACTGTGATGTAAAAAATCATTGATTTTTCTCTCTGGACTTTGGTGCAGAACAGTAAGTGGTTTCCAAAGGGAACCAAACAGTTTCAAGTCAGAACAGGCTGCAAAAAAATCATCTGACATTCTGAAGATATTGCACATTAGCATTATAATGCTAATGGAAGTAAAATCCAAGTAAAATCTTTATTCTTTCCTCATTATATATTATAATAAAGAGAAAACATTAAAGCAGCAGCACATAACCTAGCTGTAAAGAATGCTTGGATGAATGACGTTTTTTTGCTCATTAGTCCTAAAAAATATGCTTTCAAGTTGTAAAGCCTTTTTTTTTTTCTCCTCCAGTAATCCGCCTGAGAGAGAGCTTGCAGGGGCCGCGCTCCACGTTGCCCCAAAGGTCAAATTGTCACTTTGAGTTGTAGGAAGGAGTAAACAGGGCTAGAGTAAGCCTCCTGTCTTAAGGGGCCCTCTCCATAAATACTTAGAATCCTTAGAATAAGAGTGCCTTTACATGATCTTTGGAAGCTGGAACACAGGGTCAGGCTTTAATCGCCAGGATTAAAAATAATGTTGTGTTAGTTCAGGGGACAGATGTCAATCTTTAACTGCAATCAGCTCGAGGAGAAACATCTCCGATGGATTCATTGACAAAAGTGAAAAAAAAAATAAGCCTGTAGAACGACAACTGATGGATCATCACACTATATGAGTGATCAGAGAATTCATCATCGACACATACCTCCAGGCTACAGAGCCACAGAAAAGCTACTTGATGCAGAGGAATGTCAGGCCCCAGGGTGATGAACACTCATAAATTCATTATTGAATGCGGCCGCGGCTGATCGGAGAAGAACAAATGCTTTTGGGGTGATAAACCAGTTGACCTCATCAACTTGCCGGCTGTCGTGACCTCAACCTGCAGCGATATGAGATGTAGAAGGGCAGAGGAACAATATTTGTTTAAGCTGATAACTAGAGGTTGTGGAGGTTGGATGTGTGTGTGTGTGTTTGTGTTGCCTTTTAGTTAAGTTGGTTAAGTTGAGGAGTAAGATTTGAATTGTGGTGGTTAGGCATTAACTAGTTATGGTTAAGGCAGTCCAAATGAATGGAATTCAGTGCAGTCCTTAAAAGGGTAGTTGTGCAAATCTGTGTGTGCATACACATTTTTGTTTATATCTCAAATGCATGACTCGAGGATAGAGCACATGCAAATGAGAGTATGGTGGTTACATGCACAGGCATCTGCACAAGAGCATGCTCTGGTTCTGCACCTAATACAAACACAGGGTATGGATGCACATGATGTGCCGGTGTTGTTTGTCTGTGTGTGTGTGTGTGGCCCTGGCTGCATCCACGAACACCAGCATGCTTAATGGCCTACAGTTCTCACTTGGCATCATTAACATTCCAGCTGTGGAGATTTTTGGCATGCACTGGGAAGCATGACAAGACAGCTACACCTCCCTCTCTCTCTCTCTCTCCCTGTCTCTCCCTGTCTCTCTCTCTCTTTCTCTGCACAGTGTGCTGTTTGTTTGGAGAAGTCAAGGCTCCACCGCAGAGATTTAACAACAGCCTCACATCATTTTTGACAAATCATTTGTCTCAGAGCCATGCAATAATTCAAAAACAAAAAAATATTGCTTTTTATTTATGAAAAAAAGGTCAATATGTAATGTTTATGCATCGTGCAGACACTTTGAGATATAATCCACATTATCAGTGCTTTGTCTCAGATATGTTTTCTGTCCATCAAGAAACTAAAAAACACAATTAAAGGCACAGTAGGAATGTTTTATATTATTGATCAATAATTCCATAATAAATGAAATATGTAAATGAAGCTCATGTATGAACAGAATTAAGCTGGTTTATTCAGTTAATATTTTTCCTTATGTACCTACCTACCTACTTATGTACCTACATAATATATCCTCCTACCTTCCTAAGTACCTATACCTACATATCAACTTACATAATTACCTGCCTACATCTACAGTACTTACATACAAAACAATCTGCCCACATAAACTGTACCTATCTACCGACTAAATACAGGAAAATGATGCGTTTTTTTGACGTCATTGGTCAACAATTGAAAAAATAAGCTTTCACCATGATGAGCTCAGGACTGCAATCCCCAAATATTAATATTCTAACTTGTGCTTAAGGTCTAAGAATAAATCATTTTTGCAACCTTGCCTCTTGCAGGTTTAACTGGTCTCTTCAACTTTCACTCAGGAGCAAATAAACAAATAAAGACACTTGTGATACTATTTATGACAATATTGTCCAGCCTTGATGTGCATACAAGAAAATTGGTTTGTTTTCCTCTCTTATTTTCTTTCTGCTGCTACTGACTCACCCAACCAGCTACAGGTAAAGTTATTAATACCGATCCCTCCCTAACATGCTATTTGCCCCGCAGGCAAACAAATCTCATAGCACTCCTTGGCACATCTTAATGGATGCATTTAGAGCAATTATCTGGCTGATATTTTACATCTGACACATGATGTGTTTTGATGGGAGTCTCACAGAAACATTACATGATACCTGGCTGTTGGTAGGTGTTGGCACAGGCAGCCAGACGTTCAGTCTGACGTGCCTAACACAGTTGCACAAAGTTGTTGACACACTGCTAAACCTACCTTGAGAAACCACCATTGCAAGAAAGGGGAACTCACTCTGATGTAACACAATGAATACACATGTATGTACATTATGAGCATGTTGAGTCACATGTCTGCTAAATGTCACAGTGCTAAATGCTAAATTGTTCTGAAAACCACTAATAAATATAAGCTCAGAATTATTTACATGTTGTGCAACATGAGTGTTTTAAGCACTGGTGGCACTTTTGGCAGAAATGAGGGAATACGGAGACGGGTACGTCTTCTTTTCATGAATGTGGTTAGGTTTGGGCACAAAATCACCTGGTTGGAGCTAAGAAAAGATCAGTGTTGGAAAATCATTTTCATTTTCATTAAAACACACTTTAACCTGGACATTACAATCGAGTGGCAAACCCTCTTCTGTGTTTTCAGACGTTTCCTCCTCCTTGCTTCCTCCGACGACAGTTTTCTCTGCATCTTTCTCCGTGGCTCTGCCATGATGAACTTGTCAAATAGCACCATTGCTGACTTGATCTTATAACCAGTACCTGGCAAGGAGTGTTTGAGCAGTGCCATGAAGCAATGTGTGTTTCTTGCAAGACACGAGACTTCACGCGACCTCCTGATCTTGCAAGGCTTGTTTTAGACAGCCCCTGTATAACAAGTCATTTAACCATCACAGTGACTCCAAAGTTGTTAAATTAGTGTAAATATCCTGCACAGGACAGTAATAAGCACTGTCACATTATCCTTGCACATTTTTCACTTAACATTTTTTTTTAATGCATTGTGTTTTACAATGTTCCCAGGTACAGGTTTTAATGTCAGGTCTTGATTGATTAAAAAATAAATTAAAATGAAGCCAGTTGGTTAAGAAAAATGTTCAATTTGTAGTAGGAGAAACACATCTTTGATGGTCAATTTCAATGCTAACAATAACTAGTTCATGTAAGACAGAAACCCAGGGGTGGGGGTCAATTTGGATCAATGGGCCCATTTTGCCTGGGGCCCTCAAAATCCCTTGAAATGTTCCTGCTCAATCTGAAACAATCCTCCTGGTGTTCGGTCCTGAACGTTGTAGCTGATGTTCTACAGACATTGCCGCTTAACTCTACCTGTGGTCATCTTCCTCTCATTTTGTCATTGTCTGTGTGACACACCGCCATTGACCCATGAACCTCTACATGAGAATATTGACACAAAAATGGCATGTAAATGAATTTAAAAACTGCTTCCCAAAAATGTAGCATCCAAGCATTTTTCCATGCACAAAATGAACAAATGTAAAGTTTCCATGGTTCACAGAAAAGTAAAATAGTAAAGTTTTTTTTTTTTATCAGAAAGTCAAGGCTGCACCAAGGCACAAAATATTACACAATCATCGGAGCAAAAGGAATCAAGTAGCTCCAGTACATGACGCTGGGTGTGCTGGCAGCAGTGATGGATGCCAGTGAAGCTGTTAACCACAGTTGTAATTATTGCTCTGAAGCCTCAGCCTCAGAGACACTGAGTCCCGGCAGCAAACAGCAGTGAGACATTATTTGTTTCAAGACTGAAGTGCGTGTGTTTTTCTTGCCCACACTCATCAATTTACGCCCCACCTTTTTTGTTCCAGGAGGTGTCAGACCAAAGCACCTTCCATTGGGGAGAGAGAGAGAGGGAGACTGACAGCTTCATACACAACCCATTTCTCATCAAGACAAAAACACAAAAAGTCTTGTGAAAATAAGTTGCAACATGCAGTATATGGGTTTGGTAAAGTCTCTGCAACATTTCACATATGATTTAATGCGGAACGTGCAGTATCGTGCAGTATGCCTTTTTAATGTGTGCTGGTGGTCCTTATGGCCCTGCATGTGCCTTTGTATATGTATGAGATCACTGCACTGAAACTTGACCGCAGTGAAGTGGAAATTGTGCTCAAAAAAACTACTAGTTGAGGTTTATCCAACTGTTTTGTGTAAATGTAAATTCACCCATTCACTCCACACATCTACTGTATGTGCAGCTACTTTCATTATCTTATCACACGCTGCCAGCACAGCCATCAAGAGAACCATCAACACCAGAGCTGGGAATGAACCCACTACCTTAAAAGACGACTCACTCTACCACTGAGCCACCATCACACAGTTTCCTCACATGACCGAGAAAAAATAAATTCTGGCGAGAGACAGCAAAGTCTTATCTTATATTTAAGAAAACATTTTATTTTACATAAACTGTACAGAGGAAATTTATTTGACTAAATGATTCTTATACAGAAACTAAAAATAACTTTTATTAAATAGAAAACTGAAACAAAATAGAATTAAAGATGAAAATGAAGTGTTGCTTATTGTACAAAAAAAACAGAGAATGAAAATAGAGCTAAGAATGAAAATCATATATTGTACCCTGATACAGTGGTAGGCCGTGTTTTTGCAAATAATCAAAAAAAAAAAGAAAAAAGTATTGTACACCTTAAGTCAATGGCCTTGCCATCTTCGCATACAATACCTAAAATCTTGGCCTCTTTGGTTCCATTTAATTAAAATACATTTGAACAAATATTCAATTTACTTCTATAAAAATAACATTTCAATGGCAGTTTTTGTTTCACTAATCCTGCAACTTTTCAGTGCAAACATCACAACAATCATTCGCTTTGGAAAGGAAGCGAAAGATTACATTTCAAGTATTGATAAAGAGTTGAGGAAGAAGAGAGGAGGAGGAGGAGGAGGAGGAGGAGAGAGAGATGGAAAGAGGATTCAGTCTAATAGAGAATGTTGAGTATGGGTATAGGTTACTATACATTGCATAGCTCATGTGGCACTTATTTAGCGATAGGACAGGACACTCAGTACCCCTTGGAAGGCATTTCTTTATACAAGTGCTATTCAGGGTGTGCATTTCAGTTTCTGCAAGTGCTACACTGCACCGTGGCGACACACTGGCCCCAAAATGGAGTCTTTGTGTTCGTCGGGCCCCCTCTACCTCTTCTGGGCCCAGGAAGAAGAAGAAGAAGTTCTCTGTGTGTGTGTGTCTCTGTCGCTCCCACTGGACAAGTGAAGTGCACTTATGAGATCTATCTTCACCTGGTTGTCATAGTAGCAGGGCCTGCAGCACTCTTGACAGGCAGGAGGTTGAGGTTGAGGGGCTGTCAGTCAACAGCAAGAGTGACAGCAGCAGCAGCAGCAGCAGCAGCAGCAGCAGCAGCACCGCGTTTAATCCTGCAAGGCATTAAGCGCTGCCGCCGTCTGAGTCCACCAGAGAGGACAGTCAGACTGTGTCTGTCGGCATAGTAGTGAAGTGCTGGTGTTCTGAATTTCATAAGCTAATGAATTGTCAGTGCTTTACAAGAAGAAAAAAAAAGTCTGTTATGTGCTTTAATTATTTAAGGGGGTTTGGAGGAGCAGGGCTGGGACTATGTGAGGGGGGGTGGAGCCAATCGTGTTCCTGGCTGATCCTGTCACTTTCCTTAAGCGCTTTTATTTATTTTTTATCTTCATTCAAGAGGAGTTGACGAGCCATTATTATTATTATCATTATTATTATTATTATTTTAACTTTTTTTTGACTAGAAATGGCAAACTAGAGCAAAAAAAAAAAAAATATCATTTTGGTGATAATGTTCCCTTCTCATCCCACTGCTGAAGCAAGTCTGATAAATACACACACTCAGACAAACACAACACCGATACTTGCGTTTGCTGGATTGCACCAGTGTTTGTTTATGCGTGTGTTGCTTGCACATACAGTAGGTATAGATATAATGTATATGTGTACCGTACAATAACGTCCTGTTTGTACAAAAGACCAAGTTCAGATAGTGAAGGGCCAACGCGGGGGTCAAGCGCAACCGCACTCCTCCACGATCATGTTGGGCACGTCCCTCTTGACGATGTTGTACTCATCGTCGAAGTAGAGCATGGACATAGTACTGAGCTTGGTGGGGATGCAGCAGGAGTTGACTGAGCCCGGGCTCATCCCTCTCATACGGTACTGGTTCACTACCGCTGTGTGGAAGGAAGAATCCGAGCCTGGCACTCCAGCCATGTAGGCCGGGCAGCTGCCTTCGCAGTAGTTGCCATAATAACCAGCTGGTGCAATGATCCAGTCATTCCAACCGATGAGACGGAAGTCTATGTAAAACTGCTGCCGACAGCACAACCCGCCACTGGTGCCGTCACACTCTAGCCCCCGCTTGCGAATGCGGTGCTTTCCGTCCACCTGCCGCGCACGCACCACCAGGAAGGGCCGGTGAGACGGGTCACCTGGGTCCACCAGCACCGGAGCCACGCCGGCCGTGTCGCAGCCGTCGCAGTGGATCTCGAGGTCCTGCCTCCGGCTGCCTCTCCCAAATACGGCCCGCACCGCTTCTGAGAGGGGGAAAGTGTGCCAGCCGTTGCGCTTCAGATCCAACCGCTTCTCCACCAGGGTCCAGCGGCCTGTTGCCTCCCCACCACCACCGCCACCGCCGCCGCCGCCTCCTGGGCTTCCCTCTGTGCTGCTTGAAGCCCCAGCTTCCTGGTAGAGGACCTTGACAGTTACTTTCCTCCGTAGGCCCTTCTCAGGACCGGCCGGCAGCACACGGAAATAGAGCCAGAGGTTGGCCTGGGACACGAACAGGTTCTGGTTGCCCTCGTTGGAAATGAGGAAGAACAGACCTGACTTGGCTGATGCATGTCCATCTGTTGGAGACAGGTTAAACAGAGGAATAGTTTATGAGTCTTTGTCATGAAAGAAGGGCAACAAACAGCTGTTCTCACATTAAAGGTTGACCAATGTGGTTTTTTTTTCTGTGATTATTGTGCACAGATTTTAAACAAAAACAATGTCTAAACATAATATTTAATACATCGAATAGGTCATCAAAAAACTAAACTTTCTTGAAAAAATAAAGTTTTGGTGACATAGCAACGTTTATAAAGTTGCTGAAAACAAAGACGTGTCATGTGAAATAATTGGTTGTTTAATAAATAATAATATTTTATTAATAAATGGCAAATAACTTTTTGTGTGTGATCCCTATACCATCACATTGAGTATCTAATTATACTGAACGATCTGATACACTTTTTTTAAGCTGTTTCAACAACTTAATGCTTAAAATCAATAACAGCTATTCTTTTTACAGGTGCTGTCTGTCTTTATTATTTATTTCTTTTTAATAATTAAATAACCTTCAGTCTGTGCTTGTGAAGCATGTGTGTGATATCCTGGTTTTTAGGATTGTATCCATGTTTACAATATTCTTGTTCTCCCAATATCTAACCTAAGGATTTCGACCATTACCGATACTGATTATCGTATCGGCTCAGCCCTATTTCACACGTTATAAAACGCACACACACAGCATTAGCACACATAGACACACACACCCCGCCGCCATCACACCCACCCTCCCCACCTGCTAACCAAGAATGGCCCAGATTGCTCTTTAAAGCTCTGTTTTCCCCCGTTGTTTTCAATGTTCGCCCTCAATCACTGTGTCAGGTGATCTCTGTCAGAGCCTCCGATAGGCCAGCTGTGACAAACCAGTGCTGGGATCAGGCCCAGTTGGCCTAAGATCCTAGTTTTGTAGGTGACAGGGCCAAAAGGGAGGAAGAGAGTGTGTGTATGTGTGAGAGAGAGAGAGAGGGGAGCGGGGGAACACAGAAAAGGAAGATGAAGGAAAAGAAGGCAGGATGCAAGTGGAAAAGGTGGGAGGCTGGCGGACCAGGCTGCGGTCCCCTCCTTCGTGGGGAGGGGGTGCCGGGCTGGTGGGGGGGGGGGGGGGGGGGTTCACTGAGTTCGCTATTACTGCCCAACCTGAACCCCACCCCCCCCCCCCCACCACTTGTCCTCCTCCTTCCAGTGTAAGCACCCTGAGAGTGACAGCACAAAGCCCACAGCAAGGCAGAGGGAGACAGCCGCACTGCAGCCCACCAATGAAATGCTGCAAAAAGCATGATGAGGCAAAAATAAAATCCATTTACATGACACTGGCCACTTTCTACAGCTCCACAATGAAGAGATCCAGGGAGGCTGAAGGTGACACTGGACTCTCCCTATTTTTTTTTTCACCATCGCCTAATGATGTCTTCCAAATTACCCTGAGGTTAACTTGAACGGTGTTCAATTCTGGAGATTTGGTACGATGTGCCCAAGCAGAGCAGCTAAATTACTTTGTTTGCCGACTGATTAGTGCGTGTCAGTGTCAACAGGTGGCCACCAAAGATGGGGCCTCCCTCTTCAATGGCGCCTCACGCCTCTTCCTTCTCGCACAGCTTTACATTCAGACCTGTTGAGACCAGCTCTCTGCTCTGTGGACCTGTCCGCTGCCAGCTCAAGCTCCGCACACACACGTGCACGCATCCACACCCAACCCCACGGTAAGCCATACATCAAATATCAGCCTTCACGATACCAAAGGCTGCGGGTGAAGTATCAAGTGTACAGTGTGTACACACTGAAATCCATCGTAAGTGATTGACATACCTGCGATTGCTGTAAAGGCCCCTCAGGGCTACAAGAGACTAACCTCACCTCACTCTGCGCTTCGTGCGTGTCTGAACAGCTCCGAGCTTAGAAAGAGAGGCGTCATCGCGCGGCAGTGAGCATGCGGCGACAGTGCGATTAAACACATCAAAGATAGAGATAGAGAGTCAGAAAATGACACTGACCGTGGATGTGAGCGCTCAGCTCTTGGGTTGATCACGTGACACGTACTGTGAGTCACTTTGTACGATTGTTTTCTACATGCACTTACTAAAGTCTAATGTGTTAAGAGCCGGCAGCGTTAACTGATTCAGCCCTGACAGGTTTGACGTTTCAACACAGTGATTAATGTGATCGTACAACCAGCGTTGCGATTATACAGTAGCAGAAACACATCTGGAGTCAGGCTGTAAATAACTTTTAATTAGGGCGGCAACAATTTATCCATTAGTAGTTCAGGTTATGCTTCACAGTTATAAACTAGGTTATTCGCCAACTATTTTGTGATTAGACTGTGATTAGGTTAGAATTTTTTGTTGAAGCCTTAGAATATCATTTTTGATTATTTTATATATTCATTAATTAAAGAGAGAGAGAGAGAAAACGGGTGCCATGGGGTAAAGGGCCCATTGCAAGGACCCATGGTTTGTTCATGCTTGTCCCCCCCCTTCACACTACTCTATACTATCTAAAAAAAGCAAAAATACCCCCAAAATTCACACTTTTTAAAGCCAAAGAGAGTGCTCTGTGCTAGTTAGAAGGTCGCATACACATGAAACTTGACACACTAGTCAACAGTAGCATTAAATAAGTAGCATATTTAAAATAAACAGATCTAGCTTCACCTTCACACATGAAATTAGGCGAACATGTCGATCAGGATAAGATCTACAAAACTGATCACCTAAACACAACAGGAAGGCAGCCATTTTGGCTCACACAGCCATTTTGGACCAATTTTGGTGATTTTGCGCATCCTACAGCTTTACTGCAATCCACTTCAAATGTGTCACTCTGGTCATGATAAGGCTCAAACATTTCACATGGTTTGGAGCAAAGGCTGCTCTATTTGAAATGGACCTATGTCCTATGTCCATGGTTCTCAAACTGTGGTACATGTACCACCAGTGGTATGTGAGCTTCCTCTGGTGGTACTTGGAGGAAAATCCGAAATACTGTTCTACTGTATATACCAGGGTGTGTGATTGGAGGGGAGCTGAGGAATTTTGCATACTTATACAAACGGAAGATAAAGTGATTCATTTAAAATGTAATCAATAAAGTTAGTTCAAATTTAGTTCATCGGCTAATACAATAAGACTGTGACAAACCAGTCTCACTTCTTGTTCAATTCAGTAGTTCATCTTTTCCTGTGATCGTTATTCGAGAAGTTGGCCAGTTTCAATAGAGTGACAGATGTTCCCCTCAAACATCTGTAATGTGCATGAGCGACAGAAACCGCTGCCGAATGGACGTGCAGGTAAGATGGTTTTATTACTGTTCTCAAAGACAAGAGCCAAGAGCAACAATATTTTACTACACGTATTATCGCTATAACATGCCACAGTGAAATGCTAACCTTTTATGACTTCCAATCCATTCCAATCCAATCCATTTTATTTATAGCACGTTTTAGAAAACACAAGGTTGCCAAAGTGCTGTGCATAGATACAACATTTAATACACCCCCAGAGATTCAGAGCAAAAAGTTAAAATACTTACAAAGAACTCTAACAATGACTCAAAAACCATAACACTAAATTAACATTAAAAGACATAGAAAGACTAAAAGACACCCCAATTATCATGCTCAGTTAAAAACCAAGGAGTAAAAGTGAGTTTTAAGACAAGATTTAAAAGTTTCCAGAGTGGTGGCCTGTTTGACTTGGGTGGCTAACTCATTCCACAGTTTGGGTGCCAGTGCTGAAAAAGCTTGATCACCTCTGTTTTTTGCACAACAAAGAGTAGCTGAGCAGACCTCAGTGTCCTAGAGGGAACATACAACTCTAAGAGGTCTGATATATACAGCATACAGCGCATTACAGTAGGCCAGTAGCATGAATCACACACAAAGTTTTTGAAAGGTCTGTTGAACTGGTTTAATTTTAGATCAAAGTCGTAGCTGATGGACTTAAAGACATCATTTATCTGCAGTAGAGGTGTCAGGGAGCCTTGATTGTGGTGTTTTATGGGCATGTTAATTTGCAAGTCATCAGCATAAATAGGGTAAGAGACACCATGCTTCTTAATAATTTTACCGAGCGGGAGGAGGTAAAGTACAACAAGAATGGGCCCAAGAATTGAGCCCTGGGGGACCCCACAGGACAGAGGGGCAGTGGAGGAGGCTGTTTTGACTTCAAAATGACCTCAAAACTAACATAAGTGGAACTGATTCTTACAGTTTTAGTCACAGACTAGCATTTAAGCTGCAGTAGGTAAGATCACTATGAAACTGGTCAATAAATGTCCGGTGTGCAAAATATACATGAAATTATTTTCATATGGCTGAAATTGAAGATAGTGATATAATTACATTTAATATTTTATGAGTGCAATCACCTGATTGTATGAGTTGTTTTTCATTACTCCAGAAAGAACCTGGAAAGGCTCTTCCATGACTATGAAGGGACGGGTGAGGTGAGGAATATTCAGCTGCAACATCTCTACACTAATAGATTTTACACACTGTGCCTTTAAACATTAATGTTCGGAATGGGGTCTCTCAGTTCTGAGCCCCTTTTATTTTGCAGGACTATGAGTCTACAATGAAGTCTGAATTAAATTGAACTGAATTCAAATTGCGAATGCTCTCTTTACCACAATTGCAACCTGTCATGTACCAGATTTCCACAAGTCTATACGAAGAAATCAAGTTTTTTCTCAAATCACATGCTTTACCTTATACTGGTTATCGATGACCCCAGCAATAATCTACACCATGCACACAGCCTGCTCACCAAACCTTTTATTTAAAAAACGCTTTTCTAGTCTTGACAACCACTCACAGCTGCTTTACACTACAGTTTCATACAGCGTAATCTATGTGCACCGCATTTTCTATGAGATATCTTTTATAGCCATTCACAGCCGCTGGCACAGCCACCAGGAACAATGTGGGATTAAGTGTCTTGCCCAAGGACACATCGGCATGTAGACAAGCGGAGCCCGGAATCAAAGCCACAACCTTTAATGTTGAAAGATGACTCACTCCACTACCACTGAGCTACAGTCACAAAGACAGGGGTTGAGGTGAATTGAAGGAATCGATGAGGCAAAGTCTGTCCGAAAATATACACATTTCCACCAAAGAAACCAAAGCCATTAAACTGGTTTATTTATTTAAAATTCAGTATCACCACACTTTGAATAAGAAGATACAAGTTAATACTACGAGGTTAAAAAAAAGGGACTACACTCTGATGTGGAAATTCAGCTTCGGGCCTCATAAAGGCACTGATTTAAGGGTAAAACAGGTTTGCTATAATACAACTGCTACTTGGAGATGTGATGTACAGTATGTGACTGTTTCTTTTCCCAGCACAAAGGAACGCTGAGATGCCTTCACTGTGTTTACGCGTCACCTCCGAACATCTACATTAACATTAACCACGTGACTTTTCCTCTTAAGGAACAAATTGTTCTTTTCATTCAGCGTTCCTGGCCCTGACACGCCTCACCTGACCCTGCAGTGGAAAGGTTGCTCGTGAGTGTCAGCAGGCAGGACACCTGGGTGGGCTTGGGAAGATAAAGAGCTGCTTCAGCGTGTCTCCACCTGCGCCGCAGCGTCAGGGAAGGAGCCATGGAGGACGGCAGGCAGGCAGGTAGGCTGGCAGGTTACATCACTGCTCATTACTCAAAGCCGCTGTCGACAAAGACCACACGGCGCGGGGGGACAAGGGCTGAGCATTTGTGGTGCGGACGCGAGCGGAGGCGCATGCATTGTACACCAGAGTCTCGGCTCTTGAGGAATTCCACAAAGGGTGAGGTGGAGAGGATGGAGGGTTAAAGGGTTAAAGAGAGACTGGACTTTTGACCAGTGATAAAAAACCAACACAGGCCTGAGTCTGCTGTCGTTAAAGCACTGGCATTTTTATTAATGGAGCCTAAATCATTTATAGACTCCACAGAGGCAGCAGGGCCTCAACATACACTCACTTGTGAGTGAGTGAATGTGGAAAATGTCTGGACCTGGTCCATGAGTGCCATGAGTGACAGCTCCTCATGAAAGAGTTGTGTCCTGAAGTAAACCTGCCAACTGATCCTCCGGAGGAACCGGGCCGGAGTTAATGACCTCCCATAATGAAGTCTTAATTCCATGTCTTGGACCACTCGCCTCTAGTTCACTGGGTCCAAACTGCTACAGTGAACAATCAAGAAGCGCCCAATCTAAACTTCTGCTCCTCTCTCTCCTTCCCTCTCCCTCTGTTTCACCCTCCCTCCCTCCCTCCCTCCTTCTTTCCCTGCATGTGTTCCTCGCTCCGCTCCCGTGGATACGGGACACAGAATCTCTGAGCAAAGACCCATGGGAGCATGTCAGGGGAGAAGGGAGATTGGCATCGACTCGCTCACCTGCGCGGGGACCTCATACCTCTGCGCTTATACTGCAACCGGAGATAAGACGCGGTGGTTAAATGTGGCACTGTGGCAAAGACATTTGTTGAACTCACTTTTTCCACACAAACACCTATCCACATCCAATTTGTTGGCTTGCTGTTGGCTAAACATATGCCAGCCGTAGCAGCATCACCACCACCCACCCAGCTGGCCTTGTCCAAAACTGTGACAACAACAATTCAGGCTTTTTTCGGGGGGACAAGCTCCCCTGGCTTCACAGCTTTCTGGAGACCTTGCCTCTGAGCCATGCCCCCCGGCTGGCAACATCTGATCTCGGGGTGGAGAGCTGCGAGCCAGTTGGCCGGGAGGCAGACAAGGTCCAGGGAGCAGGGATCAGAGCCAGCTTCCATGCTACAATGCCACACAAACACTCAAATGTGTGAGGAAGAATGAAACTAGAGCGACGACAAAGGGGACAAAAAGAAGGAGAAGAAGCAGAAGCAGCAAAGGAACATTTAGAACGACAAAAGTATTCTTTTCAGTGCCGCAATATGGACACACACACACATTTCACCGGTGCCATGCTCCTCCACCCACACTCCTGCAGTCCAGCCCTTGCACAGACTCAAATGTCTCATGCATTATTCTGAGCAATATCTTTTGTTTTCGCTGCCTCCCTTTCTTTCTTTCTCTCTCTCTCTGTCTCTCCCTTCTTCCTTTTCCTAACGGTGACATGCTGTGTTCAGCAGGAACACATAGTGCTCTTATAATAATTGTCTGGCCTTTGTTCACTTGTCATGAGGGTGCTCAGATCATTCCCATTGGAAGGCAGAACCCAGCAGTCCATTCAGGCTAATTGTACCAGTAGGGCCAATGGGAAAAGACAAAATGTATGTGTGTGTGCGTGTGTGTGTGTGTGTGGGGGGGGAGTCCTATTATGGTGTCTTTAATTGTATGTTTTCTTTTCGACGGACTAACCGTTTGTGTCAACGATGTTCTCAGTGTACTAACTGCCTATTATTAGATTCTGAACATAGATAGTTTGAGGTGTGTACGTGTTTTTGTCACCGCTTTAGAACGTTTGCTGGCATAAACACTGACCTCGTCAGGACCAGTAGTCCTCACTGAGACCAAAAGCTGGTCCTAATGAGGCAGAACCTGACTTCTGAGGAGCTGGTTAAGTTTAGGGCTTAAGATTATTTAAAATTGTGGTTAGGTTAGTGTTATAGGGTTAGGATATTAACTGGTTATGGTTAAGGGTTAGGGATGCTGTCTAAATGAATGGCAGTCGATGCAGTGTCCTGAGAAGAATAGCTGCACAAACGTCCGTGTATGTGTGTGTGTGTGTGTTGGGAGGGAGTTCTCTTTGGACTTCTGAGAATTAGTTAGATACACATTCTTAGAGGAAGGGATAAATGGCCAATTGAGGGACTTTGTCCAAATTTGAAAAAGGGCTTTTATACATTGGAGTATTGAGTGTGAGCTCGGCTTTGGTGATGAAATTGGATTCAGAGGTTTTCTTTATATCCCCTAGACAACACACAGGGGGTAATTTAAGGACTCTCTTTCTTTAGGTTTTTATTCCCTTTAGTCCATTTTCATCAGACTCAAACACGCAGGAGCAGTGAGTGTGATGTGATCAATTTGACTGTTAAAATATAAATTGCTCTTCTCTGCTCTACTCCATAAAGTGATGGAGCAGCATCAGAAGAAATGAGATGATAGGAATTAATTATCTTTATATGCAGGAGCCTAAAAATAAGACAAGAGTAGTTATAATTTAGAGATTATTAGTATTATTATTAGCTCCAAAGGTTCCCCGAACTCCCTCTTGTATACAGTCATGGTTGAGTGGGTTCATCCAGGGGTTAGGTGTGTGTGTGTGTGTGCGTGCGTGTGTGTGTTGAATTATTGATCACTAACCTGATTCGGCAAAGCTGATAATCTCCGAGGTCTCCGCCTGGACCTCGTTGTTGAAGGCAGCCTGTCCTTCAAAGTTGGGGATCTCCACCCGGCCATCTTCGCGCACTTTCCCGGCATGCAGCCTCCGCAGCGCGGTCACCATCGCAGCCTTCGGTATCGGGTGCGTGATGTTTGGCCTGTCCCTCATCTGCAGCCGGTTCAGTATGTGCCTCTTCACCGCCTCCAGGAAGTCTATATTCACCCTCTCCGACTGATCGCCCGCCCTGAGGCCGCAGGACGCGCACGACTCCTGGGCAGCGGAGCTTGCCGTCTCCGCTGCGGTAACGGAGCCGCCGCAGCGCACGGAGACGAAACACGCCACCAAGCAGGACAGCGCCAAACTATAGAAGCTCATTTTTATTCTCATACAGTCACAAATTACAGTCTGGGTGCTTTTCAGGAAAAGCATAGGACAAAAAAAACCACACACTCACTGACGTTAAAGCTACTTTTTTATTTTAAAAACCTCTGAAAGTTCGAGAGGAGCACCTCCACATCCACGCCTCGCAATATCCACATGGAAGCTTTTATTTTGAATTGTTATTCCCGGTCATTCAAGATTAAACTCCTGTCACCATCGCGCGCTTCACGCATCCAACGGTGCGTCTTTGCTCTGCGTAAAACAAAAAGCCCATCATGTGTGTGTGGCTGTTTGGGTCGTTGACGCGCGACTCCTCCTGTCATGCCACGTTTGCTTCACACGCGTGATCTTCACCAAAACAAAGCGGGACAGGTAGTCAGGTTACGGCAAGATCTGTGGACTTTTGTCACTCCAAATAATAAAAAAATAATAATAAAAAAGTCCTGTTTCCACTCATTCACGAAGCAACACGTAAAAATGTCCACTCGTGCCGCTGCAATCCACGGAGGACGTCAGTGGTTCCCAGTGGTTCCCACTGCGGCGTGTGCTCTCTCTCTCTCTCTCTCTGTCTCTCAGCGTGTTCACTCTGTGTTTCGTGCGCGGGCGCGCCTCTGTGAATGACCAGCTCCGTGCGTCCTCTTGTAGGATGCTGCCCACGGACAATGACGTTGACACGGACCCCCGCTTATTCGGCGCAATCACGACTACAGGGGCTCGCTGATCATCCAAACTTTTTATAGAGCAAAACCACGTGGGGATTTCCACCAACTGGACGCAACGGATTATTAAGACTACTACGTCTCCACGCACACTCCCCCACTCATTCAACAAGGCTTTTTTTTTATTATTGTAACACGCTCCACTCTACAGAGGAGGTTGCATCTTTATTTGCTTCTTCTCCTCCTGCGCATTGACACCGTGCGGGATTTAAACAGGCACAGAACCACAAGTTTTTTTTAAAAATGAACTAAGAGTTTTTATAGTAAACGTCACCAGCATTCACTGTTACAAGAGTTTAAAACTCGACATGGCAATATTACAATCTAAATATAAAACACAAATACACACAATGTATAAAAATCACCTGTCGATTATTTTGGTTATAAGAACCATACACTCAATTAAAAATAAGTAAGGGATCTACTAATTACAATGATAAGTTGTACATTTATACATTTGTTCTCATGAGTCAAAAACAAAGACATTACGAGACAAATATCGCCATCTACCGAGTAAACCCCTTCATTACACTGAGGCGCACAGGTATACTATTCTAATGAATTAAGTTCTGTTCAGTTACACCACCACAATGAATCTGAAATTAAACAATCAAGGCACCCTGTGGCCAAGTGGAACGGGAACTTGGCTTGTAACCGGAAGGTCGCCGGTTCAAGTCCCCACCAGGTTGAAAGGGCTGGGGTACCCCTGAGCAAGGTACCCAACCCCTGTTGCTCCCCGGGCGCTACTCAGTGTGGCAGCCCACTGCTCCTAATTCTAGGATGGGTCAAAATGCAGAGAATAATTTCCCTAAATGGATTAAAAAAGATGTGATTAAAGTGTGGACTTTTAGTTTGAGAAATTATGAGCATTTTTAAACATTGGGGTTCAAAAATGCCTGCAGTATGGAACCCATGGACATCACCAAATGCTGAGTTTCCTCCCTGGAGGCCTTTAGTGCAGCTGCTTTCAGTTGCTGCTTGTTTGCAGGTCTTTCCGCCCTCAGTTTAGTCTTAAGTAACTGAAAAGCAGGTGACCGACCACTGCCCGCTGAAGAGCATTCCATTCCATCACCGTCAAAAGCTGTAGTGTTGCTTTTGCAGTATGCTTTGGGTCATTAATCATCTGTAAAGTGAAATACTATCAGTTGTGCAGCATTTGGCTGAATCTGAGCAGACAGAATAGTTCCTTCTATATCAGCAGTCACATCATGCCATACATGTCCATGCCGTAACACTGCCTCCTCCATGTTTGACTGATGAGCTGTTCCTTTCATTCTCATGAAGGCGTCTCGTGATTGGAGACTTTTGACAATGACACTCCTACCTCCTCAAGTGTGTTCTTGACTTGGCTGGATATTGTAAAGGGATTTTACTTTGCCATCAAAAGAATTCTTTGATCATCCACTTCACTTGTATTCTGTGGTCTTCCAGTGTTCACCAGTGGATTCCCTCTTTTTAAGAATGTAGCAAATTGTTGTTCTGGCCACTCCTGATATTTTGGCTATCTCTCTGATTAGTTTACAAAATGTGTGTCTTTATCCAAATATATATATGTATATATATATATGTATATATATATATATATATATATATATATATATATATATACTGCATATATATACATATATATATATAATGGGTTTTTGGCCCAAATACCCCTAAAATATCAGCATATCAGATATTGGCAAAAAGTCCAAACGTTGTGCTCTACTTGGTACTTCTCTCCTATCGTTTCCCAACCTTTCCAAGTGTGGGACCGACTTTTTTAAACATGGCAAACAATCGTGACCCAAGAGCAGAATTACAGCCATATCTGTAAAACCTAATGTCATTTTGTCATTTCATGCCAAAGTTAATTCACATAAATTAGCATTTGCAAATTTGTTTGGATTGTATTGTACTCTTTACTTATTATATTATTTTATTCTATTTTATTGAGACAGTAAAATGATCCGGTCTGTGGGAATCACTGTTTTATGAGCCTTTACTCCAGCAGTTCAACTGTGCACTGAGCTTTGGCGCCATCTTGTGTCATCTTGGTCATACTGCAGGAATTGTTCTGTTGTTTTGCGATGTTAATGTGTGGCGTGCGACCTAACATGTTTTTTTGTATTTAAGTATGTTGAATAGTAGGGTACAAATAAACAATAATACAATACAAATGAACAAGTTCTTACTCAGAACAGTTCAGTACTTAAAAACTTCAAAAGCAGAGACTATCTTGATAAGAGATACCACTTATACTTGTCTGCTACTACTAATACCACCTTTTCTTTTTCTAATTTCTATTACAGTGTTTTTTTTACCTGTTTTTTAATTCTTGTTTTGTATTGTTTTTCACATGTCTTGGTTAGATTGCTTCAAGAGAGAGCATGAAAGGGGAATAAGTCAATAAGTGAGTAGTAACTGTGTGGACATAACTGTTGTTGCGTATGTGAGACACTAGAGGGCATAGATATCCTTCACTGCAGCTACACTGACTGTAGCTGGATGTAAGAGTCCCAGGTTAGCTCATCAGCAGGGAATCCTCATGTGAGAAGTCACACAGTTTTTCAGCCGTGTGTGTGTGTGTGTGGGAGCATCTTTGCTGTGTTCCTGTCTGCTAAACTTCGAGCCGATAGAGTTGTGGAAATAAAGTCTTTAACCATATTTTCAGAACTGCACCTTTTGGTTTGTACCATATGTTAAAAGAATAAAATTAAATTAAATTAAACCAAACAAATCAAATAACTATAGACAAGTTGTCTTCTCTTACAAAACTGAAAAGCACCCAAACCCTATAAACCAAACTCCCAAGTGTTAGTGGTGTTTTTTCTGCCTGGTTTTGTGTTGTTTTATTTTGTGTTGTACTTTATTTATCGCTTCATCTTTCTATGTCACATACCTCTCTATGTACTCTGTTTACATTTGTAACTTTGTCCATTGTCTCTCTACATTAAATTGGTAGTAAACATCACTGATTCAGAACTGTCCAAAACTATACATTTATACAACTAATAAATGCCCTAGCCACTCACCAACCATGCTCATGATTGACATACGGAGGGTTGTGCTAATGGTAGAAATGGACAGGTTAGCCAAAGGACAACATCATTGACAGTAGCTTTAACATTTCTTGCTCAAATACAGTTTCTGCCATTTTAAGTGTGTTTTGTCATCATGATGTACGCTCAAGTCTTCATGTTAGGTTGTTTAGTGCAATAAAAACAGGGTGATACAACACGTTTGACAGCTAAGACTTGACTCATGATGGTCAAGAGTGTGTGCATCAGGACTAGATGATCATTACTGGATGGTAGAGCATGTTTCTGCAGTATTTTGGCTTAGTTTTACTACAATGGCAGGAAGTGGAGGCATCTGATATATTATTAATTACATGCACTTATTAGAACATACTGCTCTAAAGCTTTATTTAAGAACTACAAAAAAGATAAGTGTGAGAAATACATCATTCATAATCGACTGCACAAGTATCAGTAATATAGAAATATATTCAGTTATTTGCTTATTTACAGAGTGTAGGTAAACAAAGTGAGACTATAACACTGTTTTGTTTTTTTCATCAGCTTAGATAATGAAAGTTGTCTTTCTCCCGGGTTGCTATGAGTCAGTAAGAGTCATCTGCCACATGGATATGGGGCCATGACTGGTGCAGGGTCTTCCTCCGAGGACCAGCAGCATATCAGGCAGGTGCTGGACGATGTCGCTGTCCTCCTGGTTGAGCAGATCTTCCTCTGTGCAGCTCCACTGTTTACTGAATGCTTTGTTCTCAAAAGTCAAACAGTAGGTAATCCGTTGTTCATCGCTTCCCATCAAAACCTCTCTGTCCAGCTTTGAGGCTGCTTGGAGTGTTTTGCTGCTGTAGCACTTCTCCATGCTAAATGTCTCCAGCTCTATGCCTCCCTCTGATCCTAGATAAGTTAGCGATGCTGGGAAACACTTGTTCTTGAAGGGCCTGAGTTGCTTAGCTTGGCATCCGGAGCTGGACGACGGGCTGCTTGTGTCCAACATGTAGCTAGGACCAAGTCCAGCACAGCAGTGGTGGATCTTGTCTGGGGCGCTGGAGCCCGGGAGTGTAGCGACCTGGCTCCAGGTCTGCGTGCCGAAGCTGTACCTCCAAAGACTGTTCTTTGGACTGCTCTGGCTCAAGCCACCACCAAAGAGAAGCATGC
The DNA here is from genome assembly GCF_958295425.1 of Solea solea. Classification (NCBI taxonomy): domain Eukaryota; kingdom Metazoa; phylum Chordata; class Actinopteri; order Pleuronectiformes; family Soleidae; genus Solea; species Solea solea. The sequence continues at coordinate 12,038,137 of NC_081135.1, forward strand.
TGTCTTTGTAGGCCACAGCTGAGTGACCCATCAGCCTCGTGGGACCAGACCTGAGGGAAACAATCACAGACAGTGTTAACAGGAAGGACATGCTGTTCATGTATAGCATGAAATCACCAGCTGTGACACAGAAAAGCTGGAAATCCTCAAATTATACACAGCAAACGCTCGAGTTGAATAAAGAACTTACATCTGATTAATCTAACTTCCTCAAATTGTTTTTGAAGACTGGATATGTTCCGGAAATTGTCCAAAGGAACAATTGATATTCTCCTCTTGTCAGAGGTGTGTGTGCTCGTATTGTGCTAGTGGTTGAGGTAGCGGCGCATCTGAGTGTGTGTGTGTGTGCTCAAGCGACGCAGTTGAGTGTGTGCCCATGTGTGTGATTGAGTGAGAGAGATTGTGTTTGTTAACCTAAGTACATATATTCCTGGTACTCTCAGATATGTTCTCTCCTAAGGGGGTGGAGTAGTTCGATCATTCCTGCAATTACTACTCCAGTTACTTCTTTAGCTAAGCCCAAAGCATGTGTGGTGCAGCAGTGAAAAGGGTCCCCCCCATGATTTAGAGATGGATAACATGCTATGTGCAAAAACACACAAGAATAAAAAGTGAACTATAGGAAAAAAAATAACTAAAAAAATAATAAAAATTGTCACCACACTACTGGGTGATAAAAGCCATTCTGAATAAATAGGTTTTGTTTGGATTTTGGAAGGCCCAGGTCAGTGATAATATGAATCTCAGTGGGGAACTTATTCCAGAGTCTGGGGGCGGCAAATGAAAAGGCTTGGTCACCCCAGTTTATATCTTAACCTTGGCACATCAAGCATAAGCTGGTTGGATGACCTTAAATCTCTGCCGCGCTTGCGAACAGTTAAAATTTCTGTTAAATTGGCCTTTTTCTAATTATTTCACAGTTGTCTCCTTCTCACCCAGCTTCTTGCCAATGGTCTTGTTTATACAGAGAACAAGTTAAGATTAGGAGTATTTTATTATCTTTTTTTAAATATGATTTTTTTTGAATTTTGTTTTTGATATTCTGTCTCTCACTGTTAAAATAAACCTACCATTAAAGTATAGACTGTTAATTTGTTTGTTTGTGGGCAAACTTACAAAACCAGTGAGGGATCAAACAATTATTTCCTCCACTGTAAATAATACAAAAAGTAATGTAGAAATTGGTGTATGTCAGCTTTTGAAGTTAAATATTATCATACAGAATAATAGCTCTATGTGTTTACCTCCTAGTACTTGTTGCATACAAACTGAGTTAAGTAAACAGCTTTGTGGGGGGCCTGTGCCCCAGTGAAGCTCTAAGTCTAGCAACACCCCTGCCCCAGCTCCTTTAGTTTTCTTCCTTGTGGTTTTCAGTTGTTTTATATGCTGATTGTTCAGGTTGTCCAAATTGTCCAAACTAAATTTGTGTGTGGTTGATTATTTCTTGTTGTAACAATGCTTCTTGCTAATAATTCTTATACTGTTGGAAAGCATGTTTATTTCTCTTTTAAATGTTGACTTATTAGTAAGGAAAATGCATGTGTTTGTTGAGCAGCAGAGTTGAGTGGCTTGCGCCCATGAAAAAACTTGCCAAATCTTCTCTGCCAATGGTAAAAAAGCGTATACTGCTATTGTCACTTTACTTACTTTTTGTGCTAAGTTTATAATTTGCATGAAATATTTTGTCTGACACAGCTAAAATCTGACCGTCGACACACAATGTTCATTAGCTTGTTTACAATCACTACTCACTTGGTTCTAAGGGAAGTCCATATTTGGTTGCTTGAATTCCATTTCCAGAAGTCTCTCTGCTCACGCAGGCCTTTCAGGCCCCCAAACAGGTACATGCAGTCCTGGTAGACCATGGCTGAGTGACTGTGTCTGGGTCCGGGGCCTAGCGAGTTCTGCTGCAATGTACTCAGCAGAGACCAAGTCATAGTGTCTGTCAAAACATATGAACACATGTGAGCAAATATACACAATTAAAGCACATGCTGGAACATCGTCCAGGATGTGGGGTGATCTCTGCAGGAATACAAGGCTTTGACAACTCCAGAACGAGACACTTTCACTGTTGTGATCAGGGAAAATGCAGAGATTCAGAATGTGGTGGATTGTAGAGCATTTCACTGGAATAAAAGTGAGTGGAAACTCACCAAAATCCAAACTCCAAAAGTCCTGTGAAGACCCCTTCATGTCCACGAGACCTCCATACACCAGCATGGCAGAGCCAAGCACCACAGCACTGTGTCCTTTTCTGTTGGTTGCCATTTGCCTCTAAACACATACACACACACAAGTCTTTCATCCCTGCCTATAAATGTGACAAATTCCAGTTACTGTAAATTAAGTTGGTCATTGCTGTGCTGTACCTGAGGGGAGCTTGTCTTTCCCTGGCAAGGAGTCCACTTCTGCTTCCCTGAGAAAAACACCCACAGGAAAGGATATGAGAAATAGAAAGGTGAAGTGAAAAATTAAGCTACAGTTACTTACTGTATATTAAATTAGGTTACTTCACTAACGACTTCTCTGTGCTTTCCCACATACACATACCGTGCTTTAACATTCCAATCTAACAATGACTGTAATTTTACAAGCTCTCCCAATAGGAGGTTACTTTTCTTAAAATCATGTTAAGAATATTTGGCTTACTTCTAGTATGACTGTTTTTGCAGTGATACACACATCTTTTATTGGTTCAGTTGTTTTCTTTAGATCAAACATTTAAATTGTATTCAAAACAGCTATGTCAGGAAATACATGAAAGTTCAGTTTTCACACATAACTATGGAGACTGGAATCATTGTGTTCGGCGGAAAGTGCAGTTTCAGAGTCAAACTTACCGATGTCAAACACCCACAGGGCACATTTGTACTTGGTGTATGCAGAATCCAACATGCCACCGAACACATAGAGGAAGCCCTGGAAAGGTCAGAGCCATTTAAAACATTATTTAACACATTCTTTAACACCAGAGTGTGACATCAGTAGATACACAGGCAGCATAAGGTAAATCCCTGTTTTAAGCCATTTAAAATATAATATAAAATAGATCTGGATGAGTTCATACCTCATACGCCACCATAGAATGTTCCTCTAGCTCTTCTGGTGCAGCTTCACCATCGCAGCTCAACTCTGTCCACTCGTTACATACTAAGATGTCAGAGACAAGTATGAGTTTGATTGGCTGTGTTACCGGGCTCTTATTTAAGTCTATATCATACAGTACAAGGCAGTGTTCTGGATGTTATGGAATGTGTAACATACTTTATTACATACATAACATACCTTTTGGTTGGAAGATGAGCAAATGTGCCCTCATCTTGTGTGTTTGCCCTTACCTACACTGTACCTCCAGAGGTCCTTCACACAGCTGTTTTCTCTGCCTCCCAGGACATAGACATGTCCATCATAGCTGCAGCAGGCGTGCTTGTAGCGGTCACATGGAGACCGGCCACTCTGAGGGATCGGCGTCCACAGACAGGGACTGCTCTGACCCGTAACAGGCATCTTCCTCTCCTACTGGACCATTTTCTAAAAGAAACAATATATATAAAGTGTTAAGAATTGTATAAGATGTAGAGTGCAACATCGTCATAGCTGATGCTCATTCACAACTCTGTGATATCCACTTCAGTGCTGCAGCTAACACCAAGGTGAAGGGCGGAGCCTAACTAGGCCTTGTCAAACTTGACAATGGCCAGAGATAGGACAGAAAATGCGTGAAGTGACTTATAGCAGATCCAAATGTCCAGACATCAGTACAGGTCTGAAAGCAGGTCACATTTTCACTTAATAATTATTATTATGAACAAAGCAGATTTTTAAAAAATCAGTGCTAATGATTATTGACACCAATTATTTGGCCCATATTTTTAGCCGATTTCTTTTTTTTCCCCACCATCTGTAATATAAGTGTAATGACAACAAATACAAACATCTACTGTACATTTTATATACATACTAGGCTTCACTGCATGTGAGTGGAGGAGCTTCAAGACGCATTTGAGAAACCTCTTAAATTTCATAATTTCTGCAAGCAGCCACTGTGCTGATACTGCTGCCACATTGTGATAATAGATACACCACAAACTAGGTAGTCACTGGAGTAGAACAATTTTGTTTACCCTTGCTTGCTATCAGTGATAACGTAAAAGTTTACTTACTTTACGATAAAGTACACTCATGTTTCTGTGACTATGCAGCATTTATCAAGTTTCTGAGAACAAAAATGCAACATTTATAATAATTGGCCAAAGCTATTAAAATACCAAACCATTAATAGCTCTAAAATGACATACTGTATTTAGAAAACCTATTCTATTTTGATCAAAAAATAAAAAACAACAGCAGGACTATACTACTGTAGTGCCTATACTATAACCTCTGTATCAAATGCTGTGTGAATGCTACTGGAGCATCTGACAGTGACAGTCAACAGTGAGCATAGACACCAGGCAGGGTGAGCCCTGGTGTGTAATCAGCAGAGTGGCTGACACTGCCGTGGAGAACTGAGCTCCTCTTCAGCTCAGCTGGGACTCTGTGACTCAGCGTCACATGAGTGCTGTTTTAAGCCTCAGGCATCAGGGGAGACACACTCTGCCACAGGAAACTAGCAGAGTGTTGCTCTGGGGAGAAACTCTGCAGTTACACATGGTTTTGTACAGATGAACTGGAAGAAGTCATGATATTAATATGTGATGTGTTGTTTTTATATGGACCACATATCAGTCACTGTTTTTCACTATAACTTTTTAAAAACCATCTGAGATCAAATTTAGTCTACAACATCAAACTGAATAACACTAATGTCTGTTTTAAAAAAAAGGTTTTTGGACATTGTGTTTCAGTGACTATGAAATAGTGTACCTCTAAAAACAACCTCAAAACATAAAACATTTAAGAGTGAGTGTGTAAACCTGCACCAGCTCTATGGAAGAAAGCACAGAACCACATGGATACGTCACACTCCAATGAAGATAATAATAGTTCTTCAATTAAGTGTAACTGATGATGATGAGGACGATGATGGTCTACTACTGAAACACTACAGTAAATGTATCAAACGGGCAGCCCATGGCCAAAAGAAAAGTAACTGGCCTTGTAACCAGAGGGCCACCGGTTCAAATCCAGGGCTGAGGTGCCCCTGAGTAAGGCATCCAATATCCATTGCTCCCTGCACACAAGAAAGATAAGTGCTGTCCGCTGCTCCTATTCCTGGCTAGTGTGTTCACTACTGTTCTGTAATAAGGATGGGTTAAATGCAGAGGTGAAATTCACTATCACTAATTGGTGTGTGTGCAAAAAGGAGGAGTCTAGTTCTCTTTAAGATCACCCGATTTATGTTATCATGGAATTATTGTGACTTTTGGGAAGTTGAATATGCCAGGCAACAAGTCGAGACTGTCACTCGCGACGGAATATCATGGACACATGTTCAGACACACAAGGAGTCTGATTTGACTGTCTAGAGCTAGACTATATCTCTGAGTGCTACCGGATGCTGAAACATGTTTTTCTTTGTCAAATGGCACAAGAAAATAATAATTATGTAATGTATGATGATAATGGGGGCGGGACTAGATAAGCTTTTGCTTCTCCCGCTTTCCCTTTCGGTTATGTGCATTGTGTGAACTACACTGTTGTGTGATGAGTGATCTAAATGTCATGACCGAAATAAAAATATAAATAAAAATAAATAAATAAATAAACTTGAACTACTAAATATGAGGCCACTTTGGTTTTTTCCTGCAGTTTTTACCTCACAGCCAAATTAGAAATTGATGACTCACTTCAACCACAAACAAGATCCAGCACATGTGAAGTGAGATGTAATAATTTACCCTTATCAGTTATGAGAAGTTTCCACTCTGCATTATCAATGACACAGAGAGAACAATGAACTTTTCCACAGTCTCAAACATCACATGATCACACATGGCCTCTCTGCTCCATCTTAACAAGCTGTCACATGAGGAGCAAACACCTGAGAGGTTGTTGTGATATCTGAATTACACTCCAAGCTCTGGCTTGGAGTCACTCAGGCCTTCAGTCACACATGTATAAGGAAAGGCTGAGCTGTCTCATTTGTTTCATAAAGACACAAGTAAGCAATTATTCCTTCTTCCTTAAAGAAGTGATTTAGCAATGCAGTCAACTCAAAAGTCAAGACCGAAGAAAACATCTTTGTTTCTCACAGATCTGTGAGATATCACTCAATAATGATTTTAAATGTTATTCATATGAAAAAAGTACCATTCATATTGTGAATCATATCACAACAGCAAATTCAGTCAAAATAATCACAATTAGATATTTATTCAAAGTCGTTCAGTCCTACTGAAAAGGCTTGACTTCTTTGCTTGTGCCCTCTCCAACTAAAGCACAGAGGTTGAGCATTAAACTGGATAATACGGAGCCCCTAAAGGGACATGGTGAGATTGTTTTTGGGGGGGAACAACACAGTTCCGGGTCAGTTCAGCTCACAGAACCCAAAAACACAACAATGTAGAACACTCACACGTGGGAGTGAACAATTAAGTTTTATTTTGAGATGGGCCTCACATATAGAGACATTAAAACCGTGCTTGGTAGTAGACATGGTTTCAGCAAGGGCTGGCTCAAATCGCGACAGTGGCAGCTATCTGTGGCATTTCCACACTGTTTGTGGCAGCTGCCTGCCACGGCTTCTCCCAACCTGCAACTGTTTGTGGTCTCCATAGTCACACACTCATTTTCATCAAGAATAGAATAGGAGAGACACCGAACTTTGGCTTGATGAGCTGCTGGCTGTGATTATTATTATGGACTCAGTGCCACATTCATTATCTTCATCACTACCACAATCATCTCAGCGTAGTGTAACATAACATACTGTGCCACTCTGTACATATTATAATACCACACATAATTGTTAAGATTAGATGTATCAATGCTTTTTTATGTTTGAATCGTATATGTGTGTCTTATATATAAACTCCTTGGGAAGACATTTATCTCCATGTTGACAAAAGGTGTCCAAAAGGGCCAGATTTCATAATGTGAAGAATTCCAGGGGCCAATGGCCTCTCAGACCTTTTTCTAACAGTAAATGTTCCATACAAATAAGTTATAAACAGCTTGGAGGGCTGATGCATACTGCTCCCCCAAAGGTAGAGCCATCGCAGAGGTCTGGCACATGGCTGCAGCTCCCATAATTTTGGTATTTTGAAGTTGCAAAGGAATGCACTGAACTATCAACGTCACACTTTGGTAAAGTATTAACTGGAGTATTGTGAGAAGAGTCCTTTTTCTTATCACTGAGTGTATTTGCAGGGTCATTCAGTGAATGTTTGTGTTGTCCGCAGAGAAAAAAACCTGGCATTCAACTAAAATCAACAGACAAGACAGCACAGCAATACTAACGTAGGAGAAACTCTGACTGAGGACAATGCTGCGATCAGTGAATAAGTCATGCAGCATGCAGTTAATTTGTTTCCCTGATATATCAGTGATGGGTTTTTGCAATGGGAAAATAAGTTTGATTGTATGATGATAAAATAAAACTAATAATAATAAAACCTATGCCTGATGACATCTATTCTATCTAGGACTTCTGCTTTCATCGCTACTTTCAAATATGTTTTCTCATGACTGCGCTTTGTGAAATCTAGGACTGCAAGAAATTATTATTTTCACAATTAATGGATTAGTTCCTTAGTCCTTAAAATGCTGTTCACAAATGTCTTGTTTTGTCCACAAACCAAACCTAATCGGTTTAAATCAAGCAAAGAAACCAGAAAATTTCCACAGTAAAGAAGCTGAAAAAGAAACACAGATTGTTTAATTAAAAAAACAAAAAACAGTCAAACTGATTAATCATTCATTAAAATAGTTGATGATTAATTTAGTAATCGGTTAACAATCAATTAATCCATGTTGCAGCCCTAGTGTGTCACGATCCATAAATCATCCAGGCCTCAAGTTGGTTTCATGAAAGCAGTGGCAAGTTACCATGTCAAAATCTGAATAAAGGCACAATTTGCCGCAATGTATGAACTGCATGTGATGAAGTCAGTGGCTTGTGTATTTGTGATATCTCTGAATACAGTGGAGAAAATAAGTATTGAACGCGTCAACATTTTTCTCACTAAATATATTTCTGATGGCGCTATTGGGATGAAATTTTCACCAGATGTCAGTAACAACCCAAGTTATCCACACATACAAAGAAATAAAAACATGAAGTCCATGACAAAAGTTATGTGTAAGTAAGTGAAATGACACAGGGAAAAAGTATTGAACACATGAAGAAAAAAAGGTGTAAGAAGGCACAGGAAGCCAGTATTTAGGAAGCAATCCTGCCCCCTATCAGTGCAAATTAATATTAGCTGGATAAGTCCTAATTGGTGGCCTATAAAGGTTTCTCATTACCAAGGTGACACTCAAGAAGCATTTCAAGATGGGTAAAAGCAAAGAGCTGTCCCAAGACCTTCACAAGCTTATTGTAGACAAACATACGGATGGCATTGGTTACAGATGTATATCTTAACTTCTGAATGTTCCAGTGAGCACTGTTGGAGCTATTATTCGGAAGTGGAAAGAACATTGTTACACCATTAACCGACCGCGACCAGGTGCTCCTCGCAAGATTACTGACAGAGAAGTCCATAGAATAATTAGAAGAGTTCTCCAAGAACCAAGGACCACTCGCGGAGATCTTCAGAAAGACCTTGAAGAAGCAGGTACAGTTGTTCCAAAAAAAACAATTAGTAATGCACTCCACCGCCATGGCCTCTATGCACGCTCACCACGCAAGACACCACTGCTCAAGAAAAGGCATGTGGAAGCTCGCTTAAAGTTTGCTGCACAACATTTGGACAAGCCAATGTTATACTGGGAACATATAATCTGGTCAGATGAGACCAAAATTGAACTCTTTGGCTGTCATAACATACAATATGTTTGGAGGAGAAATGGTGCTGCACATCACCCTAAAAACACCATACCAACAGTGCAGTTTGGAGGTGGGAGCATCATGGTGTGGGGCTGTTTTTCAACATCTGGCACTGGCAGACATCATGTAATTGAAGGAAGGATGAATGGAGCAATGTATTGTGATATTCTTGATAAGAATATGCTGCCATCCACAAGGATACTGAAGATGGTGGACATTTCAGCAAGACAATGATCTCAAACACAAAGCCAAGGAAACAATCAATTGGTTTAAGAGAAAGAAAATCAAGCTGTTAGACTGGCCCAGTCAATCACCCGACCTGAATCCGAATGAAAACCTCTGGAAAGAACTGAAGATCAGAGTTCATAGAAGATGCCCCCGGAACCTTCAAGATTTGAAGATAGTTTGTGTGGAAGAATGGGCAAAAATCACAGCTGATTGTCACACACTGAATGTGTGACTAGTTTCTCCATACAGGAGGCGTCTTGAAGCTTACCAACAAAAGCTTTTCTACTAAGTATTAAAGGGGACATATTATACCCTATTTCCCCCATTAAAATAGTTCCCTGGTGTCGTAATGAACATGTCAGTGACATGCCTTGGTCAAAATACCATAAGGATGAAGCACAATAGCAGTTCAATAACCCTGCTAAGCCCGCCCCTTTCAGAACGCTCGGTTTTCGTGCATGGTCCCTTTACATGCAAATGAGACACAGGCAAACACACACCCACTTCTTCCAGGGGGTTTCTGATTTGTCCTCGTTACAGCGCTTTACAGCTCTATTCTCCCCCTCCCTCCACTAGTTCTCTGACAATATCAACATGGCAGCGTGCGCAGAAAACAGCCAGAGTGCCGTCACAGGAAGAGACGTTCTACATAAGGATCGAGCCGAACAGTGCCGAACTGTTAATCAGTTAAAAACACTTAGGAACAGCACCACTGATCGCCAGCGGCGCGCGGCGAGCTGCATAAGCTGGCGCTGTTTGTTACTGTATCAGACCGGTGACTATGCTCCGGAGACCTCGTCACCGCGGCACCGCTGATCGCCAGCGGCGAGCGGCGAGCTGCCTAAACGCATACAGCGGCCGTTTAGGCGGCTCGCCGCTGGCGATCAGCGGTGGCGATCAGCGGTGCCGCGGTGGCGATCAGCGGTGCCGCGGTGGCGAGGTCTCCGGAGCATAGTCACCGGTCTGCACCGGAGCTGGCGATCAGTCGCATACAGCGGCCGTTTAGGCGGCTCGCCGCTGGCGATCAGCGGTGGCGATCAGCTGATTTTCACAGAGAGTGCAGCACCTCTGCACAGAGAGTGCAGCACCGCTGATCGCCAGTGGCGAGCGGCATAAACTGCCGCTCGCCGCTGTATATGTGATTGTATCAGACTGAGTCTGTGCTCCGGTCATGGAGGACGTACTGAACAAATATTTTTAATTAGGACGTGTCAGAATGGTTAGTTATGAGCTCTATGCTGTAAAAATGTTGATGCGTTCAATACTTATTTTCTCCGCTGTATCAATAAATGGGTGCAGAAATGTTGGATTCCATTCAGCTGACTCAGTACCCTCAGTTCCCCATAGCCACTTCCGTCCAACAGGCCTCTGGTCTATGACCTGTGTTTCAAGTAGGGCTGCTCAATTATGGAAAAAAAAGGTTTATTAGATTAATTGTTATTGTAATTAGTGTTATAATAACACTGTAATATTAACATAAACATCCCAGCAGATCTTCGTCTGTCTGATGCTGACACAGCTACAGTGCCAATAACGCCCAGTTAAAGTCAGACCAAAACACAGATACAGAAACAAAGCTGTGTCTGTTTTAGGGCTGCCAAGATTATTCGACTAGTCGCGATTACATCGACTATCAAATGCACCGAATTTAATAATTGACGCAATTGTTTATTTTTTGAAGCTCTGTTTTTCTCTCAAAACTGCCGCTGCACCTTCCGCTGTCTTGTCTGCCTTTCTGTCCTTGACGCAGTAGTGGTAATTGGGGTCAGCCGTGATGTCACCGGAACAATTATGCCCAAACAGTATCAACTGTCAAGCAACGGCGCTCGAATGTTTGGGAGCATTTTACCTAAATAAAAGACAAGAATAAATCTGCAAGGCAGAACTTGCCTTCCATGGCAGTACGACAGCAATACACGAGCATCTGAAAAGGAAGCACTTTGTGGCTAATTCAATTTCTGAGGAGGAGGGACCGTCGTCTCGGTAAGCTAATTGGCTAGTTAGCTGGTGAAATTAACATCAACAGTGAGCTACTTACTTATAGCTGTAAACATTAATATTAACGATGACAGTTTCATTAGCCTTAGCACACGTATGTTATGTAATTGCTGTAACGTTATAACAGCGATGTCATGTTTTAATGGGAAATTTGATGACGCTAATGTTTTATAATATATATTCATAGTGCATAGTTTTTGGTTCCATTTTACAATGCACTAAACATTTACAGCTAAAAAAATATTTTGCACTATCACAGCTTGCTGCTACAAGCTGCAAAGTTGAATGAACTATCATCTTAATTGTCTTTATTTAGGTGACTAGTCGATTATCAAAATAATTGTTTGTGGCAGCCCTAGCCTGTTTAGTACAAAGCTACCCAGATTCTAGAAACTTGAGGCCCCTAAAAGTTGAGCAAAATGTCTGCTATTCTTGCGTACTAACGTTAACTTGTTTATTAACGCCATTTGGTAAAAGTGACTGAATTAAAACAACGTGCTACTTTCAAGAACCAACGTTACCAATACCAACACTTCCATAAGCTCGACTCACTTTTTAAAGCATCGGGAATGCGTGCGATTCATTAGCTATCGTAGTAACGCCACACCAACACAAACTGGAGGAGGAATGCGGTCGATAAAGTCGCTGCTCACTCCTACGTTACGTTACGTTTACTACTTGAGCTAAGCAGAAATGAAAGCAGCCACATTACTTCAACTTGTATAAACACTGTTCGCAGTTTGTTGTTCAGATAAATTAGCTCACCCACAGCGCATATGGATTTCGACAGAGCTAACGGTGAAGTACAAGCACAGGAAATGAGGATGACAACTTTTTTCTCCACAGCTTCTTCACTGACCGAAACGTTATTCGGTGGAAATGAAAGTCACGCAGCTTTAATTTCAGTGCCGGGTTGGTATTACACTGTATTACAGTGTGACATAGTTTCCATATAGACAGGAACCTGCTGTAAATAGTAATGTGTTACTTACTGTGACCCACAGTTCTCCTCTTCGCCTGCTACTTGCGTGTGTGTGTATATTTACTGGTCTCTGTTGCATTCAGGGACGCCTCGTAAATTGCCCCTCCCCATTTGGCAGGGAGTGAAAACACTTGTAGCATATTGAAATTGGGTTTGGACTGTACTATTGCAGAAGTGGAGGACGTTTTTAATAATATAAGTAAATATAACTCTAAATCATACTCAAATATGACAAAGAAAGACACACTTATTTATATTTAGTAGTAGTAGTAGTAGTATATTTAGTAGTCTTATTTTTGATTGGATCTAATCTTAAAAACTTGAAGTGCAAGAAATAAAATCCTGCACCTCTATAATAATAATAACAATGATGATAATAACAACAACAATAATAATAATAATAATAATAATGTTATTATTATCAATAATAATAATAAAAATAATAATGTTAATAAGAATAACATTGGTTTATATGACACCTCAAAGGCCAACGTCTTTAAGTACAATGACAATAAAAATACATAAAATAAAGACACAAACTACAAACACAATGAAAGACAACCACACAATGTATCAAAGGGTTTCAGAATTTTGGAACATTATGATCTTGCAGATTTTCAACATAACATTATCAACTTTGACTGGATGCATATTTGAAAACTAAAATACATGCCCTGCATTTGTTCAATATATTTGAAGCTAATAGTGCTTCCATGACCCATCAATGTAACCTATCTTCTCTGTTTGTTTGTTTTCATTATTATTGATTTCACTATCTTTGATGTCTTCAATATAAATTATAGTTTAGTGTGCTTCAGCACGAAAGTACAGTGTGTAGGTTATCAGTTTGGCCTATTTTTGCTTATTTTGTTTTATCCCATATTTTGTCTTGTTTTCTACTGCATGTTTGTGAAATAAATAACAACAAAAGACTAAAGAACAAGCCTCTCTCACTTCTTCCGAGGTCAGTGTCCGTACTCTTGACAAAGCCTCATCTAACTGTAGCGTTATATTGTGCTTGTTGTTGATCTGATCCTATGAAGACATATTTGTATGAAAAGTGTTGTGTCAATACATCTTACTCACAGCATGCAAGTTTATACAAGAATGAATTATTTTGTCATCTGGTTTATTTGTCCACCTACATGTGCCATCATTTCACACCATGCTTCTGTGCTGTCCTGCATGTGCACCTTTACTTTTCATGTCATGACATGCTGCTGCAAACATGGATAGCATTCCTAACACTAGAGAAAGCTCTCAGAGAGGGCAAGCCTCCACCAAGGCTGCTCAGTCAGTTTTTTAGAGCTTTAGATAGAGATAGAGAGGTATTTTTGTTTTATGCTAATAAACCCACCTATATACAACCGTTAGTAGCTCAACAAGTTTTAAGTGCAGATCTGTACTATACGTGGTTCAATGTACTCTAAATTGCTAATAACACTTACATACACATGTACGCGTGTCACACATAGGTTAATAAAGGAAAGTGTTTTCATTAATTCAGCTTATCCATAGACCACAACATAAACTACCGCTCCCACTCCTGGACAAATAACACAAAAGTACCCAATTTTAAAAAGGCATGTTCTCAGCCATTATTCACTCTATCTTCACAAAAACTCTTCTACCATTGTCTTTCAGTTTTCATTTTACAGTGAGTTGTTTGGACAGTGCATCAGGGCTTGTTTCAGTACTTTTTCCACATGTTAAGAAAGAAAAGAAAATATAGGAAAAAATACACATTGAGTTGTTTTTTTACTCCATTTATTGTTACCTGTGTTGTAATTTAACTCATCAAACTTAATTCATGTTCATTGTTTGTCTATTTAGTTATTTTTCAAGCAAGTTGCTAAAGTTTTAGCTGTTAGCTATTAGCTGCTAGTTCATGGCTACAAGAGTCTGGGTTAGCTGTAACAACAAGTGTTTGGGGTTGTATTCTGCCCCAAACATTCTTAAATGTTACAACCTACCCCAAACAAAGTTTTCTTATATGTTTTCTTTAAATTTCAGTATGCCTAGGTCCTGGAAAAGAAAGACTCAGCGGGGGGTGCCTCTCGACATTTTGAAGAGAGCATTAAATGATCTTAAAATGCAGGGAAAGTCCATCAGATCTGTTGCAAAACAGTTTGTACACATTCTGTAAAGAGAGGAATAATTTAGAATAGAGGAAACTTCCACATGTTGGCTACTGTAGTGCAACAAATTTGGTCTTCACTGATGAAGAGCAGGAACTGAGAGAGTACCTGTCGAAGGCTGCTGATGCATATTATGGCTTATATCCACAAGAGGTAAGCTTAGGAACTGGTCAAGGATTAGTGAGGTTAAACTTTATATTTGTGGCAATGTAAAATATAATGCATGGGGAAGATATTAAAGACAAAACGGCACTTGAGATTGCTAGTGAAAGGTCTGAACAAGAAACAAAAAAAAATCAACTTGCACAAGAGGCACATGAAGCCTTCACACCAGGAGTGCCATACACACGCCACCACTGGTGAGTCTGATGGTGACTAACAACTTGGCAGAAACACACACACACTTCAGTTGTAAAAGCTGGTGCACAATTACACAATCTATTCATTTTGTCTAAGACCTGAAGGCCATTCTTTGGGCCTATGTTCATTTGATGAAGGTGGTGCAAATTTACACTTTCTACTCAGTATTAATTACGTTCAAATGTTCAGTTGTTTAAATTGGTGTAGATTTGTCCAAATCCTTCATTCATGTTAAGTTACATTTCACCCTTGAGATTGTTACAATTAACCTGTACTATGGGGTAAATTGTAACATTTCTCTTCTTGTGTTTAAGACTAAACCATGCATTTTCTGTTTGTGTTGCAGATATAACAGCTACACCATTTAATAGCAGACATGTGGGACTAGTTCCTATCTGATTTTGTCAAATACTGTCAAATGTCAAATATAATATAAGAAACATCAACTACTTGTTCATACAAATACATGTACATTTCAACTATTCATGCATTTCCATTTCATACAATGGTATCACAATTTGGAGCCCCAAATTTTGGAGATTTAAAGGAAAAAGGGAAAAAAAAAAAAAATCAACAGGAGGGCAACAAATCCAGAAATGTGAATAATACATTATGATGGATTTAGAGCACTATAATGTGTATTTCTTTTTTCGTAATAGAGAAAGTGAGACTTCCCACTTCTTATTCAAACATTCGTTTCGGTATCTCACTATGGGACACGCCCGCCGCGCTTGTCCCCCAGAAGCTTTTTTTCATTACACCAGTCCTGACTGGCCGGAAGACGTGACGTCTGCCTCCGGAGGAGGGACTCCCTCCTGCTTTATAAGCCTGACGTCACGTCATCTCTTCAGTTTAATACCTCTTCTCGCACTCAGGAGCATCTCTCAGACGGGCTAGCATTACAGTTTGCAGGATGAGCTAATGTTACACCACTCACAAGACAATGATATGGTGCAGGAATGAGTTCACCTTTTATTCCTTACAAGCAGGATTAACATAAAGCAAAAACAAAACCGACACATCCCTCAGTTAGCACAACAGAACCACTCCCGAGCACGCTCTGGCCAACAACAGAAAAGGAAAACAAACAACTCTCCTCCACTACTTGGCTGACAGTCATCTTTTTCTTACTCTGCCCCCTGCTGGCAGCATAAAACATAGTTAAACAACAGTCTTCTGTAACAGAATCTGTAAAATAAACTATAATAACTATTCAGGTGTTACACTAACAATTTGTTCCCTTAACGCTACCTTACACTACATTGCTGACTGAGTGTAGTAGCTGGACAGACACCAAACAGTAGCTGCTGCAGCTAGCCACCATACTAGCTGCTCACCGCTTCTCGTTTTTTAACAACGGAGCTTAATTGTTCCCTTCTCCTCACCATAGGAAAGGCAACTATTCCACCTAAGACGTGCGCGTGTGGGTGCAAGATAGTCGGAGTGGACACCCATGCTGCTTGCTCTGCATGCCTCGGGCTGCAACACGCCCAAGACGCCCTAGCATCTCCGGTTGCCTGTGAGCACTGCGCCCGTATTTCAAGTAAGACCCGTCATCGCTGGCTAGCGCACCAAGCTAGTCTGTAGACCGCGGATCCTATGGTGGGGTATCGATTCCTCTGCCACCAGAGTTAACAGAGAGCACCCAGGGAAACACCATCCCCGCAGGAGCCAGCTGGGGTGACCAACTTGACACTGCCGACCCACTCTCCGACCCCGATGATCACGTTCCCGGCAACATGTTTATGGGACAAGATGACATCGGCGAATGTGACACCGAGACAGGAGACGAGTCTGTGAGCCTCGGCTCTGATGACGACGAGCAGGAAGCCGGATTTTCCTTTCAACGGCTGCAAAGCCGGGTGCTCGGCGATGGCACACACAGCCGCTCCCCAAACCCGACTGACAGTGCGGACCTTCACAAAGTCTGTAAGAGGGCAGCTGCAAAGCTGGGCATTACATGGCCAGAAGTCCCTGTGGAGACCATCACGTCTTGTTATGACTGAAAATGGCTACCTAAAGCTAAATCATCCTCAAAACAGCTGCTGCCGGCATTACCCGAGTGCCTTGAGGAGGCAACGTGGTCATGGAAAAACCCCCTCCAGGGAGGGTCGGTGTTGGACTGGGTCGACATAGGAGAAGACCTGCCACTGGTGGAGCCCCTGCTGGCATCTCACCTCCACCCCACACAGAAGCTGATTGTTTTTAGTCGTCGCTCACTGATACAAGGCTGTGGCCATGTCTGTGAGGACTTTGAACGCGTCGTTGCTGCTCCTGGCGTACCAGGCCGAGTTACAGGATGACATGTCAACCTCACCCACCCGACTGTGTCGGACAAGCTGTGTGTGGTAACGGACCTCTGCCTCCGTCTACACCGATGTGCTGTCCAAGCCTCCGGGAGAGCTATGGCTCTTATGGTCGCCCAGGAGAAAACACACCTCCTTGACGTTCCTGTGGACCCGAAAGGCTTATTCGGCCTGGCGGTGGCCACAATGCAGAAACGCTGCGAGGAGAAGAAAAGGGAAGGTGAAGCACTTCAGCTGTGTCTCCCCAGTGCAACCACCCCCCCTCCTGCACCCTGGCACACGTTTGACCAAGCTGTGGCTCGCCCGGAATTTCGCATCCCTAAGCTTCTGCCACAACCCCTGCCGGCCGGCCGAGGTTAGGGAAAGCCACCAGAGCTCAAGGGTGTGCACACCTAAAATAGGGTAACCACAATTCTATTTTATTTTTATGTAAACGATAGAAGCCTATTCCTTTGTTCTTTTCGTTTGTGGTGGTCGTGAACATGACTATGACAATTTACTACGCAGCAGCTCCTCGCCATCTCTTAGTATACCGCAGACAAAGTATGCTATACAACAATAACTTTATGCACCGCTCCCACCGAAGATATATGTTATGATATATGTCTGGGCAAAGAAGCCTTCTATACCCAGAATGCATTGCGTCATTACATCACGTTGGCGAGCTCTATAGGAAAGTTTCCCTGCGAAGACGCCATTTTGTGCTGCACGCAGCCGCAGTTGCACTATTTGGAGAGGTAATAAGTGCAATTAAAGTTCGAGTTGTGTACAAGTCTCTATTTATTGTGAAAATGTATTATTATGAGTGTAATCTGAAAGATTACAAAAAAAAATGTATTTTGTTGAGCGCCTGTTGCCAGGTAGATTTGGTTTTTGAGAGATAGCACAAGCACTTTGTTTTATCTATTAATTTCAGTGCCCTGTTATGGGAGCAGGGTAGGTATATATATTTGTATATATATTGAGGATTTACACGGTGAAATGACACTACCTGGAATAGTGATTGAACCAGTTTAGACTGTGGAAAAAATGTAATATATTTACAGAACTGTTTATGAATATAAACTTTAGAGAGTATGTGTTGATTAGAGCAAGAATATGAGACAATGTATTGCTGAGACTGGAGTATTGATTTGATTGGTTTGTGGAAATGTGAAAGTGAACAACATAACACTGAGATGTGATAAAAAGATACACATTGTGCTTTTGTGATGTTAGAGTTGATGTTTAATAAAGAGAGACAACCTGTTATGGGAAAAGCGACAGCTTTGTCTTCATGTCTCTCTCCTTCACCTGCATAATACAGGTACTGACATCGGGAGACCAAGCCGGCTCCTCGGGCACTGTGGGCTCGAAGAAGAAGAGCGCTGTCACCAGGGAAGTCAGGTGCAGCCAGACACCTGCTCTTTCCCCCCTGAAAGATGTTCTGTTCACCAAGTTCACAAGGGCATGTTCCAGGCCCTACAAGAGGCGTGCACAGGCCATGTCAGCGCTCACCGTTCACGTCCAAGCGAAGAGGGAAAAAGTCAGACCTGCACAGAGGGGCCACAGCATCGTCGATCATGCACACACCAGTGTTTTTCCCCTCCACCGAAATGTTCAATTAAAATGTTTGCAGGCATGCATCCAGGCCATGTGCCAAGGGCGCAGCCACAAATGTTGATAAAAAACAAACTGGGGACTACAGTCCAGCCAGCCTGTGCAGTTGCACATGAGCACGCTAGAGGGAGCCATTGCTTCACTAGCAGGATAGCCGCCTGCTGTGATGAGTGTAATATGCGTGGTGGCCACACAGCCCATCATTCCCTCTCAGCCCGGTACTGCAGGCAGGCCACAGTTGGGCCCACTTACGAACCAAGCCTCCAGGCTCCAGTTTGCATGCACCCCACCCCGTTTCACACGGGAAGTGCAGTCACAGGTTCAGGGTGTTCATCTGCGAACACTGAACAAGTACATGAGACAGCACACGTTCAGGATGTTAACACACGCAGCTCTGATACGTTTTGTGTGTCCGAGCGTTTGGTTCATATCCATCCATCTAAAGGACGCGTATTTTCACATCCCTATTTACCCACCGCACAGGAAGTATCTCAGATTTGCCTTTCGAGGCATCTGTTAACGAATACCTGGTGTACATGGCGTTTCTGAACTCAGGCCTTGCCATGGGAACGGTCCTGGCGAGGACACATGCCTCTTAGGCGGGCTGGGGTGCCACGCACGAAGGCAGGAAAGTGAATGGAGTTTGGAGCTCACAGATGCGTATGGTGCACATAAATTGTCTGGAACTCCAGGCCATCATACTGGCGCTGAAACATTTCCTGCCCTATCTGAGAGGGCGACATGTTCTCCTCAGGACAGACAACACCACATTGGTGGCGTATATCAACAAACAAGGGGGTTTACGCTCACGTCATCTGCACACGTTGGCACACAGACTGATCGTATGGAGCAGCTCTCGCCTGTTATCGCTGAAAGCCACACACGTGCCCGGCATCCTGAACCGGGGTGCGGATTTACTGTCCAGGGGCAGTCCCCGCTACAAGGAGTGGAAACTCCACAGCGAAGGGGTGGCTCACATTTGGGAAAGATGCGGTCGGGCAGAGGTGGACCTCTTTGCGTCAGAGGAGAACACACAGTGTCCTCTGTTTTATTCCCTGACCGACCAGGACGCACCGATGGGGCTGGATGCTTTGGCACACGAGGGGCCACACGTCCTCCTGTACACGTTTCCCCCATTAGAGCTGATCATTCCTACTCTTGCCAAGGTGAGGGAGAGGGGTCTTTCTCTGATTCTGATAGCTCCCCGCTGGCCAACGAAACACTGGCTAGCGGAGATATATCTGTTGCTATGCGACCAACCATGGCCTCTCCGCAGGGACCTCCTGTCACAGGCGTGCAGAGAGATTTTTCATCCTCATCCAGAGCGCAGGGCTCTATGGGCCTGGCCCATGAAAGGCTGAACGTGACCACGTTCGGGCTGCCACAAAATGTCATTGAAACTATTCAGAGTGCCAGGC
This sequence comes from Solea solea, assembly GCF_958295425.1. Taxonomy (NCBI): domain Eukaryota; kingdom Metazoa; phylum Chordata; class Actinopteri; order Pleuronectiformes; family Soleidae; genus Solea; species Solea solea. The sequence goes on from NC_081135.1 coordinate 12,058,101, forward strand.
CATCCTCTACACGTTGTGCATATGATGGCAAATGGCGTGTGTTTGAGGAGTGGTGTGTAAAAACAGGTGTCATAGCTTTCCAGAGTTCTATTCCTGTTATTTTGACATTGACGAGTCTAATGGATAAAGGACTGGCTTTCTCCACTGTTAAGGTGTATTTAGCCACTATTTCGGCTTGTCACGTGGGCTTTGGGGACAAAACGGCAGGTCAACATCCTCTCGTTTGCCAGTTCATGAAGGGAGCACGGCGCCTTCGTCCTGTATCGAGGAGTCTGGCGGTTCCGTGGGATTTACCAATGGTGCTTGATGCTTTGTCTCTACCACCTTTCGAGCCGCTGCAACAGGTAGAGCTCAAGATGCTCTCCTTTAAAACGGCTTTATTGCTCGCACTGGCATCTGCTTAGCGAGTCAGTGACATTCATGCGCTGTCGGTGAACCCGGGGTGTACGCGGTTTTTAAATGTGGATTTAAAGGTTTTACTGAAACCTAACCCGGCGTTTGTACCCAAGGTTTTCAACACCTCTATGGCGTACCGCCCTATTGAACTGTCAGCCTTATATCCTCCGCCCTTTTCGACGGAGGAGCATAAACGGCTTAATATGCTCTGCCCGGTGCGGGAATTACGCACGTACAGCTGGGTTCAGGAAATTGGAACAGCTGTTTGTTTCTTGGGCTACGTCGCATTTGGTGAAACCCCTGACGAAGCAACGTCTGTCGCACTGGATCAAGGGTGCTATTACTATGACATATAACAGCAAGGGGCAGCATCCTCCTGTGGGTGTACGTGCTCATTCCACACGTGGTATGGCCACGTCTTGGGTGCCGTTTCACGGTGTGTCTGTTGAAGAGATTTGTGTGGCTGCCAGCTGGGCAACACCGCACACTTTCACCAGGTTTTACTAATTAGACCTCACATACGGCCTTGGGTGCGTGTGCTGTCTATTTAACTGGTCATAGAATGGTAACGGGTCTTCGAGATAAGCTTGTCTGGCAATACGAGAGTCTCTGTATCCCATAGTGAGATATCGAAACTAAAGTTGAATAAGAACTTAAGGGTTAAGAAATTAACCCCAGTTCTTTGAAAGGTATGAGTGAGGTATCTCACCAGACCACCCACACTTGCTGCTGAGCTTTGTGACTAAAAATGTGCCTCTGCTGCTGCAGTTTGGACTTTGAACAACTGCAACTGTATAGTGCATTAAAAGATGTGACCAGTTTACGAGAGGAAGCATTATGTACCTGACCTTGTACTGAATGGTCTGTAAATGTTAAAATTTTACCACATTAAGTCGAGGGACAAAGATTTACATGTGCCAATTTCTTTTTATCATTGTGATGTAACAAGGATCAGTGTCAGTTGAAGTATGACAATAAAACGATTACCTTTACAATAAAAACAAAGAAAACAAAGGCATGGTTACAAATAACATGTTTATTTCACTGATACTAGTATGTGTACCAAAATGTTAATTAATACAATATAATAGACGACATAAACAGTGTTGGAATACACAATAAAACAAAAATAGAAACACAGAGAGGTTTTGTAGAAATATTTTTTCTACCATACATCCATGAAAAGAAGAAAACCTTTAAATAGACTGTGACAGTAAATTTTCTTAATTGCAATTACTTATGATATAATAGGCCATTCATTTATAAAAAATACATAAGTTAATGAGCAAATAAATTATTTGAAATGTGAATATGAAGAACAAATATACAGGACAGATATCATTTTGGACAGATATGTAATACCATGGTTTCTTCAGGTGTGCTAAACCCTGTCCTCTTCCATGGAAGAGTTTATTTTAATTTAATTTAGTGTAATGTAATGTAATAATGTTATTATTATGAGGTACAGAAAAAAAAGCTAAAAACACGTAGTCAGCATCTTATCATGTTTCCGGTTCAGTTTAGTACAGTATGGTACTTTTTGCGTTTCCATGAGGAATAGTACCAAAATAACTGTTCTATTACTTGGCACCCTTCCCATGGGATCCTGGGAGAGGGAGCATTGAAAGACAGTAGGTATCACTTGCTGTACAGACTGTAAAGCCCTTCAACGCAAACCGTTTGTGATGTTGGGCTATATTAATGCTATAAAAAATGTTATATATACAGTATATATATTTAAAATAAATATAAATTGACATGACTAGACAAACAGCCACATACCGAGCAGGAAAAAAGAGCTGCTGGATGTCGGCGTAGGGTGTTAGCTGATTGTCCGACACGCTGTACTAAATAAAATATCCGCTGAGATCCAAGAATGCGTTTACCAGGTTTATTGAAGAAGTAGGACAACTTAATCATAATGTAGAAGAGAGTATGAAGAAAAGCAATCACAGCGATCAAAAGCAAAAACAGCGGTCAACAAGAAATACAGCCTCCCAGTAACTCACCCTCTTTCTCTTAGTTACTTCCGCCCGTGCCAGTGCACCTGTGATTATACTAACTAGATGTTACCGTCCCCGATTACTGTGATATCAAACTAACAACAAAAAGTAACAAAATATAAAACCCAAATAACCCAAATTATAAAAAATAAAACCATTAAATTATATATTACTTATTTCATCATAATAAGCACCTTCATGGCTCCTACACTGTCATTGGTAGGTAAGACATCACACTACACAGCCATCAGGCACAGCCCACACCCTGGCTACCAAGTAAAGGTACTATTCAGTTAAACCAGAACCAGGTCTTTACCATGCCAAACTATACCATGCCGTACCAAACAGAACCGTACCATAATGGAAACACAGCATAAGTGCACCCAGCCTCCATCTTGTCCTCTCACTTCTTTCTCACAACTGTCCTCATGTCTTCCTTCATAACATCAATGAACCTTCTCTGCAGTCTTCCTCTTTCCCTCCTGCTCTGCAGCTCCATTTTCAACATCTGTTGTCAATAAAATCACTATCCTTCCTCCAAACCGAGCTGTCCCACAAATATGGTCCAATTTCTAATCCTGTCCATCCTGGTCAATCCCAAAGAACACCTCAGCATCTTCAGCTCTGCCTCCTGTCTTTTAGACAGCGCTACTCTCTCTAAGCCATATGTCATAGCAGGTCTCACCACAAAGGAGATATCTTGTAGACCTTCCATTTCACAACACCCCTGACTCTCGTCTCCGCCTACTCCTCCTACCTGACATTGTTAGTATTGACTTAAAATGGTTGTGGATTGCAAAATAACACATTGAGGCAGCAATGGATCAGCTCCTATGAGCTGTGCTGTAAATTTGCAGATCATTTTCTAAAGACTTTGGTTCAGGAGAGTTAACAAAGTGACGCAAATTAGATGATAAAGATAAACAAGCAAAGATTGTGTACTGTGTGCCTGACTCTGCCTCTGCCCACATCATTTTATCAGTTATATAAATGTGGTCCAAATTCCCAATTCACATTTTGCCCCTGTTGGCTTGACAGTCTGTATCTGACACTTCTGTTCTTAGACTCTCAGTTTGGGTAAAGGGAGTGAGCAGAATGTCGTAGGGGTGGATATAAGATGCTGACTATGTATAAGTACTTAATATAATCATGTTTCAAAAAAACTTAACAGGAGTTGGTCTATAATAACTGATGGCTGAATATATCTGCCACATGAGAACAGAGGATAATAACAAAATGTACAACTTTTAAACATAAAACCATGCTACACACTTTGTATTGTCTGACGTTTTGAAATGCATCACCTTAATTATAACAGTTTCATAAACATAATATATTGATATTTATATTGCATTCAGTGCAAAACATAGCAAATATCTGTATAGTATAGTATATATTGACATATGGCTAATCCACTTACATGGCATGAAAAGGTCAGATTGAAAGTGTTTTAATCAAATCAGCACAGGGCCTAACACGCTTTCTGACTCCGAATAAAGTTTGCACACCTCTCGCCTGCAGGGTGCAGTGTGTGTTCACAGCTGATGTGGACAGCTGTCTTCAGTCGTGCTGAGGCTCCGCGTGTGTTCATACTGACAGTCCAAAGACTGTGATCTGCAGAGGTGTCACTGTCACAGCCTGGTGTTGCCCTTACCCTTCTCCTTGCTGTTGTCATTCCCATCAAACTCAAAGCCGCCATTTTCCAAAGCATACTCCTTCTCTTTGGTTGGATCTGCATCATCAGCTTCCAATGGTGGATCCTCACTGTCTGCATCTGCTAAACCACGGCTGCAGAACCGTTTATATAGCCGGTAGCCTGTAGAGGGAAACACATGGATTACTGGTAAGTCAACTTAACAAAAAAATCACATATATCGTCAACTCATTACAGGATTTATCTAAGGATACTTTTGAGTGTTTATTTGTAAATATAATTATTAATTATTCACAAAAATAAAAAACAGCTGCATGGAAAATCTGTCCAATGAACCATAGTGAGCTTAAACTGCTCTATTTCTGTATGAAACTGGAGTGAACGTTTAAATGCAATTCTACTGAATTTACTGAATTGCAATCCTACTGGGTTTGCAAAGTATTTAAAATGTTTTCAATGATCTTGATTTTTCAAATGATTTGACTTTTTTCGTATTTGATTTTTTTTCAAGGATCAATAAAACAAATCCATTTTAAGAACACTCACACTGTATTATTGTTTTCTCTTAATTTCACCGTCATACCTACTGGCTTTTAATGAGAGCTCTGAGACTGTCCGTCTATTTTAGTAGTAGCCTTAATCACATACAATAACATAAAAATGAAATGTCATTAAAAATATGTTCATATACAAGCAAGTATACCTTTACTATTCAATATACCCTAAACCAACTTTTGGAATGCAACAAATGCTAAAACGTGCTGATTGTAGCCTATAAACACACTAGTAGTTAAGGTTAATTGCTAAGAATAATACTTATACAGCTTCTTATCACATACTTTCTTGTCATTAAACTCATGGTCCTTGAACTCTGCTAGTAACATTTTTCCTCTAAACTCAGACTCTCTTTATTTGTCACACTGGTCTGGACACTGAAGCATTGCTAGTTTGTTTGTTGAAGGTACTGTACATCACAAAGTCTGATATTCACACAAGTTCTCATTATTACTAAATGTGCAAATGTTCTGCAGCATCACCACATACAGACACAATTTCAAATGTGATAACGGCAGCTGCAGGAGACAGGACACTTGAATACTAGCACTGGCAGAAGTCTTGGAAAATGCCCAAAGCAACTTTTGCAATATCTGCATTTTCACACAATTTCAGGAAAATGTCTCAACTTCAGTGCAGATATATATATATATGTAGACCACGGTCACTGAGGCTACTAGCTCATAACTGAATAGTGAAATAACTACAAGACTTGAACACACATGAATTGTGTTATGTGTGTGGACAATCTAGGCAGCCAGAAAACTGCTACCGTATATTAACCACAGGCTTACCAAAGCTCCAATAACAACCTAAACTAAAACCTACACCGCTATAGGCTCAGGGGGCAACAATAAATCGCTATCTCTGTAGCACTTTGAGACTCCGCACAATGTACTGACTCTGCACTCTATAACCAAGCTTGTAAAAAATACTATGGTTACCACGTCTGTGAGGCATGTACAGACCTGTTGCTATGGTACCCTTGCTCCAAATCCAACTAAAATGAGCTTTTCTTACCTATGCTGGTTCTTTCACACAAGACTTCAACATTCAAATTCCTTTAGGAGGACGGTTCCTCTGACTGAATACATTAATAATGTTCTTCATCTATGTGATTAGATTTCTTGGTAGTTGAGCTGATAATACACTCAATATCACACTTGTTAAAATCACTGGATCAGATAAAAAAAACAAACAGTACAAAACATAAACCTAAATAACACTTAAATAAATAATATTGAAGATCTAGTCATCCTTAAAAATGGACTAGGTACTAATTGTCTGCGTCTACTCTTCGCAGAGAACCAGAAGCAGGAACACCACATACTCTATGTAAGTAGTTCTTGTATTTATAGAAAGTCATATCATCATGGCAATAAATTGGACAAAAATTTGAAAATTGGACTATATATTAAATTTACTTAATTTTCTCCACCTACTGCAAACAGTAAACAGGCATGAAGATTGGGATAAGATTAATTGGACACTCTAAATTGACCACAGGTGTGAATAGCAATATCACTGCATTGCGTTTTTGGCAGTAATTTTGCATTTGTCCTGCTCCTTTTAGTTAGAAAACAAGCTAATAACTTAATTAGGGTTGCAAATAACAGTTGTTTTTGTAATAGATTAATCTGACAATTATTTATGTATTTTATATATATGTATTTATTATATCAGTGTTTCCTAAATATCCAATTTATGATGTTCTTAAATTTCTGATTTGTTAACAAACCTAAATGAATCAATGTTAATGATTTACTGAAAAAAACCCCTGAAAATATTCACATTAAAGCAGCTGAAAAATCCGAGAGCTTGTTTTAATTATTAAAAAAAAAACAGTCAAACTGATAAATCCTTTATTAAAATAGTTTAAGATTAAAATAGTAATTGATTATTAATTAATAAATTGTTACAGCCCTAAATACCGCTGAGCTAACTCTAGGCAAACAGTTTTGCTGTACATACAGTGCAGCGTTATTATGAGAATGTCTGTTTTGGTTCATTATGAAACTACAGTTGCTGCCATTGTCTCCATCAGTGTCTCCCAAACCTTCTATATGGGGGCCCACATTTTAAAGATGGACTATTGACTCTATTGAAAATTAACCTAAATGCATACATAAAATGTATTTTTGGTGGTCGTCGAGCGACACACTGCACATAAACAGAGCTAGTTTAGCAGCAGTCCTCCACCCTCTCTCTCCCTCTTCCTCTTTATCAGCAGCATCTGCAGCCTCACAGCAGTTTGCTCCTTTTTCTGTTCTTCTCTACCTCCTCATCTTTAGGAATTTTAGATAGCGTCAGAGCTTTTCTGTGTGTTTCTACATCCAGGTGAGACACATTTGCGGGACAAAGACGTCTCAGCTAGCTCGCAAAGCAAAGACAAAGTCGTGAAGGAGCCGGTGCAGTGACTCACGGGTGAAGTTAAAGATGCTGAGAGTTTTTATATTAACACCCTGTTTGAGGAGGAGTTGAGTCAACTGTGGCTCCTGTGCATCGTGAAGCCATATTTTTAGACAACATGTGAAGACTGAAATTGTTTTATGGGATATTGAAGTGCATCCAGACTTACTTCCAACAGACGAGACTGCCGCCACCAGCTGAAAGATGCTGTAGATGAGGGGGAAAGAAAACATGACTTCCAGTTCAGATGAGCTGAAGGATAACTGGATGATGGTGCTGCACAACTGGGAGTTCTGGAAACCTGTCTCCAGTGCAATGGTTCGACATCTGAAAAAAAAGCAAGGAACTGTCAAAAACTTTGTACATAGTGTGCAAAAAAAAAAGTGAAATACACTAAAATTACTTTTATCTATATGTATTGTATGAACAACACATTTTGCTTGTGGCTTCCTCATGTTCACTGAGCTCAACTGAAAGTATTTGCAGCTGAGATAAATAGCTGATCACATCACGACTGAGCGATATGTGAAGGGGAAGGAGAACAACAGTGGAAACATTTAGACATTTTGGAGAGTATTGGACTGGCGAACTGTCCAGGGTGAACCCCGCAGTTTTATTGTGTTTGGATTGTCATCAAACATCCCAGGAGACTTGTTGCTGATGACCGCAATGATGGCAGCGACCATGAAGTGGGAGAAACTTCATGCAAACCAGGGTATGTAGAAAAGCTGACTAAAATTAAGATTCAACTCCATTGCAGCATCATTTTTGTACAATGGGTATTTACTGTGCTAAGATTAAACTTATTAAACATATGTTTATACTGTATACATATATATATGTATATGTATATATATATACACATTAGGGGTGGACGAAGTATTTGATTATTAATTTGATTATAAAAAGTCAATGTGACTATTCTCAATTATATTAAAACAGATACAAAACATTGTTCTACTCTACTGACTAATTTGTGGTGCATCTATTGTCACAAAGTGGCAGCAGCAGCAAGCATTTTGGTCAGTACACTCCAGAGGTGATGAAATTGAATTGAAGTTCTTGAATGCACTGTACGTTGACATAGCTCCTCTGAGCCCAACACGCTGTAGAAACGGCAGAGGACAAGAAATGAACCAGGATCTTTGAATGCATATTGTTCTGCCGCTCTTTGCTCACCACGCTGTGAACCCTGCATTACTTTCACTAGCTCTCATGCACTGAGTTAATAGCATTCAAATGTTCAAATAGCAATTATCCAAGTCCAAGTTACATGCAAATAGACAAGGCAAGTTGAAATGTATATACAAGCAAAAAAGACCAAACTCCTGTGCTTCTCAAAGCTTTCTGGATCAATGAGTTTTATACTATTTAACCTCATAAACTGAACAATTTTTTTGAGATGAGCCTCAATATGGATGACATGTTTTTTACTTAAGTTATTTTTGTTATAAGTTGTTATAAGAACCTACCTGTGCCAGGGTTGACCCGTAAAGCGTGCCAGGAGGAACCCCAGGCTGAAACCAATAAAAGGGTAGATTGTGCCGATAATCCATAGAGCAGGAGCAATAATCCAGGAGGACTGGTACAGGATTCCTCCAACCACAGCGATGATGAGTATGAGAGCAAAGCCTGCAATGGACCCCACCTGTGTCCAGACGGCATATCATTATTTTGTCATGTTTATATTTCATGTTAAGGTATACATATATTTAATCTGCTGCTACTATTGTATTTTCTTAATCGTATTCCTTATTTTCCTCCTGAGTGTTATTTTAACTCTGAAGGAGCAAATGTAGCGCACCCAATTTCCGTACGGTATTAATAAACCATTCTAATTCTGATAACCATGCACACTTTTTTCATTAGGAAAGGGCCATGTCAGTGTATATAAAAGTAAGTATTCTTACCTTGAGGATCTTCTTTGCTATGCGGGGCCACCTGGTTTTAAAATACATCCCCAAGGCAATAGGAACAAGAAGACCCACGAGAGTGATAGCTGCCGAGACACAATTTCATTTCATTTTCAAAATTTCAATCCTCACAATCCAGTTTTATGATTATCAAACAATAACACTTTTTACTCTATGTCGTGTATAAAACAAACAAACAAAAAAACTCAATGAAATAACATGTCACATCATATGGTTGTCTTACAATTGTAACACATATATGGGCTGGTGATTAACTATGAGAAATTGTTGTAATTACCAATACTGTCAAATGGGATCTTGATGCTGCCAGAATCAACCCAGGTGGTGGTGTAAATCAGCAGACAGAGAGGCATCATCCCCAAGGCTAAGATGGAGGAACAGGCAGTCATGCTGATACTGAGGAGGAAAGGACATGGCATCGTGGAGGTCAAACAAATTATTTAGCACCATAATGTTTGCAGTATATGTATATTAAATATAAGAGGGAGGCCATGTCTGAGAATGATTGCTTACGTAGTCCGAACTTGTTATGGTGCCTTTCAACTCACGGTCAATACTGAACCAAAGCTTGATTTAAAAAGATTATATAATTGCATTTATATTTCTCCCAAATCCCCAAACCATCAACGTCCATCAAAATTTGAAAGTTAAAACAAGGAATGACAGGAAAACCAAGTGTGTTCAGGCTCCACAAATTTTTAAAAATCGTGTTATTCACTGGTTATTGTTACCATTATGGCTAGGTTCACTGACTAGCAAGTGAATACTTGATTCACAAATTATGTTATATTGCACATTGTGCACTGAAAGACTGTAGAAAAGTTGTAAAAACACACTTCTGTCTTACCATTGTCTTTATTTTTTTAACTTGAGGCCTAAGGACTTAGAATTAGTTGTGGACTGGATATTGCAACTTCAGCCTCTGAGTACAACTCTCTTTCCACTTCCACTGTCTGAAAACATCAGTTGAGACTAGCATGTTCACTTTGATTTGTTTTATCCATCCATTTGTTTCAAACCCATGATTTTATGCATTATTCATTTGTTTTCATTCATTTTACACAGATGGGCACACATTTATTTGCATTGTATACAGTAAATTAACAATTATTTCATCCGTGTTAAATATTCATCTCTCCAAATTTTCTTGGTTGTGCAAAGCAGCTATCAAATAAGTTTGTGCTGCATAAATACACATTCACCCACTTTTTTAAAGATGACAAATCATTGCAACCCAATTCACAATATGAATTGAGACAGGGCAGATTTGCACATAATGTAACATTTCTGATTCATTTATTTTTTTTTACATCCATTTCTTTAACGCATACTGATATTTGGAATAGAAAAAGACAATTCAACAAGATGCATATGTTTAATAAATCATCTACATCTTCACTTTATACATGTTATTTATAGTACTAATATAAAGCTAGAAAAGTTTTGTCCAAATGTATTTGGTGACTTCCCAAAAAAATCTCCCTTTGGAAATGAATGGGATGAATGGGTTTTCATGATTTATAGTGTAATATAGTAATGATGATGTGTAGCATGTAAGAGCAGAAGCTCCATCTGTAGTTCACAGGAGATATTTTATTTTTAGACTTTAAGATGCTATTACACATTTAAATATGCTTCTTGTTTTTCTTTTTTTACATCAATTATTACAAGCTTTGTATCATTGATTGACAGCCCTAGTCAAATTCTGCCATTAATGCAGATTTAAATTTAGCGTTGCTGCTAATTTGAAATCTGCTATTGTTCATAATTTCTTTGGATATTATTATTAATAGCTGTCCACCGAGAAGCCTCTTATTGCTCTTTCAACCTGGTATATCCCTGGTTGTCTGTTTTATGTCGTTCTGTATGTTCTACTCAAAACAACTAAATGTTTTCAAATTCATATCTTGAATCAGTTTGTGTCATGTCAGATTATAACAAGAAAATGATCTAGAATTTCCATTGGAAAAGGTTTTCAAGCCACACATCATTCACTAACATGATACTGAAACCAACAAACCTGCCTGGTTTCTTACCTAAGGTCCATGTCTCCATCCAGCCAGTAGCAGATAATGTTGGACCCGGAGCCTCCAGGACAGCAGCCCATGATGATGATGGCGACAGCCTGCACGGGCAGCACATCAAAGGCCAACGCCAAGGCAAATGCTGTGAAAGGCATGATGCCGAACTGGCAGAGGAAACCAATTATGATGCCCCAGGGTCTCTTGATGTGTCCCAACAGCTTTTTAGCATCCACAGTGCAGCCCATGGAGAACATAACCAAAGCCAGCATCACAGTGAGCACCACGCTCAACACCAGGCTCAGCATTTCATTAAAGTTACTGGGAGGCACAAGGCAGCTTGTGCCTGAACAGACAGCGGCAGAGGAGCCACAGACAGGTGGCACAGTGGCGGACATTGTGGACACTGTGATGGCAGAAGACACAGATAATCAATGTCTCCAAATTTGAGATTGGAGAAGAAAAGTTCCTCTGATTCCAGGACACTGCTCCACGTCCTCCTTGTCCCGTATCGAGGAAGATGACAGTGATCACCGCTCTTTATGCCACACTCATTTCAAATCAGCAGGGAAAAGGTGAAAAAATAGATCAAAAATTAACCAATACTTAATGGTTTATGGGGTCAGTGTTCAGCAACACATGCATATAAAAAGAGAATCATTCTGAAACGTGAAATACGATTGCACCATTGCTCCAACCTTTATTGCTCTTTGTCCTCTTAAAACTTTATTGGGCAGCTATACTATACAGCATCATCATCCTACAATGACAGTGAGGAGTGAAGATGCTTGCAGGACACTCCCTGTATGCACAAAGTATTCATTGTATTCACTCAGCCTGTAAAAATGACACCCTTCGGCCTTTAGCATTTTTTAAACATTAAATCACAGGATGGATGTAATAAGTAGATGATAAAAGTTTTATGTCGCCATAAAAAAAGGATTTAATGTCACAGTAAAACTATGGAAAACCGAATCCTATAATTTTTATAATTCAATTGAACAGTTGTTCAAAAACGTTTTACTTTGATATTAAAACAAAACATTACTAACATGGTTGTGTCAACATTATGGTGCTTTAAAGGTCCAGTGAAACAGTTTTATTGACAGAAATGAAATATATACTACCCATAAACATGTCTTTATACGAGTAATTACTTAAAAATAATTAAAAAAAATGAATTGGTTTTCCGAGCATTTATGTATTTTAGCTGAGGGCATGCTTAACAAAGGTGACCATCTCGTGTCACCATGTTCCTATAGTAGTCCATATGGATAAACTATCCCGACCCAAACCCCTGTCCAAGGCACATACACAAAAAAAGAATAAAGTAAAACGTTTATATGCAAAAATAAACAGCAGTTGTAGGTTTTTGTTCCTCCACGGCTCACGTGTATATAGATAAAAATGTGCTTCCATTATATCAAAACCAAGGCATTGCCCAACAGGAACATAATAACTTAATAAATTGAAAGGTGGACCAAAAAATTATAGTTTTTATTTGGGTGATACTGACTTCTAATTATCCAGTATCCAGAGTGTCTGATTGTAACAGAAGCGCATTGCATTCACTTGAAAAAAAGAAATTGGTTTGTTTTTCTTAGTAATTTATTTTTTTCTGTTTCTCAGAGTCATTTTTCCCGTCCCCACAGCTCTGACGACAGGAGGAGGCGGTTGGTTTTTCAGAGTAATTTTTTATCTGATTTACTGAATAATGTTTTTTCTGAGTTTAGAGCATATTTAAAACAATAAACGCATTCATTCCTTTATTGAGAGTTCGATTTATAACAACATGGACGGCTTGTTTAATTTAATCAAGTTTTACTTTGATCTGGGTTTAAGACACTGGGAGATAGTATAATATAATATTTCAGGGTGAAGTGTCATCAAGGAATGGAACCGCTCGTCAGATGGACAAACACTCTCTCTGTCCAGGGCTGGGAACAGGGGTGGATGGAAGCCGTAGGCACATTGGAAGGGGGAGAGGCCCGTTGCAAAGCTGGTTAAAGCCCACATAGACCGGAAGCTCCAATTAACGCTGCGTTTGTGTGTGTATCTGCGTCATTACCTCGTTTATGAAACCCTTAAGTTTCAGAACAAACAGTTCAGCCACTGCTGAGAAAATAGTGTTGTATTGTTTTCCTGGGCTCTGCCAAGCGGATCGGCACTTCCGTAGTTTGATGTCGTCATCAGAAATCCTCACCTCTCCTCTCACCACCGTAACGCCTCCCGGTGCGGGCACTAGTCCGGGCACATCCGGTTGCGTACATTCAACCGCAGAAGAAGAAGAACTACTCTTGTTGTAGCTGCTGAGATGCAGAGCATCCACCGTGCCAGAGGGGGAGCTGTGTATCTGAGAGCTGGCCTATCTATTACGTCACTTCCAGGTACCTGGCCAATCACAGGACAGTGGGAAAGCTCTCGTTGGCTGGCCAATCACAACACAGTCCACGTTCTGGGGGTGTGGTTTTGGTCTGAAACAGCGCGGCTGACGAGAGCGTCAGTGAGGAGATATTTTGATCGGCTCGTTTGCAGCGTTTAGAAGGTTTTTAATTATGAAAACAAGTTAATATATGTAAGTAGACCTCCATAACTAACATATATGTGTGATACAAGCATTCTATGTCGCCTTTAAGGTGTTGTGGGCATACTCGACCCACAGGAGTTGTTTGGACCAGGACGACGGGTGTTGGGACGTCATGCAGCAGAGGACCGTCTCTATCTCCGGCGCTGAACAACCTCCCTGGTCCGTTGGATCCATGGGTGGCGAGGTTTTTATGGTCAGTCCACACCAAGAACGGCAGCTTGGTCCCTTCAAACCAGTGTCGCCACTCCTCCAAGGCCAACTTGACAGCTAAAAGCTCCCTGTTTCCGTAATTCCTCCCAGCTGGGGTCAGACGTCTGGAGAAGAAGGCACAGGGATGAAGCTTCTGATCGGAAGCAGCCGTCTGGGACAAGACGGCCCCGACTCCCACATCGGAGGCGTCCACCTCGACCACAAACTGTCGTTCAGAGTCCAGCATAACAAGGATGGGGACCTGGTGGCTTGACCGAACCACACTTTCAGGCGCTTTCATAACTGTCATTCCTTTCTATTCCGTACCTGCTACATTGAGCGATAGGCTTACAATTGAAGGATACAGTCTAAAACATAACTAATATCATAGCCTGTGTCTAACTAATCACATGCTTTACCTTAATTGACCCGGTACGGTAGATAGTTGATGGGGCATGTATATGCGGGCAGGAGTCACTATGTCTATGGGAGTCACTTGCGGGTTGGAGGTTCTCACGAGAGTTCTCGATAATTCAGAAAAATTATTACTCCGAAAAACGGGGTAATTTGTTTTTTTAAATGAATGCAATGCACTTCCGTATGGTTGGGATACACAAATATAATTATATTAACCTCACACCCTCAGAGCAGTGGCACTGAAACACTGAAATTAAAACTCTCACACTTTAGATTTTAAAACATGATATGTTACTTGCTTGTAACCTCTCGGACCACTAGGGGTCGCTCACAGACCACCAGTGGTCCGGGAACCACACTTTGAGAAAGGCTGCTCTAGTTTAAATGTACTATATTATTATAGTTTATATTATATATATTATTTTATTATTATCATCATATATAAGTTTGTTTTTCATACTTCTGTAACATCTGAATTTCCCTCATGGGGATGGTCCTCATAACACTGTAAAAATACATTAAAACACACTGGGTTGTTTGGTCTCTCTATCTCTTTGTTACACAATGTGTCCTCTTTAGCCTGAAATATTTATTTCCATACAGAATTTATAAATGTAAATGCATTGTCTTATATTTATAAGTGCAACTGAAAAGTGGTGGGCAGGTTGGTGAGTCCATATCTCAATTCAGCTCAGAATGAATGGTAACTAGCTGTTAACTTCAGTCCGTTTAAGTTCAATTTGGTGAAAAAAAACACAACTACAGTGTCCAAATACACAAACATAGTACACAACTTTTTAGACTGTCACAATTACTGTTTTCTGTTGTTGTTGTTTTTTAAAATACATTAGAAAGGGTCTTCATGTGACCTACACTAACATTCATGTCAAACATCTTCAAATCAACTCTAATGTAGTGAAAGTTAAAAAAAATATACCAATGTCATATATTTTTGTGCACTTTATGTCAACGTGTTGCACATGTGCATGTCCAGGTTTTACTGATGCTGCTTACTTCGGAGCAAAATTCAAAGAGTTCAAGATTTACAAACTACACTAAACTTTTAATTTATTATTACTATATTCTCTATGAAATGTACACTGTTCAATAAAGATATTATAAAACAGGGCTGTTCTTACCTTCACAGGATCCAACTGCAGAGTTACCTTCATGACTGTCTCCATCTGACATGTGTAATGTTTAACTTTAAAGTTAAAGAACAACCAACAAACACTAACCAAAGGAATGATTCATTCTTAATTTAAAAAAAATAATAAAAAAAAACCCCAGCTCACTTTTGCCACTATGCAGTTGCATATACATTACACTGTATCTCCCCTGGAGTGCTATAAAGCCCCTAGTAGCATTTTGTTGTCAAATTTGTTGTCACATTCTTAAACCTTAGCATTGAGTTGCCGTGGACACAAAACTTGCAAGTCAGTGTTACACTCTACAGGTTACACAAGCTTAACTAGAGACCACCTTTCAATGGGATCACACAGCAGCCACAGAGACCCTCAACATGTTGACATTCTGACATTCATGATGAGTTTTAGTAGTAATATCAGGAGCAGTACTTCATATTGAGCCTTAAATACATGTTTGAGCCTCAACTACATATTTGTAAAGCTGTTTGTAAAACAGGCTTTTGTTTACCAGGTCACATGAAATCCAAATCAAAGTCAAACTAAATTCAATAAAAAAAAGCAACTATTGCACTGTGGGTGTGAATTTTGCGCAGGTGACAAAAACATAATAGCCAATGCAGGTTAGCCTAGGTTTTGTGTGGGTTTATTTTCCAAAAGCAAGCAAGCAAACAAAAGAACAACGGAATCCTGTCTGCATCCCTTAGTATTCATTTGGCCACAATAATGTGTGACAGCCACACTATGTCCAAACAAATCTATAATAAAGTAACAAAATGCTATGCTATTATTAATTCAATATGAACTAATCTTTTATATGACTTGGGAGTAATGAGTCGTCTCAGTGAGTGGTTCGTTCATTTTCATGCAGTACCTTCCTTCGCCACATGGCAGGTAGCTGCATGAGCTCAGTCAGCAGGACAGGAAACAGAAATAATTAGTTCAGGACTCACTTGACTTGACTAACTACCGAGTCACTGTCGTGCTGTTAAACAAGAATGGCAGGGAGGATACAGGACACAAGTCACTTTATTGTGGTGTGTATTTGCTTACGGCTTAGACTTAGACTTATGGCTTCCCTGAATAGTCTTTATGAAACCAACTTCCAAAATGCAAACCCTGACAAGATTCAAGTCTGCGCATTCCAGCTGAACAACCATCAGGCCCAACGACAGCTGAACATCATCTGGAATGGTAATAAACTGGTCAACGACAAATTCCCGGTTTACCATGGAGTGACCTTATGTGGTGGAATGGTGGTAGGTGAGAGTGGACTGACAACGTCACTTCCGGGAATTTCACCCCGAGGAAATAACTAAATAAAATCAGTAATTTAGCCCATGTTAGGGCTCACCCTAGACTAAGGACACAGATCCAAAAAGCACTTGAGATGTGATTCCAAAAATAAGCAAATATTTTATTCACAATTATTAAAAATACCCATAGATAATAATATTAGTTGGTGACACTGTATTTACTCACACTACTCTACCTGCCCGCAAAGCTCAGCTTAGCAAAACACAAAGCCCGGGCCAGGGCTGGGGGCCTAGTGCGGCTGGAGAAAATCTGAGAAGAAAAAGGGTCTTAATGTACACCACAGTGATTATCGTCCACCATCCGAATGACACCCAAGTGCTGTACAGTCGAGGGACCAATGACGGACCCCACCACCAGGGGACCAGCCGCTATCTGCCCCACAGCGAGAGAGAGCACGGCTCAATTGCTGTCCACAGCAACTAGAGACCAAAAAGCCATTCAGTCAGTGGCCCAACAAGATCGACCAGCGGCCAGAGCATAGTGTAGCCAGCTTACCTTCTGACACCGATGTGTTTACCCACAGTGGAGGGAGCACACTTCAGCTCTGCAAAGAAAACACAGCGGACAAGACAATAGAGTGGAAGCAAGTGTAACGCCACTACCACTCGTCGCAACTTCACAACCGGACACAACAATCCTACAAGCATAACCTATCTTACAATAAGGGAGTATGGTCACAGCCACGCCAAACAGTGATCACAGCATAACGCTGATTCCGAAAGGAGGGTACAATGCACATCAGAGGCACAATCACCTGCCCATATAGATCACAGTTAAATGTGATGTTTTCTGGTTTCTTTGTTCCTCTGTGACAGTAAATTGAATATCTTTGGCTTGAGGACCAAACAGGGCAGCCATTAAAAGAGCCCAGGCGACCAAGCTGATAGCCCTTTGCCTGCAGTGTTGTGAACTGGTGAACATGCATGCACAGCAGTTCACCAGTTCACCTGTTCTTTTCAGTTTCGGCAGTTGGGCTTGAAGTTCTCGTTGGCTGATTTGAAGCAAGGGTGGGTACAGGTCAGTCAGACATGATTCTTTTCATTATGTATTAATGTAACTTGCATGTGCCTCGCAACAGTGTTTACAGTACTTTCGGGTCTGAATGCAAAGTACTTCCCATGCTGTTAAAGTGAGTTCACATGTTTGAAGGGACAAGCAATCACTTGACACAGACCGTAAGACCAATAACCCCGTCATTGCTGTAAAGGAGCCATCATTAGTGTTGTTTGTTGCCCCCTGCCCCCTGGCCTTCTAACAATAGCACAGCACATGTCAAAATGTCTATGTCAAAGGTTAGATTCTTAGAGGAGAGATAAATATCAGTGCTGATGTAACTACTGTAGGCTGGAAGTAATCAGCTTAGTGGGATTGTCTCAAAACACAAATAACCTAAAATGTCTTAATAGGAATTGAACAGGAAACACAATTAGACATGAGTCAATATCAGCAGTGCTGCACACTGCACCACACTCAACAAACGTGCTTGTTTTAGTTTTCTAGGAGCAATGGCTACTTAGTGATAGCATCTATTGACTTTTGCTGGGGGGAGCTCTGTGGAGCAAGTCACTTGTGGAACTATGCAAGTGACTAATTGCGGAACTAATTTAATAGTTTCTGAGTCAATGTGATGGTTAAATGGTCTGTTGTGGGGACATTGGAGTCCGTCTCTACTCCCCCTACCAGCTGTTAGCAGAAAACAAGCCTTGCAAGATCAGTGCTGCTGTCTCGGACTCTTCAGAACCAGGAGGTCTCGTGAAGCCTTGGGTACCAAACTTCGGTTCTTTTATGGTACCGACAAAAGTGCTTCGATAGTACCCGGTATCGAAATATGCCTTGTTTTTCAGTCCGAAGTTTCGGTACCTACAGAGTTAATCACGTGATCAAGATCTGATAATGCTGCCGGTGATTGGCTGTAACGTGTACAGCCAATCACGTGTTGTCTTGCGAGAAACACATATTGCTTCACGGCAGTACACACACACACACACACACCCTAGCCATGCACCAACTATAAGACAGTAATTGAGTGATTTCTGTAAAATGGAAGCAACAGCCGAACTGAAAACCAGACGTGTCTACAGCGCGAAATCATATCACTGGCAGACTCGACTGATTTCACTGTTAATGATTAACCATTAGTTAATTCACTGGCATGATACACTGATTCCATTCATCTGTGTCTCATTTCTCTGGACCTCACAAACTGTGTATTTATGACTTACACCAGCAGAGAATGCACCAAATAAGGCCGTAATGTCACTAACAGGAGAAAAAGTCAAAGGAAAGCTAGCTGAAGTACTTTGCCAAGTCATGGCTCTACAACTCGGACAGAGAACAATGCGGTTGCAGCCTTGATGCTACTGCTAGCGGAGCTTTCTAATGCATCTCCGTCACAAGCGGCTTTCCCAAGCAGCAGCCTCCTTCTTTTATAAGGCTCATATAACTATTGTGCCACAATGTACAATGTTTCTATAATTTAGTTATGTAACAATTAACCAACTACTGTTAATAATCTCATTCAAATAACAGTAAAATAAAATGCACTAACCCAATTAGTATATAGTTGATCAAGCTTTTGCCAACAAGGCCCAAACACTCCGGAATTAGTTGCCTAATGAAATCTGACATACCAGCACTTGACCTGTCTTATTTTTTTGGATTTTGTTTTTGTTAAATCACCTTTATTATCTTAGCTGATGTTTAAAAGACATTGTTTGTTTTATTTTTAATGTTTTGTTTTGTCTCGTTTCATGTGATATATGCAAGTTGTGTTCCATGTTATCGATATAAAGTAAGTATTGTTTTCTATTTTACAATTGTCAACTATTTTTGACATCAGTATTCTCCAAATCTGTTATGACAATTCAGATTTACCTCATAGTTTTTGACAATATTTTAGTATTCATTCACAGGTACATTATTATCAAACTAGACAGGCCATGAATCACCCTCTTCCTTCATGAGAAACATCTCATAGTCATATTTTAATCAAATATTGTGGAGTGATGTTAACTCAAAATTTCTGTTATTGTCTCTGTACAAAATAAATTTAAAGCTGCTTTCTGACATGCACCAAACCCAACATTTACCCCCCTAACATTTTAAAACCTCTTAGTATTATTATTATCATTTTTTTTATTCTGTTACTTGTTACTTGTTTTGTGGAGTGCGTCTTTTATGTAAGGCCCCACCGATCTTTCTTTCTTATGTCATTTTACTTTATGTGTGAAAAACAGATCTAACGGTTATTGTTTATTATATTACTGCTAAAACACTAAATGAAGTTTTATGCTGTTCATGTTTTAAAATGATAAAAATGTAAATATGAGGCTTCACACTGTGATTTGCATACCCTGGAGTCTTTCGATATGAATCTTTCTGAATGTGTCACGCAGAACTGTGCAAAGAGAAGGGGGATAGTGGAACACGTACGGGAGATCATCAGAGAAAACCTTATCAGTCTTTATTTGACTTGCCCGTCATTCTGGTTGCAGTAAATTTTTAAGTATCTTTCTGCTTCTGATGTGTGAAGGTCTGTGTCATGTCAAGGCCATTATCTAAAATGATCTGACTCGAGATAACAATCTAATCTAATGACGATAAGGCACTTTTTGTCTTGCGTGTCCCTACAGGGGTTCTTTCTTTTATGTAACAAGATGATGAAATGAAAAGAAGAAGAAGGAAAGATGCACAGTGGTTTTTCAGGATGTGACCTTGACACTTGCTGAATAACCTCTATAAAACCTTTATGACTGCATGTATCTGCTGATTTGCTACGTGTTGTCAGGCTCTACAGTAACAGTTACAGTAACTACAGAGTATATTGTGCATTTCCAGCTTTGTCATTCTTTACACAGTCATCATGCTAATTTGCCTTATTGCCTCTGGTCTATGAGAGCAGTGGAAAAGCAAGGGAACAATGGTCTGCAGGAACCTTTTAGGTCATAGAAATGAGTTCCTGTGAATTTAAAAACACAGTAAGTAATTTCAATCTAAAACAATAACAAAATAGCTAATTTGATGACGTAGGGGAGTCACGTGGGATCAAGAGCTTGGGTAAATTTCCTGATTAAATAACTGATACTCTCTGTTTTTTAATAAAGTCATTATTTATTCCAGCTTTTACGCCACACTTTTTTTTCTTTTAACAAATCTGACACCAATCCTCTCTCTTGTGCTCTCATTACACCTCACTTTAGCAGTGACCGCTGCTGCAGAAATGGCTCTCAGCTCCACTGACAAGCCATCAGTGCCTTAACACAAAAAAACATTGTGTGACAAAAACAAGACGTCCTGTGCCCATTTTCAGGGTCAAAGCACTCGAGCGTTTCTGTTCCCTGTTCCCTTTCATTTTCTTCAACAAGGCTTTTATTGTGAAAAACTTGCAGGACCAGTGGATCTGTGGCATCTCATTGAAGAGTCCAGGCATTTTATTGAGTACAGAGGAGCACATGGAGCGTTTAAAGGTTTTGTATTTATGGTGATTTTCAAAGGCACACCCTCTGTAAAACACTGCAGCAGCTCTGCAAAGCAGATGACAAGTGAAACAGTTCGTTAAATTAGGATTTGTATAGATTTAAGCACACTACTAAAAAAATATGACATAAGTCTTATCATTTTTTAGATAATTTAATGCAGAAATTCCCATCTTCATTTAATCTACTGAAGAAACTTAAGAAACACATGTTGTGCTATATAGCACTGGTTCATGCTGTGCAGCTTTTACAAATAAATGTATTTGCTACTGCCCACCATAGAGTCAAACTCATTTCCAGATAAACCCTGTTAGCAGGAGGACTTCTCATTTTATTTCTCTATGTATTAACTGTCATTAATAGTGTGACAGGACCTGTGTCAAGTATGAGTATGTTGCTGTTAGAAAATGGAGCAGTTATGCAGTGTTTATCCTCCGTGACAGAGATTTGATTATCAGGTGAGATGATCAATGATGGAACCTCTGGAGCCAGTGATGAATTAAGTAGAAAGGTTTTATTGAAGACAACTTAGATCAGAGGAGAACTGAGACAAAGCCTGACATCTGACATCTGAACAGTAAGGCATCATCGCAGATTCTGCCAAGCAATGTGGTTGGTATCTAAGGAAAGAACCTTGAAAGTCGCTTAGTTTGTGTCTTATCGTATGTTATGGCTGTTAATAATGTACACCAGGTCTGGTTATAAGAATAAGTGAGTAATTAAACTTAAAGTTGGCTGAACATGAGAATGTTCTCTCACATCCTCCATTAACAGGTAAACTTGGGAAATATCGTTTTATCTTTTTTTATTACTTACCATGAAAGGAGGAAAAGCAACAATCCTATGAGCTAATCTGCAGAGTCTTTGAGCAGTGGCAAGATGGTGTGACTGATACTGAGACAAGTGTCAGTGATAAAACAGAAGAGTGATTTAATATCAGGTTTTTATACAGCCACATAGAACATAAACGTAAACATATTTGTTCCTGTTGATGAACAAATGAACACAAATGGCTGTGGGATGCAGTTGCTGGTCTGTGTCCACATCCTGAAGATTCAGAGAAGATTAAATAATGCCGTGATCAAGACAAATACAACAGGTTTGTTCTGATTTATTTATCAGTTCATCCACAGTGTGTTCACCTACTAAAGAGCATCAGACTGACATCCACTGGCCACTTTAGAGCACTGCACCACACGTTTAATTTAGATTTTTTCTTTTTTTTTTCTTTTTGCTTTCCTACTAATAATTATAAAAACTTACAACATGTTTAAACGTTTAAAATAAAATAAAACTGATATATGAAATATTTTCACAATTATTTCACTAATAATATCAAAAAAAACAAAAAAAAACAAAATCAAAGTAAACAACAGAGCACTGACCTTAGAGAATATGGAGTCACTGAATTAAAGTCAAAACATTTGCAAAAAGTGTTGCAATTATTATTTTTCTGACTGAATGATGACATGATTAGTAATCAACCTTTTTACCACAAGGTGGCAGCAGTTTAATGGTCCAAAAGTGACACGGCAGTTTACTTTAGTGCCATATTTGATGAATAGGTTGTCAATGTAAATGTATCACAACATTTTAATGAATTTAATGAATCATTTACAAATTTTTGACTGAATATTTTTTTGGATAGAGCATATATCCAGAAAACAGGATTTCCTTACTTCTTCTTGCCTCTGTATCTGCAGTCAAGCTTAATTTAGAAATGTCTGCATGAAATAAACTATGATAAACGTTTTGTGTAAATCATGTATAAAGAAAACCTGTGAGTTTCCTACTACATGTGGATGTCCGATGTCCTCACACATCTCCTGAGCTATGATGTTGACCTTCTGGAGACCAACACTGCCATCGCCCAACAGAAATGTCCTCAAAAGACTGAAAGATAAGAATTATTTTACATAAAATAATAACATTTATATGATATTTAAATACTGGAATATAATTTATGGCTAAAGTTGATGTAAACATGGGACACAACAGTATTTACAGTGTAGCACTTTTGGAGAAAAGTTGAAGGAGTTGTAAATACTCAGGACTGACACTATAATCTGTCATGTCCAACAACAGAATACAGCACCAGTCTGATGTGTGTAGTGTTGTGTGAGGTCACTGAAGCAGCTGGTTGTCATTAGCCAGTGATTTAATAGAGGTCAAAACTGTTAACAGCAGCACATCATGGCACTGTGCTCGTTAATCACCTTGTATCGTATTGCCTTCGGGTGCTGCAGGGATGTTATCAACTGTTAATTAAGCTTTGAGCAAAAAAAAGTTGAAAAAGTAAAAATTGAGTTTTGGGCCTAAAGAGAGACAACTTTGAGGATTAATTTCTCAAAAATTATACAGTAAAAATGTTTGATAATAAGTGAGGGAGTAGTCAGCATGCTCCTGAAGTCAACTGTACCAACCATTGTCAGAACTTATGGGCCAAAGTTATTTTATTGTACAGTAAAAATCTAAATAAATTAGGGAAAATATTTCGTTCAAAAGCTTCTGGACAATGTCTTAAAATCAGCACGATTGATTGCACTTTTATTAGTAACGTCTTATTTTGAAAAACTTTTTTTTGCTCGGTATGAAACTAGCGCTGACGTTCTCAGTCGACCGTAAGTTCGACTACAAGGGCGCACTTAAAAACGAGTGACGGCTCACTTGACCGCAGTACATAACTGCCAGGTGTACAAAAAATAACACATTTAAAAATAATCAATGTGACGTCATCGAAATCTTACGCGTTTTCGTGAGGCGAGCTAACGCTCACTTTGACTGTTAGTCCGCATAGTTGTTTAACGACTGTTGGCATCACTAACTCAAAACCTGACTCCCTGCAATTTTGCTGTTTCTGTGGAAAAACTACGAGCTCAACCTAGGAATATTCACTTCGGACATCGACTGACTCACCGACACAAAGTGAAGCAGTTCCAGCATGGCAGATGTAAGATTTATTATTTATTTTTTTATTTGTTCATGTTTTGTTGAGTGTTAGCATTGATATGCTAATATGAAAACGGAGTTTGCTCAATTAGACGTTAGAGGGTAATTTTCATAATGTTTAACAGACATGTTCATAAAACTTGACAGTTTAAAGACTCATAATGACTTAAATACTCAGTTTACACCAGGTTTGAAACTGAATAATTAGCACTGACTAGTTTTGATATTTTAATTAGCCTTGTTAGCCTCCATATGAAACACTAGCAACAGTGGTTTGCTTTGAATCATCGAGCAGATTGTTTATTATTTTCTGTATGTATTTTAATAATTATAAACACTTAACATATAGTATTAAGTGTTTGTTTTAATGTTTTTAATACTGTATCCTAATTTAGTGTTCTGTTATTATTCAGTCAGTCTTCTAATAAGCGCTGCATACCCAAAATACTCGAAATTACCATAAAGAATGTTACAAAAATAAATGAATATACAAAATTAATCAAAAGACAACATTAAATCAACAACATGGTAGCAATATGATCTATATCTGAGCCTCTGAAGGCCCTTACAAATGCTGCAAAACCAGATTTATACATGATCAAATATACCACACCAGATCCCATAGCAATGAAATAATTTATCCCAATAATCAATGAATAATATTCATAAAGTCATATTTGCGATGTCAATGCTAGCGGTAAAAAATGTGATTGTAATGTTGTGCCATACCTGACAAACCCTGTATTGTGGTAATAAATGAAGTTATATAATTAAAATTTGAATAATAAAGCGTTGTCATATTTTACTAGATATATTCTAATATAGGGTTTTTTTCCCCAAGGAAAATAATGAATTGAATCAATAAAAAAAATACAGTTTTTAATACTACATAGATCCACCAGAGGGCTGCAGTCCTCATTTTGAAATGTAAACGGTTACACAGTAAATGCAATATATAAAGTGCAGATTTAAAGAGAGCTGCTGTTAATAGTCATTTGACTGGTGATGATACGGATGTTGGCTGATGATTCTAATCTGTACTGTAGGTCATGACTTTTAAAGATGATGGACATGATCACAAGCATATTTATTAAAGCTGTTTTAATTTTGACCCAATCATGAATGACTTAAAATAGTAACATGCAGTCTGTTATTCAAGTCCTAATATTTGATCAGTTGACCTACAACACAACATGCTGCAGCAACAGTTACATTTATTGTCATACTTCTTGTATAAATGGATAAATGGATTTATTTGTTTAAGCTCTAATTTGTAAAAAAGTGCAATTTAAACTTGTGTTTTTCTTCAAAAAGTAATGAGTGTAAAACAGTTGATGGTGTGTTCATGTGACAGCAGCAGATGTTTAAAAGTGATGTTTCTATTTTTCAGTCGTACACCTGGAGATCTTTCCACCTCCAGAACCCCAGCGATGCTGCCATGCCAAGGCTGCTTCTCCGGAGGGTACCATCCACCTCCAGCAGCTCCTCATCAGGCTCTCTATCCAGGTCATGCACACCTTGCACACCTCCTTGCTCCACCCTAACCGCTCCCTCTTCCACTTCCTCCTCCTCATCTCATTGCTCCTCCCCCAGCTCTTCCCTCTCTGGACCATCCTCTCCCTCTCCCTCCTGCTCCTGTTTCTTCTGTTCTTCTGGTTCTTCCTTCTGGTCTCTGGTCGACTGTGATGATCCAACCAAGATCATCATCAGACAACAGCCGCGGTCAAAACCTCCCGTCAGCCTTTGCACAATGTGCGGAGGGCACATTGTGCAAAGACTTTCTCCTTCTCCTCCTCATTTCCCCCCTTCTCCTCCTATTTCTACTCCTTCACCTCTTTCTCCTCTGTCTCATTTTCCACCTCTCCGTCCTCCTCAACCTCCCCTTTTTCTTCCTCCCCTTGCTTCTCCTTCTCCTCCTCTTTCTCCCATCTCCCTTATGTCTCTTCCACTTTCTCCTCTTTCTCCATCTCTCTCACCTCTGTCTTCTCTCTCTCATATTTCCTCTCTTCCTCCTCTCCCTCCTTCTCCTCCTCTTTCTGCTCCTTCTTTTTTTACACCTCTTTCTCTTCTTCCTCATCTTCCCCCTTCTCCTCCTGTTTCTGCTCCTCCACCTCGTTCTCCTCGCTCTCATTTTTCACCTCTGCGTCCTCCTTTACCTCCTCTTTCTCTTTCTCCCCCTGCTTCTCCTTCGCCTTCTCCTCCTCTTTCTCCCATCTCCCTTCTTTCTCTTCCACTTTCTCCTCCTCTCTCACCTCTGTCATTTCTCTCTCATATTTCCTCTCTTCCTCCTCTCCTTTCTCCTCTCCCTCCTTCTCCTCTTTCTGCTTCTCCACCTTCTTCACCTCCTTCACCTCTTCCTCCTCCTCTACGCCCTCTTTCTCTTCCTTCTGCTCCTCCTCCTTTTCCTTCTTCTCTTCCTCAGAAAGGTGCTGCAGTCTCCAGGCCTCGACAGTTCTGCACTGGTCCAGAACCAAAGTGGGTGAAGAACTTGCGGGCTCTTCTTAGAGAGAGGAACAGTCAGAGAGCAAAGCCAGTTCCCAAGAGACCTGATGGACCTCCAAGACCTCACAGGAAACGCTCCACCAGTATCCTTGACACTTTCGTCTTTTATTGATCAATTTTGATCTTTCTGTCTTGTGAACCCCCCCCCCCCCCAGAAAAAACAAAAAAACAAAAAAAAAAGTGTCACCGTGTAAACTTTTGCGATGTTATATTTATATTTTTTCACGTACTTTATCATGAAAATTTAAATCGAGTTTTGTTTTGTGTTATGCTTTATCATGATGTGATGTAGTGTTGTATTGTGTTTGTACAGCTTATGTGTTGCAAAGTGTTGCATTGCAATATGTAGGTGGTCCCACAATGTTCTATTGTGTCATTAAGTCATTAAGTACCTACAGTAGTGCTATATTGCGATATGTAGCACTGTAATGCTTTGTGATGTGCTAATCACAATATGTAGCGGCGTAGCATTTTGTGACGTGCATTGACATGCTGTGTTGTATTGTAATGTTTATGTAGCGCTGTTATTACATTACATTACATTACATTATATGTCATTTAGCAGCCGCTTTTATCCAAAGCGACTTACAATAAGTGTTTTCCAACATTTGGGTACAAACAAGCGCTAGAAGTAAGTAAGTGCTTCAAGTTTTTTTTTTTTGTCGTCGTCATTGTCTTAGTTGAGGTAGAGTCGTAAGAGATGTGTTTTTAGTCGGCAGCAGAAGATGTGGAGGCTTTCTGCTGTCCGTTCGTCGGATTTTATACTTTGCGACGTGCTATAACGCGATATGCACCTTTGTATGCATTTTATGACGTGCCGTGACATGATGTCACGTGCAGTAACCTTTTGCGACGTGTGGTATTGCGCGTTGTGTGTGGGTGTGTGTACACACAGGGTGTGTGTGTGAGGCTCATAGTGTAGTAGTGTAGTGCTTGTAGTTGCTGCTGCTTTCGGCAACTCTTTGCGTAAAGCTACTGCTGCTGGCTCCTCCCTCTATCAGGGCTGGAAAGAGGAGATGAGCGTGTCAGTCTTCTCCGATGCCAGTACACAGCCTCTTCACCACCAAGACTCCTGCAGTGCCTCCTCGTGGCCACACATGGTAACTGGGTACTTTATTACCCCAGGCTAAACTGCAGGGGATCTCGGAGCAGCAGTGGGCCCCAGAGACGAGGTGTACTGGCCCTCCACCATGTGGACATGGCCTTTACGCTCATCAACCACTGTCACAACTATGGGTAAATAGCCCCGCTGACTTGTGGGTCAGCCTGTCAGATTGTTTTACTGTGTTACTGTAGGCTAATAATCACTGTAGACACTCCCTGGTACTGTAGACATCATGTGTCAGGTTGTGAAATGTTCCTATCATAGATCACATCATGATGGACATTATAGCTGATGTGAATATTTCTGATGCATCTGGAAACACTTTAACTTCAATGTAGTTTAGAAGTGACTTTTTGAATGTAGCTGTAGACGAAGTCTTAATGTTTGACAGCATTTCAGTGACAGCGTTTATATTTACACGTCAAAATATAGTCGTGAAATAGCGTTGAGCAAAATGTTTTAATGTAAAATCAAAAAAGTGAGTCCGTTTAAACATTGACACTTAAGTTGGACTTTATTATTATTGGTCCATAAGTAAACTATGTTTTATCAGTTTGATCCATATTCTCATCTTCAGTTTGGGTCTCATGCATTTGTCCCCGTCAGGTTACAACTGAATAAATATCACATGTAACATAATGGTAGGACTGCAGCATTTTATCATCCATTAATGAAATTAAAGTCTGTTAAATGATGAATGAGTGGATTACACTGTATAAATTGTGATAGTGTTCATTTATTGACTCTTCTCTTCACTCCTGTTTTTGAAAATAAATGTCATGGTCATTGGCATGCGTTAATATTTCTGCTCAACTGGATTTAAATGGGGGCTGTGGTCTTTGTTTACCCGTTGCCATGGTGGATCGCAGTATCAGAGCTCCACTGATGATGGCTTTTTTCATTCCTAGCACACACCCTTAACTCAGAGTGAATATACTCAGAGTTGATTGAACTAATGCTGAACTAAAACTCATAGTTTGACAGCTCAGAGTTGGTCAACCTGAAATTAAGGTTTTAACTCAGAGTTTGTTGAACCTGCTTTCTGAAACGGGCCCCTAATCCTGGAGCTTGTTGTGTTGTTGTTGTGTTGTTTTGGTTGTGTCGTGTTTCCTTTAGGTGAGATCAGAAATCAGTGAGTCAGGTCCAAGTAGAGAAAACACATCTCCTCACCACAGATGATCAAGGAGTTGAAGTGAGTCAAATCATTCTAATTAAAGCGACACAGTTGGTTTAGGTTATATTTCATGTGTTCATGACGCATGACAGATTCATAACATAGCCTAAGGGGCCCTATAAAGGCATCACACAATAACCAGTGTTATTTTGGTGAGTAGCCCCTTTTAGATATAAGGGGTAAATAACAAACTGGCCCCATTAAAAATTAAAATATCACAAAGAGTAATGTAGTAGCGAAAATATCAGGATAGCAGCACAGAGGCTTGGGTTTAAAGACCCTCTGAGCCCTTGGGCCCCCGTCAGTAACCATCCTCGCATAGAATTCCTCTCGTCCAATCAAATCACTTGCTCGCAACTGGTTGGTACTAATAGACATTTGTTCATTTCATATGTTTGTTTTGTTTGTCAGATTGTAAACAAACATGGGGGACCAGGCTGAATGATGAGAG
Source organism: Solea solea (assembly GCF_958295425.1). Classification (NCBI taxonomy): domain Eukaryota; kingdom Metazoa; phylum Chordata; class Actinopteri; order Pleuronectiformes; family Soleidae; genus Solea; species Solea solea. Next base: position 12,087,384 of record NC_081135.1, read on the forward strand.
AGTAGAGGAGAGACAGCTCCACTAACACATGGTAATTCATATTTTATGATATGTTTGTATATTTTATAAACATGAGTTGATGATATTCTCACCTGTGGAAAATCCCAACTTTTATAACCTGCAGAGAAGCAGTTGAGAGCAGCAGGAGTGTAACCATGGAGACACACAAGCTCCCACCATGCTTTGCAGCATGTAAGTAGAAGTAACATTCAGGTGTGAGTCATGACTCAACTTGTTCACACAACCATCTGAGTGTGTGTGTGTGTGTGTCTTAACATTTGTAATGTTTGTTTCACTTTCAGAGGGACCCTGAATGCACCATGAAGAGAGGCGGGGACACACAGGACATGCCCACTCATGCTGTGAAAGAGTGTAAAATAGTTCTTCAAATTAAAATATTGACCAGTAAAATCTCATCTAAAATTATACATTAAAGGGATAGTTCAGGGTTTGTTTGTTTTTTAAATAATGTGTAGTTATGCAGATAGGCACTAAGTGAAAACATGGCTGCCAGCACAAACACCAGTGAAAAATATGTTTATGTAATAAATCTACACAAACTAAAGGTTATATTTTCTTATAGTTTTCTGCTTTATCTCACTGTTCAACAGCATTTTCCAACAGGAAAGTGAAGTTTGTGTCACTTTGCAAACCACTCACTCTCCTGCACACAGCACACAGGAGATGTTGATCCATTATTATCTTTATCAGTGAGTTCAAATGTGTTCTTTTTTTAACTTCAGTTTTGGGAATTCTTTATTCAGATTGACCTCAGTGACACAAACTTAACATACGAGGCAGCAGTTGAACAGCAGCTCCTGTGTCATTGTGAACTAAAAACACTGATTTTCTCTATGGACTTTGGTGCATGAGAGTGAGCAGGTTTACAACGTGATTAGATGAGCCTTTTGTTAAGGGTCTGAAATGTTTGACACATGTTACCTACTTTATTATTTGTAGAACAGCTGGTCAGTCAATAATAGTAAAAAAAACAGCATAATCCTATTAATACATTGTAATCGAGGAAAAAGCAACAACATAGCATTAATTTTGTTACATTTAATATAGTGTGTATAACTAATGCTTATATCCTATTTAATGCATTTAACCAATGCACTCCATTTCTATAAATATATATATATATTGTTGCGTAATCCAGGTGTTACAATTATTCTGATATTAATGCATGTCAAAAATGTGTGTGATATTTAAACATTGAAATTTAAATTCATTAAACATGGTTTATTATTGAAGAAAAAACAAAAATAGGAAATAAATGATTAATAGTAAATATAGGTATAATGTCATGGATTAAACTGATATCTTTTACCGACATGCTCAATGTTCTAATGATTTTAAAATCAAAGGGAATTAACTTTGATTTAGGTAAATAAAAAATATCCGACTGACCGATTTGGTATTTTTATAATTGTAAATACAGATACAGATGTATTGTATCATTTTTATGAAACCTGATACTTCACTGTCATCAAATTGGACTGTTTTTTTTGTTTTTTTTAATAAAAAGAAAATCCAAAGATTTGAAGAAAAATGAAAAATATGTTTCAGCATCATGACATTGACCTTTGGTTACCTATATTATCTATTTGTTGTACCCAAATTCCTGAGACGTAGTGTTCACAAGAACAAACGTGAGAATACAGGTTCAGACGCGTCCATGTTATCTCCTATCTAAATGAATGGGGAGGTGAGTCAGAACTTCACTTTTAAGGATTAATGGGTCATAAAAACATATATTTAGTAGACTAGTTTTTCATGTTCTGGGAATCTGCTACCAAATTTAAGCAAACATGAGGAACAAATCTTCCTACTGTAGAAGACCAGATGTAATGTTTAGGTGTCATCTGTCTATTCTGGAGGGAGGAATGTACACTAATGTTCAAACGACTTTTAAAAGATAAAAGAACGACAAGCCAAACCATCAAGAGTGGATTTTACATTTTATTTCAAAATAAAAGCATCACTTATGTTGCCGTATGAAGACAAGTAGAGTTGTTTACTTCCTCCACCTTCACATCAGCCATTATTAAACACACTGAGTAATAAAATACATTAAAAATGCAGTCAAATTTTGACCAGAGAAGGAATCCGAGTTGATTCAGTGACACTGAGCTGACCTCTGCTCATGTGTGACAAGTGTTCGTTAACCTGATGCTGCCTGTGAGATGACAAATGAAGCATCTCAGGAGGTGGATTCCCCGAAACTGGAGGGAGCTGAAATAAAAGAGACAAAGTGATTACTCATTTATTTATGAAACAAGAACACTCAATTTTTTATATTTTATTTCCTGAAGTTTGTGTTGCTTTAAACACTGCTCACTCTCTAAGGATGTTAAGACTAATAAAGAGACAATCCTCCTGACTCTGTTGCTAAACTTCTATTAATTCTATTGTGTTTTTGGGCAGATTTATTTTACAAGTGTCATCATGTTTTATGTAAAAACATATCTTCTGATGGAAATGCTTTCATTCTGCTCTGCATGACAAATGTGTGTCACATTGCATTGATTAATAAAGTCGAATTTGACCAAAATATTTATGTTAATATTTAAACAATATGATCATGTTGCTAGAAAATTAAACAACATAAAAATGGGCATTCAGGAAGCTGTCAGTGATGGAAAAACCTTTTGTGTAATTGGCTCATTTTAGTCTATTATATTTAAGTCAAGAAAGAAAGAAAAAAAATCAGGTTTCAGCCCTTTGTTCCTGAATTTATTGACAAAATCAATAATAAACGATCAATATCTTCAATGAATTTTTTTCCTCTTCATGAACCAATGACCTGAGCAGAAATAGCTGTGGGAAGCAGCTGCTGGTCTGTGTTTTAACCACATCCTGAAGATTCATCAAGTTTGTCAGCAGTGTTCCTCGTCCACACTTGTCAATCTTGGTCACCAACATCTGTACAGAAAATAAATGTTTGGCACGTCACACAAGTTCCATTAGACTAAATCATTCAGCGATCAAGGCAAAGACAACAGACGGACATGTTTGTTTACAAATCCTCATTTTACTCCACAGTACTGATTCACTGAACTGTTTGTGGAAGTGGACTTAGTTAGCAAGACTGACACCACCTGGCCAATTAAGAGTACTGCATTACGCTGGTCTAAGTCGATTTTTTTTTACCATTTTTCTTATTTTGTATTATTGGTTTTGAATAGTACAAACAATTTTCTAAAAAAAAATTTAATTTTATTTGAGTGATATGTGAGTGACCTGTCCAGAGTGTACCCCACCCTTCGCTCTACCAGCTGGGATTGGCACCATTGTCCCCCCGTGAGCCTCATGTGGAGGATAAAGTGGTAGAAGACGAGTGAGTGAGTGAGTGAGTGAGTGATATGTGAGTCACAGTCGATGTTGGTGGTGCAGTTTTGTGCTGTTTTCCCCTAAAGCTACAGACAGAAGCTGAGAGGTACTGTGAGCTGTGACTCACTGTCAGTGACAGGATGAACAACATTTCCGTTAAAAAAAAAACACTTCTTTAATTGTAAGCCTTATTATTTGTGTTTGAGCAGAATTTGACCATATTCATAGACAACTCATTGTTTCTAACTCACATAAATATCCTTCATTTAACATTACAAAGTTAACAAAATAAAGCAGGTATTATCAGGATTATTATTTTATATAAATTATTTTGTTTTGTTTTGACAAATTGACAACTGACAATAAGAAGTCAAATTAGTAAACATTGGTGGAAAATTATTTTCCCACAGTCCAAGACAATGTCATCACAGTGTGTAGCTTTGAGTGACACCTAGAGGTAAAGTCGCATATTGCAACCAACTGAAACATTTTGCTTCACACTCCTCATCCAAGTGTATGATAAACTTTAGTAGGCAGTGTTTGATTTGTCCATGCTCATACTGCATGAACATGGCAGGGCAACATGAACTGCTCCCATTTGAAAACAAATGACTTATTCTAAGGTCGGCTGACATGACAGTGGCCTTGTCGGATGCACACCTGAAGGAGATGGAGACGGTCTTACCCACACCAGTTCCCCTTATTCTTCTCCTAATAAATTCAGGCAGGCTGTACACTGAGGGGATAAAGTCCTGAATCATGCTGCTTTAACACTTAATAAGCCAAAACATCATTAGATATATTTCAATTTAAGTCATTAGTAAGTTCGGTGATTCTTTTTAGTAGTAGAACAAACACAGGTTTGACCAGGTCAAATAAATGTGGTCAAGCTGCTTCTTCTTGCAACTTCATAATCCACAAATGTAGATTCTTCAGAACTAAAGCCTGTTTATAGAGCTGCAACTAACGATTATTTTCATAATCGATTAATCTGTCGATTATTTTCTCGATTAATCCATGAATCGTTTGGTCCATAAAATATCAGAAAACCCTAAAAAATGTTGATCGGTGTTCGTCAAACCTGGAAATGATGATGTTCTCAAATGTCTTGTTTTGTCCACAAACCAAAATGATTGACTTTTAATGATTCATTTGGTATCCAGAGCAAAGAAATGAAGAAAATATTCATATTAAAGAAGCTTAAACAATCAGAAATCTTGTTTTAATCATGAAAAAAGCTTCAAACCGATTATCAAAATAGTTGTCGATTAATTTAGTAATCGATTAATAATCGATTCACCGATTAATCGTTTCAGCTCTACCTGTTTATATAACATACAGAATGAGTTGAATGACTTAGTAAGTTTTTGTTCGTGTCGTGTCGGTTAAAGGGAGAAAAAAAACTAAAAAATAAAATAAAAAACGCTTCTTCTTCTTTAGGTTTTTATGGTGGTGGACAAAGCTGTTGCATTAACACCACCCCCACTGCTGCTGGCGCGCAAACAATTTCACAAATCCACACTTGAGGACGCAGCCTGGACATTTGAGATAAAGCGATAAAGCAAAAACACTAGGGAGGTAAGGCTAATCACATTAATCACATTAATCTTAAATCCTTGGAGGCAACTTCACGGTTGGTACCGTATGTGGCTGCGACAAAGTGGAAATCACTTTTTATAAAGAAAATGTGGGCGTCTCTCACCACATACGGATGTTTGATGTCCTCACACATCTCCAGAGCTATGAGGTCAGCCTTCTGAACACCAACACTGCCATCAACCAACAGGAATGTCCTCACGAGGCTGAAAGAGAACACAGATTCTGTCAGAGAAATCAGCTTAAAGCAGAACTATGCAGGATTTTACCATCATTGAACAGCTTTGGGGGAGTCATTGTGATGGTTAAATAACTATCTTAACAGGGAGATTGGCGGCTGTCTCCACTCCCACTACTGTCTGTTAGCCTATGTATCTATGCATTTATGTGTATTTGCATTTTCTTGATGTTTGCTATTGCTGTAAAGGCGTTTTTTTTTACGAACAATGTCTGTTGCTGGTTAGCTTGCTATTGGAGATGTCAGCATACTCGCTAACAAAGACGTGTGTTCTCAGTGGGTGGTTGGCATGGACGCGGCTCCACGGCTTGGCCAGGAGTGGGGAAGGGAGGGACCACACAGATCTTTACTGGGACATTAAACCAAAAGAAAAAAAACGGGATACATATTCTGTATCGTGTTTAGTTCAACTTGTTTAAAGTCACTGTACGAGACAAATGACCTCTAAAGTGCAATAACGACTGTTATCAACTGTCATGTCCAGTTTAAACAACAGAATACAGCACCAGTCTGATGTGTGTAGTGTCGTGTGAGGTCACTGAAGCAGCTGGTTGTCATTAGCCAGTGATTTAGGAGGTGAACACTGTGAACAGTAGCACATCATGGCACTGTGCTCTGGTGCAGCACCTCTCACACCCATTAATCACCTTATACCGTGTTGCCTTCAGGTGCTTGCAGGGACGTAAAAAAACTGATGAACAAGCTTTTATACAGTGATACAGTCAGGGACACATTCTATCGTTTACATTTTTCGACATAACTCCATATGTATCTTTGCTAAATGTGATTGGTTTCATCTTGCTGATGAAAATTAAATTACATCAGATTGAATGCTTTGCCAAACTGACAGAAAAACAGTGTATGGTGGCCCAGGAAAGACAAACACAAGCACAACAGTTACTATGAGTTCACACAAATCGGTAGCCAAATTACATATTTAGACAAGGCAAGGTTGAGTCATGCATGTCAGACACAAATTGTGTGAAGCGCTGCCACTATAACCAATCAGCATTGGGATTTTACAGTCGTCACTGATGTCCTAACATCATGACATTGTTTCAGACATGGAGGACAACATCACATTACGGAGAAGCCTCCCCAATTTTGTTGTGTTTTACCTGCATAATGACAAATAAAGGCTGTTCTATTCTTCTTTTCTATTCAGTTGCAGTAGCATTGTAGCATTGACCTGGGCGCATTAACAGGCGGGCTTTACATGGGGACGTCAGTGAAGCGACATCTAGCTTTTGTATACATCCAACATGGCCACTAAAGAGCAGATTTCTTTGGAGTTGGCTGTTGCTTCCATTTTAAGTTACTGGGCAGCCTGTGGCCAAGTGGAAAGGGAACTTGGCTTGTAACCAGAAGGTCACCGGTTCAGGTCCCCACCAGGCCGAAAGGGCTGGGGTACCCCTGAGCAAGGTACCCAACCCCCGTTGCTCCCCGGGCGCTACTCAGTGTGGCAGCCCACTGCTCCTAATTCTAGGATGGGTCAAAATGCAGAGAATAATTTCCCTAAGGGGATTAATAAAGTATCTAAAAATTAAATTTAAAAAATTACTTGCTCCACGGAGCATACTACAAAAAGTATGTCTGTTGACACATTTTCAGTCACTTTGCAAATGTCATCCAGATCATTGGTCTGATTTGTTATAGGTCTATCCAATTGCATACAGAGGCATTCTCATCTACATCTGTTGGTCATGCCTCTTGGAGGTGGGATGTGACGACACCCTTTCCAGACTCAGAATGCAGTCTGTTGTTAGCCAGGCTAGACCCTAGCATTAAATTTGGATAACTTTTCCAGTAAAGGAGGAAGTCACCGTTCAGATTTGAAATAGGAGGTCAGTTTCTCCAAATAACAATTAGCTGAAGATTTGATCTGATGTTTTCAAGATGTTAAAATCCACTGACAGATGGAACAAACCCGCTCATCCTGGGAAGAACACATTTTTGGTCATGTATGACAACATTAGTGATTAGTTTGTCTTTGCAGCCTCTTAACAATTTTCAACTGATGGTGAAAACTATAGCCATTAATATGTTAACAAGATGATCCATCAAACTATTGTTTTTGGCCCGTTCACCTCTCAGGGGCTGAGGAAGTTCCTTCATGGTCTTTAACAACTCCTGCAGCATAGTTTATGTCTGACTCGCATGACAGGAAACTTTCTGTATTCATAACAAGACGGATGGTCAGTGACAGCTGTGCTTTGGCTTCTCAGACATCTCAGTCATGCACGTTTGAAGACTATTTATCTTCTCTGTTTGTCCTGCGACTACACTGTGTGACTCTGTAAACACACATTGCTGTGAAAATGTTGCTTTCCAAAGACAATATCTCACTTTTTCCTGGTGTAAAGGTACGGCTCCACCATATCCACAAAGTCTTTAGGTGCTCTGTGTCCGTAGCCTGGCATGTCCACCACGGTGAAAGCTTTGCCCACTCTGAAGAAGTTCATCTTCTTTGTGTGACCCTGAGAAGAAAATGCATAATGGAGAAACACGAGGAGACTTGGCTTACAGGTTTTCTTAAAAAAAACAAAAACAAAAAAAACCAGACTGATTTATTTGCTGCAACAATTTGGATATAAATATTAACGTTTAATAACTAACAAGCAAACAAGTTACTGAATAATGTGGAAAAACAAGAAGAAACTTTGAACCCTGGGTAATGATGACCATTAAATGCATTTAAAATAATGGGAGAAAAGCTAATACTACTAATACAATTTAAAAAAAATATATTCTAAAATAAATATTCCTGTAATTTTTACGATTCTGATTCCATTTTTTGTTAAATGGTCTAACATGCTTTGCCGAACAATGTCTCCATATTTTTGCACACTCACTGTGGGTTACGGGTACTCACTGGAGTTTTAGAGACTCTGACTTCAACCTCAGGAGTCAGGGCAAACAGAGCTCTGATGAGAGACGACTTCCCCACATTGCTTCTGCCAATAAAGCAAACCTGGAAATACACACAAATTATTTCACTCAACATTGCTGTATTCTGTAATATTGTGCTGATATTCAATTTACAAAGGTGATTTTTTATATTCAAGCAAATAATTGAATAATCACGCTCATTCCAAGTAAGAACATAGATAAATCTGTAAATGAAAAGCTTTGCCTTCCAGTTTAGCTCTCTCTCTACACCACAACACTCTGGTACATTGCCCGCTTCACCGCTAATGTAGCATTGATCCACCTGTCCATCAACGACTCCACTCCATCCTCCCTTCATTTGTAAACAAGTCCTGCAGATACTTAAATCTCCTTCACTTGGGGCAGCTACTTGGTGGGATAAATCCACTATTTTCTGGCAGATAGCTGTGGCTTCAGACATGGAGGGGGGCACTGTTCTCTTCCTGACTGCTTCGTGCAACTGTGAGCTTTCCTTACAAGGGAAAATGCAGTTGCTGATTTTGATTTACCTTCTTTACAGTCTGCCTGCAATATACAGGATTTTTGTATTGTATCGGATTTTAAATTATTATTATTTTTCGATCCGATCCACGGATTTTGACCAATCCGTGGATCAGACCATTACCGATATCATATCGGCTCACTGATACAAGCCCTTGTTATCCTAGTCTCCTCCCCCATTTATAAACGCCAGAGCCCACTTCTTGGCATTTCTCAAAATCAGGCATTGGACAGCGTTAGCTTCAGAGAAGAGGTTTTAATCACATATATTTTGTTTCTTATCATCATCATTGTTATTATTATTATGGTTATTATTAATAATAATAATAACAATCATAATAATTATAATAAGATTTTAAGCAGCACACCTACTCTGACTGTCAGTGGCCGCTGCAATTGGCAGCTGTGGTTTTTCCGCTGCAGTGCCGACGATGGCCACGTCCGGTCTCATCCATCTCTCTGACACAAGACAGATGGATGGCGGTTGGTGCTGCCAATGAGCTACAAATTCATCATCGTGTGATGGAGCAGAGGGACAGAATGGTGACTAAGTCGGCATGCCAAAGAGACCCCGTCGTTCCTATCAACACAATGGTTCCCTCCAGTGAACACCCCACACTGTACAGCCATAAATCTGCTCATTTATTATCAGGTGTCAGCTCACACTCAATTATTGATGTGGCTCCAGGAGGGTAAAAAGACTTTACACTACATTTTTCACAGACACTGCGTCTGCATTTTGGGATGTAGAAAGGGCAATGTAAACAACCTCTATATGCTAAACACTGGCACAGACACATTCCCTTATCACCTCTGACAAGGAGGTTCTGTTTTTGGCAGCGTTTGTCTGTCTGTGAGCAGCATAATTCAAAAAGTAAAGGACTCATTTGGATGGCATTATCTGGGGTAGGTCATAGAAAGGTAACTGATTTTGGTGGTGATCCGGATTTATATTCAGTGTTCAGTGTACTGATGCTGTGATAAATTGAGCAGACTTGGTGGAGGTTTGTGCTCTCTGAGTGCTTTCTCTTGTTTCATTTGCTTTGATTTCATATTTTAAACTATAAGTCACGCTGTCCTGTAATAGCAAGTCTGCTGTTCAAAGGAGAACAGGAAATCAATAAGAAAACGTATACAATGCACATAGAATTCCAATTTGTTCAACCCATTTAATTGCAGGAACAAATATGGTGTAAAAATGGAAAATAATTGAATATAGCCTATAAAAAATTCTTCCTCTACATTAAGAATAAGAATTTATATCTTACGCTCTATTGATTACATAAGAAAAATGTGAAATGCGCTTCCTAATTCCGCATTTCCCTGCACTACAAAAATGGAGAGAATAGTGGATACAGTGAGTGAAAGGAGGAATGAGTTGACTGTTGAGGAAACCACAACATTTATCAATTTAGTGCAAGAAGCAAATATTACTACAGTAATGAATTGAAGCAGCAATGAAACACATTTTCCATATTTCAACAGCTGCTGGCAATTTTTATAAGTCTTGTCAACCTTCTGTGGTGACACATTACTTACTGCACTTATCTCAGTGAACTCCCAATATTTACTTTATTGCATTGGATGGAAACACATATACATGTGCATTTCAATTTAATTAACCTTTGAACATAATCACAGTATTTGTAACATAAGATAAACTGTTAATATCTGTTCACTGACCTCTGGCTGTTGCAGCACAGGTACATGGTCCATCCTCTCTGCAGAGATGTGGTAATCAATCTTATGAGAAGGTGAAGAGGAGAAGAGCTTTTCAGATTGGACCATGTCCTCCACACTGGGATGAAAGAGCTGGAACTGCGTCGTGTCCACAGACCTAAAAAAATAATAATAAAAACAATCTTGTATCCTGTATGTAAAAATAGAAGCAGTCCAACACCAGCCTTAATATTAAAACTGACAAAAAATATGGGGAATAACTAGATGCACAAAAAGGTTTAAAAATGAATACCACTAATAATAATATACTTATAATAGTGTTATCCAAGTTGAAAATTAAACAAATAAAATCTGTGTAAAAAAATCCATGCATGAAAACACACATATGTGCATGTACATAAAAACACTCATGTCGTAAGAAGATACACAACAGAAGTATAATGTCTATCACTTATTAATTGTATCACTTGTAAGTGAGTCAAAGTATTTTGAAATGTATCCTAAAAGAGTCTGGAAGTCAATGAAAAGAGCACACAGTTAATGTTACATGGGAATGTGGTTTGTCTTGGTCAGCGGTCTGTCTAGCTGCTGAATTTTGAATAATTTGAATCTGCTTAACTGTGTTTTCGCGGGTGAATAAGGTATTACAGTCATCTAAGCAGGTAGCTATAGGCTATTAAAACTAGTGATGGGTTTTAATGCTGGAGATGTACAGTGATATAGACATAAAACTAAAGTACCTGTCCAGGTAAGCCTCCAGATCAGTGAAGGGGTACAATAAGCCTTGGAGTTTCTTTGGAGGCATCATTGTGGCTTTCTGAAGAGATGCCAGTTTGTGGACGTTCTGCCGAGAAGCAGCCCAAACCTGTGAGGCAGGCTGAAGCCATAATCGTAGGCGGAGACAAAACATTTCCCTGCTGGTTTCAGAGCTTCCTACAGGGACAGACAGAGATGCACCGTTATTTTTAGGTAAGAGAGCCCACATCCAAACCACTCGGCTGCAGCTGTAATTGTACATGAGATTTTTACTGTTAACTCCGGTCGCCTGGTCGCAAAAACATCAGCGTTACACGGATAATACGTGTCTAAAATGGACGACAGTTGCTCGAAAAGCTACTTTACTTCATGACTCACCGCAATCCCGCTGTTCTAGACATTTTATGATGAATTGAGTTAATTAATAAGCTTAGTTTGGTTGCAACTAAAAGTAAAAGCCACCACTGTCTGCCATGTTGCGTGCAGCGCTGAAAGCAGTCCGACGCACTCTTGTTTCCCTTAAACGTTCCGCTTCAAAAAACCGTGAAAGTCTCACTCTGTTTTTAACGATCACAATTATGTTTATTATGATTATTATGAGTAGAAGTAGTAGTAGTGATTTTATACAAAACTAAAAAACTATTACAGTTATATACTTTCACTTTTGTCTACATGAACTCCAGTTGAGATAGATAGATAGATAGATAGATAGATTGATTGATTTTCATGCACCACATCTCTAGAGAATGGTCCAAAAAAGAGAAAATATGCCAGTAGTCACACGCGAATTGACAGACTGGTTTGAAATGATAGACCGATAAGAGTAATTAAATAACCACATGCGATAACCAAAGTGTGAATAGCATCAACTGTGAATGTAGTGTATACATTGTCTACACAGACACACTCACAGAAAACAAAGTCTTATCCCTAACCTTAATCATAGTGCCTAACCCCTAACCTAACTATAATTCAAATCTAACCTAACCAGCTCCTCAGAAATTAGGTTCTGCCTCTTTAGGACCAGGTTTTGGTCTCCATGAGGATAGGCCTGACAAGAGGTGACAAATACAAGAACACATACATGTTAATTAATCATACTGTAAATCATATGGAAAGTGTTTCCTTGTGACTAAAGTAAAAGACACTGAAGTAATGAGGCTGAAACAAGTGTGACGTCATCCCATCTGTGTCCCAGTGCTTTTCTAAAGTTCCTCAGGTCACTGGGACATAAAACCTGTTCTCAGCTACATTCTTCCCATTGATGCATGGCTGGCAAATTATACAGAAACACTCCTGTGTTGCTGTTCTGTGCTCAAAAAGCTCTTATCTCTCCTATCCACAGACACAGGTACAGTCCAAGCTGTCACATCCATCCTCCCACACCCTCTTGGTGTGGATTATTGAGGATTATGATGCTACGGTTTGTGTGGAGCAGCCAAAGATATGTCGACAGAAATGTGGTTATATGAGGTGGAACGTGATAAGACTGTCTCTGAGTTTCTCTCGCCCTCTGCATTCTTTTACAACTGAAACTCCCACTGGAGGAAAATGGAGTTTCATCATTGGCCTTGCTCAAGTGTTGGTCGGGTCCATTAACACAGAGTGATTAGTCTCCTCGTCAAAGGTTGCTCCACATTTCTAAACCATGGAATCCTGTTCCAAAATGTATCCAGGTTTGATTTATGTTTTGAAAATCAATTTTTATTTGAAATGTAGGACATTTGGTTGACCTCCAAAGATCTAATTTTCACTTCAAAATGAATCACAGTTATCCACACAGTATTGTTTTCGACCCCTTTCTTCTCCACATGGTGGCAGTGCAGACTGCTGAAAGCATCACTCAGGAGGCTGTGTGAAATATCTGCCTTCAGCACTCTGTGCCAACCCTCCCACTGCTCCATCTGCGTTTTATGACCTGATGTGATTCATAGTATGTTTACTCACTGTGCAAATTAATTCACAGATAGCCTATCCAATTACAGGTCTCATATTCTCCCTGTCCTTCTGCGCTGGAGTCTTTTATTCTTACATGCCATGTGGTAACATAAGCACCTTTTTTCATTCATCACCAATTTAATAGAATGTACATTTCATATGAAGTGAGTGCCTTGTTAAACCAGGAAAATTAAATGAGTAATTAATGTTGCCTCTCCACTCCTGTCTCTGTCTCTTTTATCACATACTATAAGCATCTAGTGCATCATCATATTTGTTGCATGCTTTAAAAGATCTTCAGCTGGAGTAATGCTCTTTGGATTAATTAAAAAAACAACAAAGCAAAGGCCATTAGCATTACTTTAACATGTATTCTTTCACAGAGAGATGAGGGCAGAAGGATGGCCACTTTAATAGCTGGACATTTGCAGCCATTGGCCATTTATATGGATTTCACCACAACAGAGCCCCAGACAAAGTCTTTTAACTTTGGTTGTATGAGGTATTGACACATAATTAGTGTTTACTGCTCTGTGCATGTCCCCTAGCCAGTATGTCCATGTTGGCTCCATAAGGGTTATATTCAGGCTGACAATATGGATCCCATGCGGGTTTGTCCCCCCAACCATTTGCCCATATAGGACATGCATACTTTGCCCACTTCAAGCCCATGCCCAGTTAATACCCATGTAGCCTGAAAAGGATACTAAGTTGAAATGGGCTTGAAGTGGGCAAACACAGGTGGGGCCGCCAAGGAAACCCATGTTGTCAGCCCGAATATAACCATTATGGGGCCCATATGGACACGCTGGCAGCTTGAGATGCTAAAATCAGTTTAGCCACTTAACAAAGAGCCTGTCTGATAAAATGGCTATCTTGAAAACTTTATCTCAGTCTGACTTTTAAGGAGGCTTGTTCTCCCGCCCCAAAGTCAATAGAGAAAATCTGTGATTTTACATCACACCACAGGGGCTGTTAATCCACCGCTGCCTCCATCAGTGACTTTAAGGTCGTATTCACACCTAATAGCTTGCCAGACTTGGTACGATTGGGGACTCGGCTCAATTGGGGGTTGCAACATTTGGCCGGTCTGTTTGCCTTCAAACTGCACTTTAGTAAAATGAACCAAACCTTTTGAATATCGACTCTCCTCCCCGCCAGAGACGGCACTGCATCAAGAACTACTGAAGGAGAAGACAAGACAAATAAGGCAATCAGAGATGGCAGACTTCACCCCATTCAGGCATGCCTCTGTCGGCCTCTGTTGGTCATATTGGCAAGTGCGGAAAACACTGCCTTGCATTGTACTCACAATGCCCTGCGTTGTAGTCCTGCATTAGGTCCACTTGAAGTGAACCGAGACCTGCATTTTTTAGGTGGACCATAGTTTGCTTATATGGTGAGCACCAGGGGTCAGGTGCACATTCACACCTCCCCAAACGAACCGGTTATTCCAAGCAAACAAAGTATGCACCCTAAATGTGTTATCATGTGACTTCACTGATTGAAATCCTCTCCTCAGATTTTCTCTATGGCCTTTGGTGAAAGAGAGTTTGTAAGGTGTAAAGTGTCCTGTTGGAAAGGGCTGATGTGAGATAAAACAGTGAACATATTAATATGATATCATTTTTTTTGTCTTTGTCCAAACTGACAGCCATGTTTATAGTAAAAGGGACCCTCTGTGTTTCAGGCTGTTTCTCAGCACAGGGGGTGCACACAGCGCAGTCAGCTTTGAATAGGTTTTGGTACACTTCATACAGCCATACTGAAAAAAAACCTGAACTTTCCCTTTAACATTTATCTCTTCACAGAGAGATGAGAACAGAAGGAATCGCCACCATGGACAGCTGATGGGCTGTTTAATAGCTGGACATTTGCAGCCAGCGGCCATTTATATGGCTTTTAGCACAGCAGAGCCCCGGACAAAACCTTTCAAAGCTCACAGAACCACACTTTAGTGGGGTTTTTAAGAGGCACATGGGTAAGAAACAAGACAGTGAGGGATATACAGCAGCAGAAGGGAGAGATAAATGGTGGAAGGAGTAAAGAGGAGGGTATATGCTCGAGGGACAGACAGGAGCAGGAAACGAAGGGCAGGGGAGGGTGGCCGTGTGACTCCACCAGGCAATCCTTCACAGTGAGCCAGAGGATCAAATGCCAGACCAATCAATCGTGCACCAAGCAGACATCTGTAGTGCTGGCCCATGATGGCATTTACCTCCCCAGGGCCCATATCAATAAAATAAAAAAGAGATATCATACAAAATTGATTGTCCCCAAACAACCTCCCCATCCACGCCATGCAACCAGCCCCCTCGCCATGATCATCAGTTGTTTTTTTTCCTCTTCATTTGCTCTCTGTCCTCCTTGTCTTGTGTCTCTCTTCAATCTTTTTCTTTTTTCCTGTTGGCTTCTGTCAGCAATCTTTTTATCAGGTTTGACTGATGTCCAACAGAAAGGCTTTGTGGGGTTTTGGGGGGGCACCGTGTAGCATAGCATTAGCATAGCAAATGCAGAGTGTGCATTTGGACTATCTGGGTATCTCATAGGACTACTGGAATTAAGCTAAGTATCACTTCTGTAGGTCTTTCTTATTTTGTTGCTATTTCAATAATTGCTATTGTATGTAGCTGGTTGCTTGACTTTTGTGACTTTTCACTTGTCTGTTTAATTAAGGTGAACGTTTTGTAAAAGATATTTTGTCTGCTAGGTCAAAGAGAAAGTTGTTATTGTTGCTGCTTTGACCTAGTTTCTATTGAGCCATCACCATCACCAGGTGAGAAGTTTCACTGGCAAAGGGGAGTGGCCAACACAGCTGTAACTAATCAGCCCCTAATCAGGGAGTGGCCACTCAGCTGCAACTAATCAGCACCTAATCAGGTGTCTTTTAAGAAGCAGCACTGACTTTGAAGCGGCAGCTTCAGCGGCAGACTCTTCAGACGAAGACTCAGGAAGACAAAGACAAAGGAGTCTAAACCGGAGTCTAACAAGGAGGCTAACGGGGCTAAGTACCTGTCTGCAAGTGTTTTCGACCTCTATTTTACCATATGTGCCTTTTTTCCATTCCTGTTCATGTCTCTTCTCATAGATACTACAAACCTCACAATCACTCACAGCATCACCGTAACCTGTCCTCACTTATCTATCCCACCCGCTCCACACACATCCAACACCTTGTCGCAGGGGGCCTGTGGAACTGCCAGTCAGCTACCCGCAAGACTGAGTTCATCTCCGGCTTTGCTACTGAGCAATGCCTGGACTTCCTTGCTCTCACTGAGACTTGGATAACACCCTCCAACACAGCCACCCCTGCTGCTCTCTCCTCCGCCCACTCCTTCTCCCACACACCCAGATCCACTGGAAGAGG